>NC_090923.1:930547653-930885610 GCF_040938575.1 Ambystoma mexicanum
CGCATCTAAAGTGTTCCCTCGTGGGCCACCGTCTGTTTGTTCCCGTGGCCTGATGAGCCCCTCGGTCGCACTCCTTTTGGCGGTCCAGATGTGCCAGGCTGCAGTTTTATGATCTGACGTGCTAGAGGTGTGTGGCTGCCTTGCAGTCACTGCGTTTTTTAGTGCAACGCTGATAATTGACTGCTGCAGGCAACGCGTGTTAAATTCGGGGCGGCGTCATCAAGGGCACCTTCCGCGTGCCTGCTTTTGCTCGCTCCCGCTCGCCGTGATCTGGGATTTGAAATGGCTTCCTGCTACTGTTCTAACTTGGCAGCTGCTGGGCCCCTGGGTGCAGCTGCCGCCTGTTTCTCAAGTGCCCGAATCCCTCTGCTTCCACTGGCACTCCTCACTAACCGTGCACATAATTTCTAAGAAGCGTTGATTCTCCGTGCGGAAGGAAGATTTTGTTCTCGCGCTAAACCGCCTGCAAGGCCAAGATCTGTGTCTGCGCCTTCTCTCAGGCAAGCGATTGTCTAGGACCTCCAATTTAGGAGGCGATACAGATTATTGGGCAGTGTGCGTCATCAAATAGATGCAGGTGTCCGGTGTGAGGACTTGTGTGAACTGAGCGTCTACGACAGGCCCTGTGGTACACTTTGACATTTTCATTGCGCGGCAAGACGCGCCATTGCATGTAACGCTATGCTGCAGAAAAAGCTGCATACGGCGGGGTACCAATTTCTTGGACACTTTATATCGCAATGAAAGCATTTTACGTGCATCATGAAGTGGAGTGCATATGTGCGCCGATTTTCTTGACGGTGCTCTGATGGGCCCCGGCTCATTTTAGGGTATACAATGAAAATGAACATATTAAGCGGAATACAATGCACATCTCCCTTGTGCCGTCGTCGTGCACGCATGGTGGGTCTCCCCTATTTATCTCAAGCTTCTAACTGGTTGTGTGGGATCCCCCAGGGGTCTCCTTTTTTTGTTTTGGTTATATGCCGTCTTTCTGCTGCTATTCTTTCCTTTTTTGTTATTATTTTTATTTTTGCTCTTAAACCACTGATGGGTAATTCTGTATGCCACGCGCTGAGTCAGGCGGCTGACTCCTCCCCTCCCCTCCCTCTGAGCCATTGGCTGTTGATGCAGAGGCTCTGGCTGAAATGAAGCCTCAGTAAGATCCCCGAACCTTTGGTCTGGGAGGCCAGTCCATCTCGTGGGCTAGATAGTTCTGACTTGGAGCCTTTGGTTCATGTGGCGACAACCTGTCTTTGGTCCCCTATAGCACGGCTGATTTGCGTGATTACGGAGACTGTGGACAGGGTCGGCCTGGGCCGCAGCAGTGCCCTGGGTGAATTGTTGACCCACCCCACTCCCCCCGAGCACCACATTTTTTTTTTCTAACACTCCGCTCCGGCACTTGGCAGGGAGTTCATCACTGGAATAGGACGCTCACGCTAATGCATGAGCGTTCTATTGAAAGGCAAACCGCCTCGCTCCCACGTCAGAGCTTGAGGGATTCATCTGAATAGGGTGCTGGTGCCGCAGTAGGCGCATTTAATAACAAAAGGGCGCCTGCCGCACCTTCTCCCACTGCGCCAGCTCGGGGAGCCCTTGAAAGAGTCGCCTGAGCTGGCGTGTCAGGCGGCTAATGGCGCCCTAAGGCTGGGCCGCCTGTGGTAGATGTGCCCCTTGCTAGCATTTCCTCCGTCACCTGGACATTTTTAATTCATTTCCAAGGTTTCTCAACTAGTTGGGATTTTTAGGCTGCACCATACCCTACTTGGGTTGCGTACACAAATATTGCTTGGCTGCTGCCTTCAGGTTTTCAGCTGTGCTCCTGCCCCCTCCTCACCCCCCTTTAAGGCATACTGCACTTTTGGCAGGTGCCATTGCTCTGCACGCCTGTCTGTTTCAGCCCCCTAAACCCTTAAGAGCATGATATTCACTGATACAATCGCTGCGGCATCGCTCGGAGACTCGTTGAGCCTGAAGCCTGAATTAGGTTCTGTAAAGCCTATGGATGTAGAGCACATGCCTACAAGCAGGTCTGGCTTCAGGGCATTTCACCCTTTCCTTTAAAATTGACTCAGACCGGTGGGGGGGACGGGAGGGGTAGAGGGCACGTGTGGCTGAAGAATGAGTTGGTGTTTCTTGTTTAAATGGCCCTTATGGGTTTCGGCTCCCCTGCTGGCTGCCTTCCTTTGTGGTGCCAGCCAGCAGACCACAGACGTTCCCGCTGATATTCAGGCCATTTACTCTGCTTTCAGCCCTTTGGCATGGGGCAGTGAATATGCATGAACGTTATTACATAGCAGGGCCTTCCTCTACTTTGGCCCCACGACCCAGAGGCAATAATTGCTTTCCAAATAATGACCACAGAGACCATTTTATACTTTTTGGAAACAGATCACAATTATTGGAGTCCGCAAACATTACGGGGTGGTCCCAGCCTCCGTTAGCACAATATCCTACAGCACCTTTTTACGGTGGCCCTTTTTGATTTCCCGGGCTTTCCACAGTCTTTTATTGTCCTCGGGTGACCCATGTCACTTCCGGTTTGTAAAGTAACTGATGTCCGCTTCTGGTTACCAACTGCCAGGCAGTAGCTCCCACATCCTTGGTTGAAGTGACTAAACCCGGGACCACTGCATTCAGTTGACGAAGAGTCTTAACTATCCGAAAGTGAGTCCGTGCACGCCGAACCCTGAACCTGGTTCAGGCGCAGCCATCGGGTACCCATTGCAGCTGAAACTGCAGCGCACTCCTCTGTGGCTAGGACTGCCCAGCAACTCTTCCACGCTTTGGGGGTGGCTCCCCTGCTGCCCCCAATGCCTCCCACACACAAAGTCCTACTCACCTATGGAACTATTCGCACACGACCTTTGTCAATGATGCCACTATTTGCACAAGAAAAGTGTCCTGCCCTTTGTCGGTAGGATGTACACCATAGTGCTCAAAATGCTCTGCGTGTTGGCCCAGTAACCAATGCCCAATAAATCCCATGGGCTCTCATTTTGCAACTTTTTCCATGCTGCTGTTTAATCTCCTTCTAGATTTTTCCATCGCCGCATTGGAGAGGGCTCCACGCCACTGCTGCCGGGGCAAAATTTCAGACCAAAATATGTCTGTGCCCGGCAGCTCTTGTTCCAATATCCTTAGTGCAACCTGTATCTGTGCCAACAAGCGTTCCCTTCCTAATGTGGCAAGGTAGTTCCCTCCCATGTGCAAGACCAAAATTCAGGGTGCCGGCCTCACTCGCAGCTGCCTGTGCACGGCAGGCAACAATAAATGCCATCTCGTGCCCGGTGTGCCCAGCCAAAGCACTTCTGTCTTTTTCAATCCCATTTTGGGACCTGTATGCCACTGCTGTGCTTTCTTCTTATCCCACGCCACAAACAAATGCCCCATAAACCACACAGTGTCACCTGCCGATACATTGAAACATGTTGCAAATAATTAAACCACACCGAAGTGCAAGAAACGGTACCATAAATTCCTCCTGCGATGAAGCGCAGGTCGTCTGTGCACCTCCACCATTAACAACAATTGTGGCTGGACCTCCCCTTGTTCCTTTTAGAGGGTGTGTGGGGCTACCACATATGGCCTCACATATAGTCGATGGTGGTCAGAATCCTTCTACCTATCCTCTTGATTGCTGGTACAGGCATCCCCTGAAGGAAACCTGTGGTGGTGGTCCCTAGCCCAAAGCTGTGACGGGGGCCAGCCCACTACATGGATTTCCACTAAACCCCCTCCCACCCCCACCCCCCATTGGGTTGGCTGATCATTTTGCAAAACTGGTAAATGGTCAACGGGGCTCCGATGTCATGCACAACTAAGGGTGCCTACTCCGGAGGCCTGCTTGCCATGTAGACCTTCATTAACCGGACAGTGCAGATGTCCCTGCAGGGGCGACCCGAACAAGGTGACCCGCTTTCCTTTCCCCTCCTGTCTGTCTTACGGTTTCGCAACCTGATCCTTAACCCATCTCCAGTACTGGTGGTGATAAAGGCCACATCCCCTGCTAGCAGGGCCTTCCCTGTCTGATCATCTTTGCTGGCCGCGACCATTTCACTGATCAGAAAGCCCCAAACACACCAGGGCAAAGGCAACCTTAAATAAAGAAACCTTGTAAGCATTGAAACACACCTCAGACAGGGCCTTGAGCAGTTGCTGCAATAACTTAAAATCAATGGGCCTGCGTGCATCCTTCCTGGGCCCCTCCATCCAGCCATATCCTTTCAATGCCGCCCGTACTTCAAAAACTTTTGTAGAGTCCCCTTTACCCAGCAACTTGCTTTTGTAGGGTATTGCTGCCAGATGACCTGCAGCCCAACTCCTGCTTCTCCCAGTGGGCCCACACTGCAAATGTGCGCACCTGTTCTTCCAGTGTATCCTTTGAACAATCCGGTGTCCATGACACTCAAACGTCGCTGGTACCTGGACCTAACTTCTGCTGTGAGTGATCACTCCCAGAGGTCCCAGAGCGTCCGGTCCTTAACATCAGCTGCTACCATTCGCTCCTGAACTGCGCCCCCTTCTACCTGGCTGCTGGATGGGCCTTCCGGAACTTGTTCCACTGAAAACGAGAGAACATCAGCTTCAATGTTAACAACAGCACCTGTACATGGCGAGCCCTGAACTCTATTTTCAGCCATAATCAGAACTCTTACCAACTTCCTCAAAAGGCTCAGTACAGTAGGACAAGATGCTGATTGTAAGTTTATGGCTTGCACCACTGCCTTATTGTCTGACCAGAAACGCACCCTCCTGTTACACAACTCCCATGGCAATATCATGAGTGCCACCACAATTGGGAATAGCTCCAGTGCCATGATATTCTTGGTCCTAACCGTCTTGCGCCATTGGGCCGGCCACTTCTGCACACACCATTCTTGCCCCAGGATGACCCCCTAAACCTTCTTTTCCTGATGCATCAGAGTAAATTTGTAGCTCCCAACTTGTTTCCCATGGGGATCCTCCATAACTGCACACCATTAAACCCTAGCAGGAATGACGGCCACAGGCACAGGCCCTCCTTCAGGGCAGCACAGAGCCGAACATGGTGGTGTTTCTGCATCACCCCTGCTGTTGCCCTTGGCAACCTTCGTGCAAACACCCTGCCAGGGCGAATACCAAGGAGGCAAAATTCAATTTGCCAAGCAGCTGTTGGACCTTTTCCAAGGTAGTCCTGTCTTTAGAGAGGTTGTCTGTAATCAGACCCTGCACTTTGTCAGCAGGTAACCTGCAAGCGCCCTTCGTTGTGTCAATTTCGATACCCAGAAAAAGTTATCACCTCAGTAAAGCCCACTCCAAGAAAGTATGGGGGCTGCAAAAGTGGAGATGTACCTGCCGCCCCGGACTTTCCCCTGGGCCCAGAGCCAGTTTCAGCCGGGCCAGGAGAACGCCCCCTTCAGCCTCCCTCAGTAGAGGTGAGGCGTTGTGTACCCCTGCGGCCCGCTAAACAGGCTGTTTCTTTAGTGGGCTGGCCATCCCCTCAATCTCGGTGATAAAATAAGGGGAATCTCCCATTGCATTTGTGCGGAGCTTGTCCTTTTACCTAGGAATGTTTCACTGGGTTCCAGGCACAAGCATAATGAGATCTCAAGTTGTCCCTTTCTGGTATCTCTTCCAGTCTTCATATTTTCTCTGGTTTTAGCAATCTGATCGTAGTTTTCATTTATCCAATTAATGACTTGGACTGCTAAAGACTCTCAGTACTGGGCACGGGTAGTATAGCTCGGTGGCAACGCGCTCGTCTTGGAAGCAAGACAACGCAGTGCAACAGGGGTTTGAATCCTGGGTTCGCACTTAGCAACCTCTTCGGTATTAAGCGTGTATTAAAAAAACAATTATAATGATCGTCTCTCACCTAAAGGTGATAACTTAATCTCTGCATGCATCATTTTCAGGTTTGCACACATTTAACCAGGAATATAGCCGTTTCATTAGATCAAAGGCAAAAGCACAATTATGTTCCTAATATTGTTTGGCCGATAGACATGCTTTAAGTGACGGGCGTGTGAAACAAAACTGATTATTTTACTAAAAGTTATTTCAGTTGTTGTCTTGCATTTGTATAGCGCTTCCTTCCATAGTTCATGGCGTTGAAGCACTTTTGCCTGTTGGAGGCAAAGGTGGAGTGTGATAGAACTTTCAGTAGTGGTAGGGAGGAGCAAAGTTTGGTAGATAGTTGGGATGACGGCGAGGGATGGAGCAGGCGCTCAGGAAGGCATGAGAAGGGGAAAAGGTGGAAGAGCTGTGTGTACAGTTGGATCTTTGAAGCCATGCCCGAGAAAACACAGGCGGCAAAGCCCTTCCTGCTTCCCTCAGGGGTTGTGCGAGAAATCCGAATTTGTCAGTTTTGCAACCGCTTCCAGTAAAGCAAGCAAACAAAACTATTCCTTATTTATGTATGTCACGGTTACCAAAACCCTAGGCTTGTGTGTAAAGTGGTTAAGAACCACGAGCCTGTCTATGGCTTAGCCGTGACCCTGCCACAGTGCTGTGCTGAGCCAGGCTATGCAGAAACCCTTCTCAAGAAAAGCATGCAAAGCCCGTTTATCCACTCCCCGGAGCATGAAAGCATGAACTATCGTGACTGTTTCGTCATCTTAGTGCTTCGTCATACACCACGTCGCAACTGAAACTTCTTTAGCCCCAAAAAAGCATTTACTGTTTCTAAATCACTCTTTTACACTTGAAAACCTTTCTCTACACCACATCATTACATTTTTGTTCCTGGAATATGCAGCACTCTTTAATTTTTTATTTTTTTTGCCACTTCCATGTGCGAGAATGTCATCCGGACCTGTTTCTTTTCAAATTCCGGGACTTGTAGTTTTGTCTTTTCCATTTTAAATGTAGGACCCCAAATTCCAGAATTGCTAGAACAGGCCTTTTTGGCTTAGTCATACATGGTGGAATGGGTAAACTTGAGCGCTCTAGATGTGCAGGTGAGTGTTCTGCACTCTTGCCAGGTGGTGGCCAAGACATCATTTTGAAATGGGTCGTGTGCATCATCAGTCAGCCCTGGCTACTGTGTGCAGGACAGTTGACATTTGTTTGCTCGATTTATTACAATATATATATATACTTTTTTAAAATTAATATATATACACTTTTTATTTTTATTTTTTTTAATTTTTTACAGCAAATGGGGTTGCTGAGTTTCCCACAATGCTCAAACTAAGTCTTCTCCTGTTGTGGCTTCTTACATCTGCATTCAGTAACTACAGCAGCCACCAGCGGCATTGCCTCTTCTAAACGGAGCCCCAAATCCCTGAGTATCTCATATGCTCAAAGCGATGAGAGGTGATTCTCGATGTTATTTTGTCTGAATGTTAAATGCGGTTTTGTGGGAGTCCTTGCAAGGAGGGATAGCATGCTGGGAGTGTGTGGAAAGGATGAACGACCCTTGAAGGTTCCACGAGATGCAGAGACCCTGCTTCATTCCCCCCCCCCTCCGCACTCCCCACCCCGACCCCCAAGCTCCTCCAGTGGGACAGCAATGGCTAAACTCTTGACTGCTGAATGCAGTCCTTTCGCAGCTAAATGTTGTCCGTGGTTGCGTCGTCTTGTGATGGAAGGAGTGTGTTTATTAGTGACGCCTCTCTGGTTACCTTTGGACACCCAGCACTTTCCAGTCTCTTCAATAAGGATTGCACATCTGCAATGAACGCGTGGGTATTTGCCTTTCTAATCTGGATGTGTGCCATCTTTCTGGGAAATCGCCTGGCACCAGGGATTTCATTCTCATTAAAGGTGTGAATGGATGTTGGAGATTGTCAAATTCGAAAGAAAATTCTACAAATTATTCTACTTGTAAAACTGAAGAGCTGTAGGGTCCAAGGAATGCCCGGATCGCTGTAGAGAAAGTACAACCAACAGCAAGAAGGGCACTCGTCAATGACTTGCTGTTTTTAACTTTAAATACGGTCTGTTGGTGAAGCCTGTACAGATGCAGTGGCAGATCTGAAATCAAGAGGCACGCGCCTCGCGGGGCCTTGTGGTTGTGCCCTTTCAGTATGGGTCTTCCCTCTGCCCACACACCTACCTTCACGCAGGCGCCTGTGCCCACACTACCCACATGGTTTTTAAATCAATATCCCAACTCGCAGGAATTGGGTTTCAATGTCTCCCTTGTCCCTGTATGACGGACTTCTTCGCCCAGAGTCTGTCACGTGCAAAGCATTGCAGAACGGAGCGCTTTAGAGCGAGCCTCGCCAGAGTGTAACCTTCTTCAAAAGGGGCCACAGAGGGTGAAGCAGCGCAAAGAGCCGTTCTTATGTACTTTATGCTCCAAATATTGCATGGCTGGGAGGATGGTTTCAAGAACAAGCAGCATTCTCGTCTTGGGAGCAGGATGGTGAAGTGCATCATGGGTTTGTGTGGACTGGTCCTTAAAGGCCTCCCCCCTCCACCCCCCCCACTTGTTCTCCCCCAACCACCCTGGTTGATACTCATTACCCACAATGCTATAAACCATGTAACTGCAATTTATCAAATGCTCTGAAACTGTATTTCCAGTGATGGCAGTGCAAAGCACTGGAAATATTTGTTGTATGTCTCTTATTCTGTTATGTTTGTTTTTTCTTTGCAAAGCATACTGTGATACTAGTAATTGTGCTTTCAGTGTCCATGATTTCAGAGCTGCAGCTCTCGGAGGACGCTGCCACCACAATGTACTGGCCCAATAGGCATGTCTTTGGTGACCTTATCAAATTCGATTAGTAAACATTACGCACAATCTGCGTGGCATAACCGTAAGAGTACAGCCATCCACCCTGGCCATCCATTTCACATGTACAAGATGGTTCAGAAAACTGGGGTTCCCAAAAGAACCTTTCCCACCCAGAGGAAGGAGGGTGGGGGGGGGGAGATCACTTTCCAGTGCATCATGAGTACATTTCGTGCTCTGAATCAGCAGGGAATCCGAAAGTATTTAGGTCGATTTAAGGGGAAATTGGAGATCCCAATAACATGACGCAGTGTCCAGGCTGGCTATCGCCTGCCACCCCATGGGATCTCTGTGCTCCGTGCCCATCTGTCGCGGTAAAGTATACTATTTCAGGCAGGCCAGGTTTCACCTGCCGCAGCGTGGGTCTTCCTAAGTGCTTGGGGAACAGAGGGCCTTTGTTCGGGTTTCCTGGCTCGCGTGAATGCTGCTGGTGCGGGGTGTAGTGATTTAATGAGAGCGCCCATGCAGTGGTGCTGCATTTTGTTGTTCAAGTGATGCCAGTGTGATGCATTTGCTTTTGGACGTATGGATTAACCTTGCTGCAGGACTTCTATAGAAGTGCTGTTTTTTTTTTATTGAGGTCCAGTCCTGTGTTTGTTTTTTTTTTTTAAATGAATGTTAATTTCATAGTTTTTTAAAAATGTGGTTTTGCCCAATTAAGTGACTGTCTGATATGCATCAACCACTGAAGCCAGAACGCAAGACCAATAATTGAAAGGTGTATGGAAACCCCAAGAACACACACACACACCCCTAAATACTCTGCCCCTGTCCAAGGCAAGCCCATATTGATGCCTCCCACGTGTCTGAACTGTAAGGGGGGCCCCGGGGGGAACGCGAAGCGTTTCCCCCCGGGGAGTTTTTGGCGATGCACATGGCCAGCGAGTGGCCGTGGGGCAGAGCGCCTCCTGGGGGGGTATTTAAGGGATCAGGGAAGGTTCGGGAGGCAGGCGACAGTTAGGACTTGATGATTGTCCCGCCCTCCCACCCCTTTCACTTTCGTTAGGGTAATGTCTGGGTATGTAATATGGGGGGGTCCATTTGTTCATGGGATTATGCAGGGGTTTTTTTAGATGACATGGCGGGTTCATGAGTTTTGGGGTCTGTTAGGAAGGTAGGGTGGGTAGTTTTGTGTGACAGGTCAGGGCATTGTGAAAGTGTGTGTAATATATGTTGCTGATGTGGCAGGTCAGGCTGGCTGCAGGTCATAAGAAGGGGGAGTTTGGTGTAGAGGGGAGTTGGAAGTGTTTTGAAGTGGGTCGGGGCGCCGGGGGCATGGCCCCTTTTGATGTGGGGGGAGGGAAGCACAATGGGGGAATGACACGGGAAAGGATGGGGTGGCGCTGTTTGCACAAGCAGGTCACCCCGGGGGAACAGGTATTGAGCCTGGAGGGGCATGGCCCCTGGGAGAAAGCGGGACGCCTGGAAAAGGGGCAAGGAGACGGTAGGATCCAAGGGATCATTAGGGAGGAATTGGGTTATTTAATTATTTAATTGTTGGGGGGAAAATGAAAATGTTTAATTTATTTAAGTGATGGTTAAAATATTCCTTTAGTTTGTTAGGCCATGGAGCCAGTTAAGCGTTTGATTGTAAGCTTTGGCCTGTCACATTAAAGCGACCTTTTCCACTTTTAAACGAGTCTGGGTTTTTGTGCATTAAGCCAAAAAGTTTACAATCACAGGGCACTCGGGCTACCTCCGGTCTGCAGCCTCAGTACAGCACTGGTATCTTGCCTTCCCCACCCGCTCTTCCAGATCTGCCACAACACCTGGAGACCACAAACTGCTGTAGCACTTTTTATATCCAGGAAAAAGTATTTCAGCTGTTTCCTAAAGACGAAAAAAGACTGGCTACGTAATCTAATTTGTCTTTTTCTTAAATTGTTGCGCCCCCCCGCCCGCACTTGCCTTAGAGGGGGCAAAAAATAAATGTCCAGGCTACTAACCAGCCATAAAGTCCTTCACCATCAGGGGCATAGACCTTTGTTTTTCCCGGGAACAGGGGTGTGCGGGGGGGTGGGAACCCCTATTGAACTGTATAGGAACTCGGCTTTTCCTGGGGGGGGTGCCCCGGCTCCAGAGCACCGGCGTACTCTGCGCCCCTGCTCGCCATCGCAATTCCATACATACACACAGCACACTATTTCATACTCGCCAAAGGCCAAATCTCGGTATCCATTGGCGAGTGTGCATTTTGCACCCTTACTGAAGACAGAGCTATTTATTTTGCCTCTCCTCCTTAACAATAGGGACACATTTTAGGTCTTTAGGAACAATTGTTGGCCTCAGGGGGGGTGGGGGGGGGCCTCATTACAAAAACTTTGCACCTGTGCAAGTTTGTTATGCACAGTTTTTACCATGAGGGAAAAGTGTTCCTGTGGAATAAAACCCCAAAAAGTTAAATGCTTTTTGCCCCATTGCACTGTTTGACCTAGTGCGAATGGAGAAACATTGGCACTAGGGCAACCATTGCCCTGGTGCAAAAATGTATTGGAGTATGTAAACACCATGCCAATTTTTGCCATTGTGCTAATAACGAAAAACATTGTGTTTCTGTCTGTGCAAAGAATCTCGGTGTGATGCGTCCTGCTGATGCCATCCCATACGACTGTCTGGGACTGCTATGCCGAAACACTGGCCCTTCTTCCCTTGGTGAGCTTCCCGGATCTCTAGAGTGCAATCTGATCCCCAGAATTGGGGAGTTTTCAGGCCGATGCTCCCTTAGTAGCAGGGCTGTCCCCCTTCCCAGAGTAGAACACCGGGTATTCTCGGTCTGTTCCCGACACCCGACACCGCTTAGCAAGCTCGAAGGCACCATTGTTGTAGGTTTCTTGAAACTGTTTACTACGCCACACAAGACACTAACTGTCCCGCTGTTCTCATTCTACTTGATCTTTCCTCTGCATTTGATACGGTTAACCATGCCATCATCCTAAAACGGCTCCATGATACCCTTGGTATCTCGGAGCGGGCACTGAACTGACTGACCTCCTATCTCATTGACCGTCCCTCCCAGGTCATTCTGAGCTCTTTCTCCTCTCCTACATCTCTTTCCACCCGAGGCATTCCCCAGGGTTCTAACCTCTCACCCTGGCTCTTTAACACCCTACCTCACTCTGCTTGCCCTGCTTATCTCCACTTTCTCCCCTCCTCTACCATTCCCGACTGCCCATCTGCTATCCAGTTCTGGTGTGCCTCCAATGATCTCTGGCTCCATGCCAGCAAAACTGAGATCCTCTCTAGTGGGACTCCCACTGCCTCTTTCCTCCCTTCACTCTGGCCACCATCTAGGGGCTCTTCCCCCTTCTCCTGCATCTGAGGCCAGAAACCTTGGAGTCATGTTCGACTCCTATTTCCTCACTCAACATTTTGGCCCTTGCCAAGAAGGCCCATTTTCAACTCCACCTCCTCAGAGGTATCCTTCCTTTTCTCGCTTTTTCCCAGAAGCACACTCTCTCCAGAGCTCTGGTACTCTCTAGGCTGGACTACTGCAACAGCCTCTTCCTTAATTTACTCTCTTCTTCGCTCTGCCCCCTCCAGCTTGTCCAGAATAGGGCTGTGAGCCTCATCCTTGGCCTCAAGCCCAGTGACTATCTCTCCAGCCCTAAAATCCCTTCACTGGCTCCCAGTTGTTGCAAGGATCAAATTCAAATCCCTATGCATCATCCATAAGTCTGTCTGGGGCCAAGGACCAATCTACTCAGACCTTCCAGGATTTTGCGGCATTAAATGGCAAATTTTGCAGCATGAAATGACAAATTTTGCGGCACAAACCTTTATTTATTGCAGCATTTTTGCGGGACATTTTGTATGAACTGGAGGGTGTAAGATTGCCACATTGCAGTAAATAGGCAGAGTGCAAGGCTACAAGAGAGCCAGGGTATCATTATTATTTATCTTTTGTATTAATTTAATAGGAAGAGTCCCTGATGTCTCTGGCTTGGCAGAACAGTGTTTGATTTGGCTACATTTCTGGTTTAATGTTCATGCCTATTTAATAGTATTTCAAAAAAGGTAGCAGGCGCTCTTCTCCAGAAAGAACATGGCATGATAACCTGTTCTGAGATGAGTTTGCAGCACGTGCTTTTTGCTCACTGTACCTTTCACAGATGGGAAATGTCCATTTGCATATCAGTCTTTGTCCCGCCCACATGGGCAGTCCAGCACCGAAATGCTATGGCAATTCCTCTCTGAACAAGAGTACCAAAAGCAACCCCATACACATGTTATCATGCCATGTTCTTTCTGGAGAGGAGTGCCTGCTACCTTCTTTGAAGTATTTAATAATATTAACTAAATTGATCATTATCAATTGTAATGCTGACAATATTCCCCTTCTATGTTCTCCAATCCCCCAAACACCCACACACCTCTCTCACCAACACACATCTCACCAACTCTCCATCACAACTTCCATTCCTTAACCTCTCACTGTCATACAAATACTCACGTGCTATGTCACACTGTCAAGTCACAATTTGCACTGCCCAGCCCCTGCCACACTCCAAATCATACTCCCAACTTACACTCTACAATTCCTCCCGCAATATACAGTCTTTCATTCTTTTGTGCTGCTTCTGCATCTTGCATCCTTTCTCCCATTCTATCGCACTCTTCCCTCATCCTTTTTCCCAATCTGCAGCTCACTGCCTCTTTCTGGCCAACCACTTCCTCTCTGCTTTCTGGCTCACTGACCACACGCTCCCTCTACTTTCTGTACCTCTGCTCGCTCACAGATTTCTGGCCCACCGCATCACTGCTTCCTCTGCTCTCTTGTGCAGCGCTTCCTCCTCTGACCCACTGCTCTCCCTTTGTGCTCTTGCCTATCACTTCACATCTCACCCATCACTCTCCCTCTTTCATAGTGTAACAATTTTTTTATTTTTTTTAAATGTAGATTTTGACCTAGTTCCTCAAATAATGGGGCATTTAAAAAAAGAACGGAGGATATGCGATTTTTAGACAACCCATTTTTGGAAATGAGCAGGTCACCTTATTCTCAAAGGTGACCGGCGCATTTCCACAGGCTTGAGCTGTAGCGCAAATTGTGCGCTGGCCAGCTGCCTTGAATGGTGTTCTGGGTTGTTTGACCGAAGTGTAATTATTTGAGGCAGCATTGACCATAGTCAATTTCGCTGCGAATTGATTTGCACTTCAGCCAAACAACCTAAAATGTACCTTTCACCACCACCCCACTCCCTCCCCTAATTAACTGCTTGGTAGCTGCCACTTCCCCTGCAACCCTGCAGTGCCAGATCTGTCCCTCCAACGCGGGTCGGATCCGACTCCGCAGGGTCCCTTTTTCGTTTTTTTTTTTTGTCCCCGGTTCCAATTTTGAGGAAAAAGGGGAAAACACTTCTGCAACCACCCTAGACCAAAAATACAGAACATGGGGAGCGGGTGAAACCCCCGCAACACATGTTCAGTATTTATAAAAATTGATCGAATAGTACTGGACGAAATAGGTCAAATTGTAACATTCGATAGATTTTTGTCATCAAAATGGGCAGTACTTTGAATAGAATCGCTCTCCCGACAGTGTTCTGCAAGCTCCTAGCCCCTTTCACAGGGACAGGCCCTCCAGGTGCCTGCCGCTGTAAAAGGCGACCCAAAAAATGCATTTTTATCCTGTTTGAGGAACAGAAATGCAAGCGGCACAGCAGCGGTTCAGACCTTAAAAGAAATGCATGACAGGGTCAGGAAAGACCCTGTCATGCAGTGGCAGCCCCACATCCCGTGCGCATAGGGTTACAATTTCTGCACATTTTAAAGTGCATCTTGCTTGGAAATGAGGGATGCGCTTTTAAATTGACAAACGCCACTTTATTTGATCAAGGAGGTGAAAAAGGCCATCTGAATGGGCGCGCATATAAAATGTGCCCATTCATGTGTCCCTTGTGTGATTGGGCTGCACTTTTTTTGTGCGCAAGTGATGAGATGTGTTAGCGCATTTCATTACTTGTGTAAAAAAAAGTTGAGAACCTGTCACCCTGAGTATTATTTTTTTTTAAACAGTAATTTTTGCAGATTACTTAAAAAAAAAAAAAAAAAAATTAAAAATGTTTTTTTCTTAAAGATGCAATTTTTGCACAAAACGTCCATTTTTGCAGCATTTTGCGCAAAAAGGCAGTTTTCGCGGCATTTTGCGGGATCGCAAAATCGCTATAAAATGGAGGGTCTGTCTACTACAACTTGCTCACACCAAATACTTCCTTTGCAGATCTTTATGCTCCTCTGGCTCGAACTCTGCGCATCGATTGCTTTTCTAAGCAGCGAGCTGGTGGCAGATCTCTCTCCTTAGCTTCCTCTCCATCTTGAGCCGGATCTCCTCAAATTCTGGAAACTCCTCAAGACTTTCCTCTTCACCTCCTCCTCACCCCCCCTCACTCCTGTACTAATATCTTACAGTGACTGAGATTGGTGGCCTGAGACCTTGTCTTTCTAGGTCCCGGCCTTCCGCCCCATCGCCCTCAACCTTCCGCCCCATCCCAGCACTTGCCTTCGGGCACCCACTGGCTTCTCATAGGCCTGGACTTATTATTGGCAGGTGATCACTCTGTACCAAGCAATTTCTGCCAGACACTTACTGTTGCACACAGCTGACTCCTTGGCACTTTCCTCTGTGGAAGTCCTGGCACTTGCATGTTCTGAATGCTCACACGGCCTAGTAGGACCGCCCCTTTCCTGGTCATCTGTTTATTCTATTTGCCTTTGTTCCCATGTTCCCTCCCCTTTGCCCTGTGGGCGCTTTGACATACAATTTCTTGATGTATAAGTGCCTTACAAATGCACAATAAAATCAATGTGAAAACGAAAAGACGGAGCAACAAGTACATGGGCGTTTTCCTAGTCTTCGAAAGGTGTAGCAGTTATAATATGACGATGTTATTTATAACGCACTTGATACCTAGAGGTTTCTAAGCGCGGACCTGGGGCTGGAACCTGTGTGGCTCCGTGTCATCTTGCTTCCAAGGCAAGCACGTTGCCGCTGAGCTGTCCTCCCGAGACTATGCAGCTGCAAGGAACCTTGGCTTGTTGTAGTGCTGCCGGTGATGTTTCTGGATACAGGGCAGTGTAGTTGCTCAGTTTTGGCAGTGGAAAGCAGAGGGCTATAATTGCCAACACACCGATTTAGATAGGATACGCGTACATTTAAAACCATATTAACAAAAACATTGCTAGTTTTTTTTAAAACTGTCTCCTTCCTAAAATAATTACACCCCAATGCAACCCAATGGGGAAAAATGTATAATTCTGCTTTTGGGTTTACTGCACAAAAATACCCAGACTCGCTTTAAAGTGGAAAAGGTCGCTTTAACAGCTCACAAGGAAATGCTACCTTGGCTCCATGGACTTAAAGACTAAATATTACCAAACAATTAAATAAATAATGTCCAGTCCCCCACAATTAAATAATTGAAGCATTTCCAATTCCTCCCTTCCCATCCCTTGCTCCCTTCCGTCTCCTTAAAATCCTCTCAACCTTCATTCCCGCTTACTCCCCGAGGCCAAGACCCTCCTTCAATACCTGCACCCCCCTTTGTACCCCTGGGGTAGCCCGTTCGTGCAAACAGCACCCCCCTTCCTTTACCGCACTAGTGCCTCATTGTGCTTCCCTCACCCATCCTCCAAAGGGCCATGTCCCCGGCACCAGAAAAACCCTCCCCTGAGGTGTTCTTTCTGCCCCACCTAAACTAATCTTTCCTCTGTGCAATTTTTATTATCCCCTTGTCTCACTAACTCTCTGCTGTAACTGCCTCCCAGTTGAGTCCCAACCATCCGTTATCTCCCCTAATTCCCTGCCCATTCACAATCTGATGGCCATAAATCCGTATGTGAGGCAACTCACCACTCCTCCATGCCTCCCTCTGAAAAAAGAAAATGCTTAGGAGTTTCTCCTTCTCGGCTAAGACCCATCCCGCAACCTTCTGGTGCCGTTCGCCAACCTCCTGAAAGCATAATTTCCCAACACCTGCCCTCTTCTCCCCCCCTCTACCCCCTGGGCCACGAAAGCCCTCCTAACCCTCCAACACTTGTGCTGCCCCCTCTGCTAACCCGTCCCCTTACTGGAGACCATCCGTCTTCTCCCCATATCTCTCCCCCAAGACAATTCCCTCCTCACCGGGCACCCCTCCTTACTCGCCCTATGGAAGCACCCAACAGCCCTTCCCTCCTGATCCCCTTTTCATTTGTGCATCTTTACCCACCTAATTACAAAATAAATGGACCTTCCTCAACTTGGACCTCTGTCCTCCTGTGCCCCCCCCCTCTGTTCTCTTTTGACCAACCCTCCAGCAACTTACGTCCATTTCCCATCTTTCCCAAACTGCACCAGGGGCTCTCATGCACCCCCCCCCATCCATGCAGGCCCCCATCTCCTCACTCTTCCCCCCCCCCCCACTGCCCCAGGGGCCAACCTGTGCCCCCGTCCATGCAAAACTATCCATACCTTACGTTCATTCCACCATGTTTTCTCCCACTGCACCGGGGGCCCTCGTGCACCCCTGTCCATGCAGTCCAATCCCCTTAACCTGCCAATTTGCGTAGCCTCTCGGCCAAATTATCCTTTTGAGTGCCTCTTCTTCTGCTCATACCTCGTGTACCAACTCTTATTTGCCCCTTTTTGCCCCCAAAAATACTTCAAATAATCCAAGCAAAACTCGCCATTCCCTTGACTGCGCATTTCTACCTCCTCCTGTAGCCTGTGTACGGAGGTCCCACTCTAGCGTGCACCCTGTCCTTTACCCACATGCGAACCTAGGCCACTACCGTACAGTCAAAAATTGTGGTACGCACTTCCCTTCTGTCAATCTCTCAGTATTCTCTCCGTTCAGCTATCACCCTCTCAGGCCTTCCCCTCCCCCTATCCTGCTCGCCTTGTCGTGCGGCAAGTGTGAGGACCCGGCCGCCGCATCAAGCTCCCTCCCTAGAAAAGTCAACACCCCCACCGGTTCTTCAGTTATCTCCTACCGCCCATGGCCCTCCCCATTCCTGCTTTCACGTCTGACAAAGCCTCCACGACCGCCGACCTTCCTCTTTTCGGCCCGCCCCACTGAAAATTGTCCCGCTAATGCACCCTCTTACACAATCGAAGCTGTAAGAAAACCCACTATAACAACCGCTAAAACGCACCCACGCACATGAACATGTCCAGCTCCTAGGCAACACTACGGACGTAATAAAGTCTCGAGAGGATAGCTCAGGGGCAACTTGCTCGCCTTGGAAGCAAGATGACGCGGAGCAACACAGGTTCGATCCCCGGGTCCGCGCTTAGAAACCTCTGGGTATTAAGCGCGTTATAAATATCATATCACTATGTCCACATAATTTTGGCATTTAAACTGCATCCCCCACCCCCATTTGGACCTTGCTAACTCACTTAAAGCCCTCACAAAATCATTCCCCAAAATGTTGGCCCCCTCCCTGTCCGGGCAAACTGATCCCCTCATCCATCCCGCAACCCTAACTGGAGTATGGACCCCGCCCTCTCCCCCCTGATTGAAAACATTGCGTAATCGGATACTGCCCCGCGCATCCTCTACGCTCGTGCCTGAACTTGCACACTGTCCTCGTGCACCCTTCATTATTGAAAGCCCAACATGCTGCTGAGGGCTGACCCCTGCATCCTCTTCCCCACCCCTTCCGGGGAGGGACGACCATGAAAGGGCCGGTAAGGCACGCCTAACCAGCTCGCTGTATGCAGCGTTGGTGCTGGCCGCGTGGGCGCCATCCACTGCAGCCAGAAATCCATGTCAATCTCTCCCCACACTGCCTGGCTATCCTCTGCCATTCTTGCCCTAAACTCTTCGTCATATCTTACCCATGCAAAGCCCCTGAAACTCGTAAACGCCTTCCTTATTACGTCTGTGTATTTCAATAAGGCTAGACATCTCTCAGGAAACTTCTCACAGTAAACACTTGCATGTATGATGAAAGCTGATGTCTAGTTATCAGTTGTAACTGGCACCTTGGGTCTTGTGGCGAACACCCTCTGTTGCTCCTTGGAGCCTTCCTTCGCCCTTACCTCCCTGTGCAGGAGCTTAAAAACGTCCACAAATTCCCCATCCCATATCTTTTCTTTGTTGACCCTATCGGTTGTGCCCTCAACGGTTTTGTAAGACATTCTTTTGTCTTTCCAGTACCTTCCGCAGTCTTTTCTTTCAGAACCTCCACCACCCCTTGCGCCACGTGCCCCCCACCTTATTCGTTTGCACTTACATCGAGGATATGCATTTTTCCATCTCCCTTGCCACAGCCCCTGTGGCCCAATACTCCATCTCCCTCCTTGCGCCCTGTGCCCCAGCTCCCTCCCTACCTGTCCCCCACCTTGTTCCCGTCCTGTGCCATGCTGCCAACCGTTCCCGTTCTCGCTCACTTCTTTCCACCCCGCCGTTACCTAGCCACAGCATCCTGGCCTCCACTCTGACACTCCTCCTCTCTTTTCTCACTGGTTCCTGCTGCGGGGACAAAAATTATCAGCAGACTCTCCGAGCCCATGCCCCCTCCACCTTCTTGCATTTCTACCCCCCAAAACCGACCTTCCCCTTCAAACCTTAAACCCCCTCTCACCCTTTCCCTTCCCCGTAAACCACTATGCTCTTCTTCCTCCCATTGTGCAACATTCTCTTCCTTCCAATCATCATCCCCAATGCAATACCATTGTTGGTGCGAGCTCCCGCTCGGGCCGGACAGTTCCTCTTTGGGTGCTCAGTGTCTTCTTGGCGGGGCCGTGCCGACCCCGCCTGCTCTTCTCCTCTCGGGTGAGGGGTTGTCACCCCCACCCTTTAGTCCTCTGCTCTAGGGGCTGTGGTACGCCCTCTAGTCTGCTCCTGCGGCCGCTCTTCAGGATTTGCTCTTAAGCCCTCTCCTGTCCGCTCCTCCAGAACCTTGAGGGCCATACCATGCCCTCCAACCAAAGTCCTCCTAGCCGGGGAGGCCGTACCGCACCTCTCCCTCTCCCTCTCCTCACTACTCTCTGGTGACGGCTCCCTCCTTCTGCCCCTCACACTCTTCTGCAGGTATTTACCTCCCTTATCCCTATTCACTGCCGCCCCCTTCTGCACCCCTATCCCCCCTTCCTGCCCTGCACCCTTTTGCAAACTCCTATCACCTGCATCCTCCACTGTGTCGTTATCCCCCAAACCCATCGTTGACTTCTCGCCTACCTCCCCTAGCCCCTAGACACTCTCCTGGGAATCTCCCTCCTGCTGTCCCCTGTCTCCCAGTCTTCTCCTCTACCAGCCGCAAGGCTACATCGGCCAGCTCCCCATCTACCGCAGCTCTCCGTTGCGGCCTCCCCCCCCCCAGCATTCTCCTTTTCACCCGTAACCTCCACCACCGCCCCTTCAAGCTGGGCCTTAGACGCCCTGCTGATAATTGCTAGGGCCTTCCTCAATGCCTTGGCATCAATTTACCTCTTCCTATTTGCCCCCCTGGCCCACCATCCTGCTGCAGCAGCGCTGCTCCACTTGTGCACCGCCCTGCTGAAACAAGATTGACAGTAAAGCCCCCGAGCCACCTACTCCCATAGCGCGCTGCCCGACCAGGGAAGAAAAGCCTCTTATTTGAAACCAGGCACTTCCCAGGCTCAACTGCAACCCTAAAATGGGCTAATTCACTGTAGCCAACTACCTGTTGTATAAATAGCAGCGACTGACTGTCGCTTAGATACTAATCCTATTTAATTCTATTTATCATTTTATTTTAAATGTATTATCTTTATTTTCCCCTTTATTTATTAGCCCTACATACCTGTAAAATTCCCCAAATATCCCCTGTAATCCCACCCGCACTTCTAAATCTGTTCAGGCTGGGAGCTCCTGCAACCGAAAATTAGCCCCTCCAAACCGCGTGGCTGCCCCTGCCCCTGCTCCCAGCACCAAAGAGGCAGAACACTACCTCCACCTACAGGCGCATTGACGGCACCGCAAAGGACATCCCCCAAATGCTCACACCCAGTATGCTTAAACAAAATAATATTCTGTGCCTTCTTCCCCATTTAAAAGGAAGTGTGCGGCCCTTTAAGGGCTCTGCACCACCCCACCCCTGGATTCCGCAGCACGTCACCGCGCACACAACTGCAAGACCCCAGATGCCCGCCTGACAGGAAGAAAACTTCCCGAAGCTCCTGCTTAAAGAAACCCTCGCCCACTAATATTCCCTGTACCAAATGGCCCTAATATTGGGCGCCTCTGCCCCCAGCCCGCTACCACAGCATGCCCAACGGCCCGCTCAGTCTCCAGGAACAGACCCACGCAGCACGAACGGGAACCTCAGATAAGAGGAAACCGTTAGCCCTAAACGCTCACGCCGACAAGAGCGGCTCCGTGAAGCTGACTGCCTGCGGAGCTGCTGACAACCACGGTAAGGGGTGGCTTTATTTACAGCACACCAAGGTAACTCGTATAAACCCTGTAACATACAAACTACCAATCTACATAACCCCAGCCCACTATCGGCTATCTACGCCACTAGACCTGCCTCACCTCCGAACACCGCCACTAGCTAGGCCCCACGCAGGGAAGGCTCAGGAGCAGGCGACCTGACAAACGTTCGTCCCTCGTGTGTGTGTGTGTGTGTGTGTGTGTGTGTGTGTGTGGATGTGTGTATATATATATATATATATATATATATATATATATATATTATTCTGATGCTTGCCTCAGTCCTTGGACACTTCCATATTAGTGTGGCCAGTAATATTTGCTATATACATTTATACTAAGGCCATTGAAATGTGTAGTATTTATTTGTACTAGCAGCAATAACGGGCAACTCATCACGGCGTTCTTTTTTGCACACACATTTGGTAACAATCAGTGCCATATCACAATGCTCGCATCTATGACCTGCATGGATGGCTATTGCACGCTAAATTAAAGGTGGTAACTGATCGTGGTAAATGTGCACTATGCACGCTAAATTGAAGGTGGTAATTGATCGTGGTAAATGTGCATAATGCACAAACATTTCCTGGCAAGAATCTGCTACATGAATTTTCCACATTGTGTCCACACGGCTTGAGAAAATGCAAACTGTTCAAATATTAAGCTTTGGGTTTTGAACTTTTTCTGTATCATTTTCCAGTAATTATGGCACTAATTGCATATGTAAAGATGTCTGCCTTGTTGGAAAGTCACCTTTTCCATGTTTGCACTGCCAACATGATCAAGCTGTGTGTTACCACGAAACACGTCGTTTTTGCAGTTTTCCTTGCCATGCTAACTTACATACAATAAAAGGATTGTCAGTTTGGGCAAGCTTTGGTGTTTGTATTTTTGTAGAGAGTCATCCTGGCTTTCTCGTGCTGTACTAGAAGCGTCGAACCTGGATGCTTATTGGAGCGATTCTCTCATAGAGGGTGAATGTGGGTCAGGTTACGGCTGTGGGGAAAGCCTAGTGTGAGCCGACACTGTAAATATATGCATCGCTTATCGCTTATTGCTGCTGCGAGATCAGATGGCACATAAAAAGATGTAACGGTCAGATTAAAAGTGAGGAGAAATGTTAGGATAAAATTAAAATGGTGAAGCAATAAAAGTGCGAGGAGGTACTAAAAGGTGAAGAAAAGGAAGGATTGGTGCCCAAATATTATTCTGAGTGGGCCACTATCGGGAGACCTTTTAAATTATGCACATTGCTTTGAAATGACGGATGAGCCAGACTTTTTTATTTTATTCGAATTGTTGTTTAGGGCCTGCCCTACCCAGAGGGTCTCAGAGCGCCGTACAAGGTTTAAAGGTGGGAGGTGAAACAGGAGTTTAAAAGTATTTTCAGGATAGAAAAGATTAGGCTAGGCAAGTGGTAGAAGGGGAGATGGCGGGGACAGAGTTGTGTGCAGAAATAGGTGTGTTTTAGGCTCTTTCTGAGTAGAGAGTAGTGTGTTCCATGCCCAGGGCACCCAGCAGGTAAACAAATGCTTGCTCTTGTGTGCATGGTAGTTTTCAGAGTGGAATGTGCAGGAGATGCTGGCTTGCTTGTCTGGTGTTTTTGTGGGTGATGTGTATGTCGTGAAGGTGAAATGGGGTTTTGTGGAGGATGGTTTTGAAAACAACGCAACGTCCCTTTGAAGGCAAGTCTTTGTCGTACCTGGAGCCAGTGGAGCTGGGCTAGAGCAGGGGTGATGTGTGAATGTTTTGGTAGGTTGAGGAGGAGTCTGGCTGCTGCGTCTTGTATGACTTGCAGGCTGGCAAGGGTTTCTGGTGTGGAGTCCAGTGACAAGAGCATTTATGTAGTCTTCTAGCTTGGAGAGAACCAGTGCTTGGACTGCACTGCAGAAGCCATCAGGAGGAAGGAAGTATCTGATCTTTCTTAGAAGGTGTAGTTGTAAATTGCATGTTTTGGTGACAGCAGCTATGTAGTGTGCGATGGAAGGGTGTGGGTTTGATGGTGAAGCGAATGATTTTGAAGACTTGACTCATATTGTAGGAATGAATTTAAAAAAATATGAAGTAAAGAAACCAGGGCTTCCCACCAATTTACCAGTTTTTTGTGTCTATGCTGGCCTGACAAATGTGTTGCATAGTATCTTCTCTTCTGGGTTTCCCTAGTGTAATAGATACGGCCCCCCCTTGTTGGTTGACGCAGCAATTTGAACTTACTACACAAAGGCAGAGTTTAGAGGTCCTAAATCTGAATACATAGATGGTGTTTTAGGAATTAACATATTTATTGAGATACACATGCAAGTTACAAATGGGTCCATTCTGGCCTGCACACTTGCATCAAGTTAATTCAATATTTGCAATGATTAGCTTGTAGTAATAGAGTATTATGATTGAATAAACCACAGCAAAATATTTCCGAATGCACATTTTACGTAACAGAACAATGAAATTTCTTTCAACATTAAAAAATGTTTAGAATGGAAATTCATTTAAAAACTCGCTGGTCTAAGGGAGCAATGGGACAAGGGTGCAATGGGTGTCGTTCCCACGCATTGAAAGTTAGTGTTTCAATCACCAAATGTTCATTTTGCTCCAAAAGACTATCTATTATTTTTAGTGTGAAAGTTAGCGTTGAGGAAAAGGCAAGTAAGATAAGAGATTTGACCAAACAAATGTTTAAAATGGAACTTGATGGCAAGAATAGTTTTTTAAAATGTGTATTTTTAACGTTTCCTTTTTGGCTTTTCAATGGGCGGGTAAATTGTGTGCAATTCATTGTTTAGGGACCATGTTCGAATATTCTCTCCTTTGCTGGAAACATCCAGCTGGTTATTCCATGGGCATCAAAGCTCCACGGCAGAGACTTTCATGTCCGACCATAAACTTTCTTTTTAAGGACATCTTCTGTAACCTTTTCAGTGCCCACCTCCCCCCTGTACCTCCGCCTCCCACCCAGTGGCCTAGATTGCCCAGGAAAAAGTGGAACCCAGGATTCCCGCAGTCGTGGGAGAGGCACAAGATTCACTAACTCACCAGAGCCCCAGAAACAAATGGGATGTGTCTTATTTGTGTGAAAAAATGCCCATTAGGGGAAATCTATACACACCCAGAAGGGCACTTGGCTATAAACCACAAATGCCTTCTTTCCTACCTCCTACCCTGGTTCAATGTGCATCCCTCCTCCCTCGCACCACCCTCCAACTGCATCCTCTCTCATCGTTACACCTCTACACAAGCACATGCAGCCTATGTTCTGAAATGCATCAGGAATTACACTCCAGGGTCTGGCTCAGGTACCTCAGTCGGGGGGAGGGGCAACCTTGTCCTTATCTCCGAACATAAGGACTGAATTGCTGACAAAATGGCTGCCGAAGTGTCCTGCGGCGCCGGAAACGACGGGCGCGAGGGCTATTGAGGAGCCTTGTCGGCGACCACGTCGCTCTCATCGTCGCCCTCGACGGGATCCCTCCCGATGGGCTGGGCCTCTTCCACGACTTCGATGAGCTCTTCTTCAGAGGTCGTGTCCGTATCCACGATGGCCACCAGCCCCTCCCCCACCTTTTCCAACAAGGACTTCGTGGGGGTCTTCTCAATGGCCCTGAAGGAAGACTCCCTCCGCGGTGGCAGGGAGACTCTGGGTCCTGAGGGCGCCTCCACTGGTGTAGCCTCCACAGGCTGAGCCAGGGCCACGGCGACATCCTCAATCGAGGTCTTAGCAGGGTGAATTAAGGCCATCGTCACCTTCTGGATGCCTGGGGCCTTCACCTTGGGGGGGAGGGTCCGAGCCTCGCTCCCCCTCTGCCGGAATCTTCGAGATCGTCTGGGGCCTCTCCAGAAGCTTCGCCAGGTTCTCGGACTTCCTCTTACCCGAGCTAGAGCGTTGGCTCGTGGTTGATTGCGCCGGGGAGGATGCGCCCTGCCTGGCAGCCAAAGAGCCCGACCGTTCGGCGCTCCCAGTGCCCGCGGACTCGCGGTGCTTAGCCTTTTGTTGGGCCCCCGTCGTCGGGGCGCCCTCACAGGACTTAGAAGACCGCTCAGACTTCTTTCTCTTCTTCTCGCCTGGCGGGCTCTTCCCTTCCAACCAGTTGGCGAGACGGAGGTGGCAATCCTTCATGGTCCGCTCCGGCATGTTCCCACAAAACGCGCAGTCCTTCTCCGTGTGCGTCTTGTCCTCATGGAGACAGTAGAGGCATAACAAATGCTCGTCCTCCTTGAAAACATTCTGAAGCTGGCATCCAGGGCAGGTCCTGAACAACTTCCCGGGCGTCGAGCTTCCTTTCTCCTGGTCCATGTCCGGGGTAGGCCTCGGAACTTCTGGAATCCTCCAAAAGCGTAACTCGATGAAATCTTCACCCTTGAGGGGCGTAGAAAACTCCGAAACGGATCCCCGTTGATCGGATGTAGAAACGGTGGAGCTTGAGGCTCTATTTAACCGAAAAATGAGAAAAATCTCCTGAAAAAAAGCGCGAAAACGCAGCAAAAGCTCGAGAGCTGCAGCACAAGGACTCCCAACACTTGAACGTGCGGTAAAAATCTGAGGATGGCTGCTAGAGGTGGGGCTTAGGGAGAGGGCAGTCATTGGCTGGGGGCAGTATGACCCAAAGACCAGTGATTGGTTACTACTAAGAAAGACAGATCAGAAACGAAACTGATACTGATTTTTTTTCTATACCGAGGATTCCCGGCCTGACGACGGAGAATATTCATGAGCATGTGAATCCATGCCAGACCCATGCTGGAGAACAACAGTTACAGGAAAGTAACTTGTTCCTTACTCTTCCCGGTAGCCCCCTTGGAGAGCTACGTTCATTTGGGAAGTCTGTGCATCTAATTGGAAATGTGACTTTTGGAACAGACACCAGACTACATCATGCCCCATAAAAAGCCACCTTGGCTCTTCCCAACTTCCTAAAAATAAATAAACAAATAAATAATAATAAACTAAATCTCCCTGTTCTCGGTCCTTGGACTGTCAGTTCTGTTCTCTTCCTTGTGCAGGTGTTGAGAAAGCAAGCAATCTATCTTTCTGATGGCCTATATGAAGTATGCACGTAACCTACCTGGAAAGAGGTGGCAAGGTTGGCAAGGTAATCTGCGCAGCCGATTGGGAGCCTTGAATTATAAACAGAGGGCTGTACGTATGTGGACTGTACTATAGAGCGATTTGCAGACAGGCTGTGAATAGGACCCAATCCATGACCTGCCTTTACTGCCTCACGCCCAAGGGGAAGTGAGCATATTGTGGTAAAACATTTGGATAGCACTGGGTAGACTTTAAAGTGTCCTCCATCTGGAATACCTTAAAACAATCCTATTTCAAAGACCCCGGGACCGCGCAGAATAAAATGGAATGCTCTGGTACCTGCTCAGGCTCTGGTTAATGATTCTGTCTCCCCTCTATGCTCTGAGTCGGCATGGGTGAGCCTTAAAGTGCTGGAATCCGTGTTCGAATCAGCGAATTCCTATAGATGTCCAGTGAGGGGACTCGAGACCAGCCTCAAAGCATCTGATCTGCTTTGTGTAAATGGGGTTTCAATCAAATTGGAATAATTTTTCTCAAAAAGGGCTTAACTTCAAAGTTCTATTGTGGTAAAACCAAATAAGAAGAAAGTGAGAGTAATTAAATGAAAGTGGAGAGGGGGTGATTTGGTGGTGAGATCCAAAGAGTGCACACATATGTATCGGAAGCTACATTAATTGAGGTTCCAAATTATGCAAAGCGATTAAAGTGCTCATTATCTAAATGGGTTCAAATCAGCGCAGCCACCCATTCCTCATTGCGATGCATGAAGTTTATAACAAGAACACTGATCGGGCATCTCATCCGCGTACCCACCTCCTTCAATGCAGGCTCGATCAGGTTTTATAGACTGGATTGAATCCACCCCTCAAAGAAATGGCACACTACCCATGACCTCCAGGTGAACTGCTTGAATATCTGTGATGTTGCATGCTTATGTACAAGGTCACCGTTTTCTTTGACGCTACCTTGAGTACCCAACCACCATGGAAGCTTTGCAGGTTGGGCGGGGGGCAGAACTGTGGCTAGATCCCCAGCCATGGCTTCTGGCTACAGTAGCAGATGTCTCCCTATATCCGGCATCTAGAACTAACTTGCCGTTTCTCAGCTCCCGCATTGTTTCTTGCTGTCCTAGAATAGGCACTCGTGACCGGCTGGAACCGCGTTGCAAGCTTGCCATGCTTAGCAACCGAAAGCGAAGTGGAACTTGCACCCGCTCCTCATTCCTTTGCCAGCTGGTGATGGAGAAGCAGCAGGGAGCAATTCATAGAAAAGCCTTTCTAATTACTCTTCACCTGTCCAGGTGATTCTTGATTTGCCTCCATCGTGTGCCGCCTGTGATGGCCGGATCTCCCGAGCATCATAGACTTATCTTTCTGCTTTCAGCCATCAAGATCCTTCAGCACCTGAGGTTTGTATACTGGGTGGGCAGGATCCGGTTAATCCTTAGTGGTCGCCTTATTCGAGCTGTCAAGCGATGGCCCTGCGCGCCTTCCCCGGTCGTCCGTTCTTCCCCATAGTGACCCCTTTTGAGAAGTCGCACCAATCCCTTTCAAATCCTCGCTGTACAGCACACTCCTTCCAGTTATGAGCGGCCAGCCGTTCTGCCCCAAGATGGAGGAAGTGCGCTCTCTACCACTCATGTCACCTCAGCGCTTAAGAAGTAGGCTCTGGACTAGTCTGTCTCGTAAGGTCGAATTTGTCCTCATGTTGGTTCAAAAGGAATCTACAAAAAAATGCAAAAGTGCATGCAGTGTTAAGCGAAGAGTCGCCAAACCACGCCCCTTCATCCAGTCCCTTCAAAACAATCGCAACACACTCGCGCCAGTAAGTGCACGTAAAGTGCAACTGCTAGCACCACACAGCTGGTAGCCTTCCCAACAGCACTTACCCCAATCGAGCCACGTGGACCACATTTCTCATAACACAGTAACCGGAAGTTTGTAGACTGTGTTTATTTCTCCAGCAATGCCGATTTAATGCAAGCTAAAGCAGAGGCACAAATTCAGTTCACTTCAAAAGACAGGTGTTGGAACATTTCTGCACATGTTCACCTTCTTACCTAAGGAAGCCCAACCGGCCTCTCATGTCCTTGCATATAAAAGCAGTAGTTCTTCACAGTCGACACTAGACCCATGCAGAACGGACTGTTGCACAACCACACCAGTGCCAAAGGCCAATATAGCTTTCCTGAACAGCATGAATAGAAAAATGGAGCCCTTGCTATACAATTAAATACACCCAAACGCAGCCTTCTAAGCACAGTAAATGCACCAAATACCGGTGCACAAGTACACACTATTCTCACAAGCGACCACCCGTGCCAAAAGCCAGAAATTACATTGCACAGCTTTCAAAAAACACTCAAATGACCATACCACACTGTTGCTAGTCAATCACAGCAGCCTTCCTGTTCGATATAAACCCGGAAATGAGCATCCATAAACTTAACCAATAGGACAGACGGAGCATTTGCTCAAACACTTACTTGCACACACTAAACCTGCCATCGCACCAATGCAAGGGAAGCGGGGTGATACGCAACAGCAGTCTTGCAATTCTAGCAGTGGACGATCAGTAGTGCTTAGCACCCAGTCTCGCAAACGAAGCTGGCAGGGAAGGATCATGGGGCCTGCGGGGTGCCAGTTGCAAGTATCTGCTCAATAGTGTCACCACTCGCGCCCACAGAAGGTGTAAGCGGCGGATCTCTTGGGGCCTGCCCACCCACCCATTCTGTTATGCCAGGTGATGCCCCCAAACCCCTTGTATGAGGACAAGAGAGACTGGGCATTTTGGACTCCTGTTGGTTAGACACAGATGGAGGTGGCAGGGATGCAGGAAGTTAAGAGAGCAAGCCGAAAATATTAGCAGATCACAAGCCCACAAGCACAGGATGAGAAATGCGCACTGGATTGCAGGGGTATTTGCAAATCACCCACAGGGAAGTTGCAGATACTGACCATTCACCCACCCCAACCTTAACCTGGCAGAAACAAGTCCCTGGTACATTGGGCCAGAGGGGAGACCTGATAGATGAAATACGTGGTGGGCAAGTGGGACAAATACCATAAACCATCAAGGAACCGTTGGCTAGTAAAAGAAACCCCAGGCAATAAACAAAAAAAAACATTATGGCAGTTGAGACAGACTGCAAAGTAGTCAAATTCACAAGGGAATTGAGACGAGGTCCAGGCTAGGTCCATAGGTCCAGGCTAGGTCCATAGGTCCAGGCTAGGTCCATAGGTCCAGGCTAGGTCCATAGGTCCAGGCTAGGTCCATAGGTCCAGGCTAGGTCCGGGTCTGCAGCAGTGCCAGAAGGAGCATGCGCGCCAGCAAGGGGGCAGAGCCTGCTCGATGCTAAAAGTATGCCCACACTGGGGGGCAAAAAGGCTGAGTGCCAACTGGAAGCCATAGCCATGGCCCTTGCCAGAGACCATAAAGGAAAAGGGTCTTTTCTAGCTGCCTGCTGAAGATCCATCTCCATTAATCTGGCAAGAGCCAGTGATTGCCAGGGGTATAAAGAAAGCAGGGGCGGACTGGCCCATAGGGAACTCTGCAGATTTCCCAGTGGGCCTCTGCACCCTGGGCCTCTTGTGTGTGATATTTCCAAATCTTCACATAGGAAAAGCATTGGGCTTGCTGAAAATGTGTCATATGGGGCCAATTATTTCCAAGGCCTCTTTTGGTCCCCAGTCATTATTTCCAGGGCCTCTTTTGGTCCCAGTCATTATTTCCAGGGCCTCTTTTAGTTCGCAGCCCACCCCTGAAAGAAACCGAGCATTTGAGCCTGCTGTGTGATCCTTGGCAGGCAGATGATGACGAAAATCCGATTTAGTATTCGGGCAGGAGGCTGGTGGGGTGGGGGTGGGGAATTGTAGCTGGTGAGTCATGGGTATCCTGTAGAGCAAGGGGGAATAATACATTCTTGCTGTGAGACTTGTGGTATGATGACCTTCAATAGCCTGGCAAGGTGACATGCGGCCATCGGTGGGGAGCCACGCCGAGAGCAGCTGTCTCTGTGCCAGAGATTTTAGAACTCTGACACTCGGTCCTAATTTCACTAGAAACCTTTGGAGTTAAACCTTGGGGAATTCGGACATGGGACCTAGGCCACATATAGGAGCCCCGTTTTCACATATTTGATAACTCCTCCATTCTGGGAGTATTTACGTAAGTTTACACACCTTTATTTTTATTTATTTTTTTAAATTAATAGGGCTCTTCTAGCCTTCTGTGAATTAAAAAGTGAGCTTGAAGCCCGAGTCCTGACTGCTCTGCTCTGTTAATCTCACTCCTCGCACCTTTTCTAACGAAGTACAACACACTAGCACACCAACACACATAGCACATGAACCCATCGCTAGCCTGACTCAAGCCTGCAAATAATGTAACGTGATTTGGTATGGCCTCAAAGCGCTGTAGGTGAACGCCCTTGGGGGACCGAAGTCCAAGATATGGGAGTTTCGGCAGAGCAGTTTAGAGTGCGTGTTTGCACACACAAGCTCAGAGGGGTTGAAATGTGCACTATACAGACATCTTGCAGGCGTTCAAAGCCCTAGTAAAAAAAGATGTGCTATTATCAGTGTAGCATTACAGGAAACGCAGTGGGGGCCAGGGGGGGGGGACTTTGCCCATGTATAATGGTCCACTAGTCTGAGGTAATGGCTCTGAGCAAATTGAGGGCCTTCACCAAGTGCTTGGGGTCATTACCAGCGGCCAAAGCCATCGTTCAACACCTCATGGCTCTTAATATAATTAGCACTCTGCCCAAACATTTGAAATGCTAATGGAAATTTTCTTTTTAAGGACGAAATGGCCTTACAGATAGCCGAGCACAGCGGTTCTGAATGTTCGGTTTTTCCCGCAGATCATGATGGCCATCTTGGACAGATTACATTTGATCTGTGTTAATTCATCCACACATGGCACGAATCTGTTAACGTCCTCCTCCGTGGCGGCAATTTCTCTGGATCCAACAAAAAGCAATGGACTGTGTTCTTCATTCAGGCTTGAGATGCAGGAACATGTCTATCCGGAGCACTCTAAATCTGCTGCAACATTGGAGGACTCTCGATCCCCTCCAACATGGCTGTTGGGTATGTGGGAGACCAGGGCAGAATTTGAACATTTCAGACCGGTCAGCTGGCTATGGAGCCTGAACACAACACAGCAGCCCCAGGAGTTTTTATCATTTTTAGAAGTCTGGTGACAATAGAATATTTGAGGAACGCTGAAGCTTGGTTATTTATTGATGTGCTTTCAGTAAAGCAATGCGATGCTGTATGCGACTCAACGGTGCCAGGATGCATCCAACACTTCCCTCGGTTAACCCTCCACACTCCTCCCAACCCGAGTCACCCCTTCTCTTCTCTGGGCAACCATCGCAATTTGTGTTTGTTAAAAACCAGTGACTGTCTAGCTCAGCCACCATGAAAGGATGCGCGTGGCGACTGTGTTCTTGTGTGTAGGTTGATCTAACCCTGCACTTGTTTTTAGCAATTAAAATGTGGATGAGGGTGTACCAACACAGCAAAGGTGGCTGAGAGTGAGTGGGGCTCTGCGCTTCTATACTCTGTTCCATCCAAGTAATGTACTGCTCCAAGGAGCAAGCAGCTCCGCGCAAGGAAAAGGACAAGAAGAAGTGGCATTGGAAGAGGTCTTGCTTCCTGAGTAAGTCTTCGTTGAAGAGAAGCCAAAGCTCCAGGGAGTCCCCCGAGTGTCGGATACCTTTTCCTACCCAGTCCTTCATATGCCAGAGGATTGGAGAACTTCTGCCTGAAGATGTTGGATATCTTCGCTAAGGCACCGGTCATTTTGACCTCTCTGGTATCTGAATGACAGCAGTGTCCACTGGCTATTCCCATACCTGCTCCGTCAAGGAGCCCTCCGAAGCCTTCACAAGCTCAGCTGACTCCTCCTCATCCAGCCCCTGGTACAACTCGTTCACCCCTGGTAGCACCCACTCCTGTGATGGACGAAGCAGCCAGCTGTCACTATCCAAGATGCGCTAGGAACAAATGAGTTTGACTATGTTCCAGCCAATGGGGGAACATCCTGATAACGTGCCCTCCAGGGGCTCTCCGTCAGACTAGATTGGGTCGTTTCACTCCATGATCCCAAAGCAGCAAAGCTTTTTTTACCTCGTGCCTGAGGAGAAGGAAGGTTTCCTCTTGAAGAGAAGGGATTCCTACAAGAGAACTATTTCAGTGCCCTTGTTGTGTTGGGTGACCTTTGGAAGGATGGCGTGTTGGTTATGGAAACTCCCCGCACTACAGCGAAAAGGGATAGTTTGGAGAAAAAGTACAGAGTTCCAGACTTTGTCCCTAAGTGTCTCTTGTCCCAGCCATCACCAGACTTGCTGGTCTCGGCCGTGGCTAGGAAGATTCCCTCAAACCTGTATTCCTTGCCTATGGTCCCTCCTGACCAGTAGGGTAAAAAGCTGGATGCAACTGGAAAGTGCATCATCACGACGGCAGTGTCTACAATCCAGGCTGCCAATGCCCTAGCCATTCTCTCCAGGTATGACAGAGTTATGGTAGAAATTGGGACCTATCCTCGACTTCTTTTTTCCGGATGACAAGAATGCCGAGGCCCTGGCATTGTTCCACAAAGGGGAGGTGGCCTCTGACCACGTGATCACTGTCACCCATGACATTGCTGATTCAGGTTCGTCAGATGGGCAATGGAGTGGCCCTCTACCGCCAGGGTTGGCTCAAGCCCACCAATTTCCACACAGATGTGCAGACGAAGGTGGTAGACTTACCATTTGATGGTGACAACTTCTTTGGGAAGGTAGTTGACGACACCCTGCAGACCTTAAATGCAAATGCTGAGACTACACCTTCACTGGGCATGCTCCAGCTAAGGAGACCTTCCTTTCACTCCTCTAAAGGGGAATTCTCAAGGTCCTCCAAAGGGTTCATGTCACCCTATCGTCAGCCCTCCTGTTCAACCAGCCAGGACGCATACAGGGTACGCTCCCACGCTTATGGAGGTGGCAGCCAGCATGGTCCCCCTTCCCCCCCTTTCAGGACGCCGAAGCTGGCCTGAACCAGCCCAGGCCCCCATTTCAGCACCCCAGGGGGAGGCCGGTTATTGCAATGTCAACCAGTGGCGCAAGATCTCCTCAACTGACCAACTGGACGGAGGAGACTTCTCCGCGACCCTCGACTTGGAGGATGCTTACTTAAATATCCCCATCCATCGCAGACGCTGGAAATTCTTGCGTCGTTCAAGGAAGACATTACTACTTCAAGACCCTGCTGTTCGTCCTCAAATTGGCCCCCAGGGTGTTCACCAAATGCTGGGCTACCGTGGCATCACATATGTGTTGCAGGGGAATACACGTCCATCCTTATCTGGCTGATTCGGTCCCGCTGCCGCGCGCTGGCAATCTTGCACACCACGGAGGCCATCCAAACCCTAATTTCTCTGGGGTTCTGAAATTATCAAAAGTCCTGCATAGCACCATCTCAGAGCGCACTATTCCTGGGTGTCCGCCTCAACATTCTTATGTATTGCGACTCCTTTGGAATAGAGAAGACCATAGTAGGAAAGGTCCAACGACTATCGACCACTTTCGTTGCAACAGTCCGATCCATCAAGTTCCTTCAGGGGATGATGTTCTCCAGCATCCATCTGGTCCCCTTTTGCAGACTGCATATTCGACCCCTGCAAGAGTTACTGGATGCCAGATCGCAAAAAGGCTCCAACACATGGGACAAGATCACCATCAATCAGGCATTCAGTCAGAACCTGCAATGTTGGTCCTTTGTCTGCATCACTCAGACCTTGCATATCAAGTGACAGTTATGATCGACGCCTCTCTGGAGGGATGGGGCACCCACACAGGAAATTCATATGCCAGAGGCCTCTGGCTCCCAGAAGAGGTGGTGTTGCACATCAACATCCTGGAACTGCTGCAGTTTTCAGGACTCTGGTCTTTTTCAACCACCGCTCCAGGGGAAGGTGGTGCGGCTCTTCACGGACAACACAACCACCATGTCTTACATCAGGGAAACTGGCAGAATGTGCTCACCTGCTCTTTCCTTGGAAGCTCAGACTCTCTGGCACTGGGTCATCCCTCAACAGATGTTTCTTGTCCCGTTTCACCTGGCAGGCATCCACAGCACCATTGCAGACTCTCTCAGCAGGGAGCTGTGGTCCTGCTATTAATTGGAGCTCCAGCAGGCACAAGTGCCTCGTCTCCGAGTGGGGTCTCCCTCAAATAGACCGGTTTGCGACAGCTACCAGTGCCATGTGTCAGAGGTTTTCCAGCTGCTATTCTTAGCAGAGGATTCTGGGGGACGACTTCTCATTCCCTTGGGTGGGCCTCTTCCTGTATGCATTGCCGCCGATAACTCTGTTGCTACCATTGATCAACACACTCAGACGTTGCCACTGCAAGATGATCCTCATTACCCCAGCGTGGCCCAGGCATATCTGGTACTCCAACCTTCTCAATCGGTCCGTAATTCCTGCCATACAACTGCCTCCACTTCCCGACCTGCTATCTAGAGAAGAAGGGTCAATCCTACACCACTACCATGCATGCCTGATCCTGACAGCTTGGCACCTGAAGCCCTAGAATTTGGGCACTACACTCTGCCCTTTGGAGGAACATTTTAGCCAAGGGCTGGGCACCCCTCTTCACTTGACTGCTACAAACGCAAGTGGACATGATTTACAGTGTGGTGCTATGGTCAGCTACATATGACAGTTCTTCAGCTACTTCCCTATCTGCTCTTGCTTGCCAAGTCTGGCCTTGCCCTTGCATACATAAAGGTTCACTTGGCTGCCATATCCCGGTACACCTGAGCTCCAGGTAACTTCTCCTTGTGGTCACACATACTTGTTAAAGCGTGCCTCAAGGGCCTTTTCAGAAATTCCCTCCAGTGAAGGCTCTTGCACCTGTGCGGGAGCTAAATGTGGTGCTGTTGAACCTAATGGGGCCTCAGTTTGAATGTATGCATTGGGCCTACTTGAAGTTTCTGTCATGGAAGACCGCCTTCCCGGTGGCAATCGCCTCAGCCAGGCGGTTTGGGGAAAGCTAAGGTGGTCCAGCTAACTCATCCTTGCTTCGTGCCAAAGGTCCCGTTGGACTTTCATCTAAACAAGCCTTTTGTTCTACCAGTTTTCTTTGCAAACCCTTTTTCACCCGCTGAAAGATCTTTGCATTCGCTGGACGTTGCGCATGGTATCCAGTGATGTTACCGAAATGAAAACAACTAATGAAATGTTACTGAAAAAATAACAAAAAATAAATATATGGGGGTAAAGGGTTAAAAGGTGTGGGGGTGGTTCGGGGTGGGCGTTACAAACCTAGGGAAACAGTGGGTCATGGGGTTTAGGAGTCATTCCCTCCCCCTCGCCCCCCAATATATTCAATTTTTTTTTTTTTTTTCTGGTAACATTTCATTCGTTAAAATTCATTTCGGTAACATAACATGGAACCGTTGTGCATGCTTTGAAGTTATATGTTGCACGCACCAAGGACTTAAGAAAGGCTTCTCAGCTTTTTGTTAGTTTTGGACCTGTGGGACATGGGAAGGCCCTGTCTAAGGCTTCCATCTCCAGGTGGCTCTCGGGCTGTATCACGCATTGCCATCTTCTGGCCAACAAACCGTTCCTGGGCTGGCTGAGAGCCCTTTCCACCAGAGAGAGTACAGTGTTTCTCTCTGGTGTTCCCCTGCTGGACATCTGCAGCGCTGGTACCTGGAGGTCTACCCACACCTTCACAAGATTCTACTGCATCAATTGGGATTCCGGGGAAGAGTCCCGAGTCGACCAGGCAGTGTTTTGCACATTGTTTGAGGTGAGTCTGTTCCAGGGATAAGTGTATTGCTTCTGTTGAACCTTGTAACCTCCCGTGGTTGTGTATATGTACTGCCATGTAAAATTAATGAGCATGTGAATACATGTAAATCCCAAATCTGGAGAAGGAACAAGTTACTTACCTGTAACTCCTGTTCTCCAGCATGGGTTTTACATGTTTTCACATGCAAACCCTCCCTCCTTCCCCTCTCTGGCTCTTCTTGGTTCGTATTGCCACTCTACCTGCATGACCAAATATGAAGATGGCCGCCAGGGGTGGAGCTTAGGAGGATGAATGTCATTAGCTGGGGCAGTATGACCCAAAGTGACAGCAACAGGCTATCGAAGTGACTAGCAGTTTTACCTTTAAAGGGAAACTGAGTTAATATTACTGAGGCTTCCCAGCTTGACGACAGGCAATATTCATGAGCATGTAAATCCATGTAAGACCCATGCTGGAGAACAGGAGTTGCAGGTAGGTTTCCTTGCCAATGGTCAATTTTAGGGCCACATGTCAAACCCATTGCAGGCCTCAAATCAGTTGGCTCAGAATCTTGGCCGTGCGATACTTGTTGAAAGGTATGTTTGGCCAACCTTGGCCCCAGGTGGCGGTGGACACGGACGCATCTCTGACTGTCTGGGGTGCTCACTTGGTGGACCTAACTGTAAGTGGACAGTGGTCTTCGCTGGAGTCTTTCGAACACATCAACTTGCTGGAGCTGACGGTGATCTGGATGGACTTGGTCACTTTCATCCTGTATGTGCATCGTAAGACTGCTGATCCTGATGGACAACACAGTAGCCATGCATTTCCTCAACAAACAAGGTTGTGTGGGGTGCTTGCCTCTCTGCATAGAAGCAATGTGACTCTGGTTCTGGAGTACAGTGTCTCTCTGACGGCAGCTCATCTAGCTGGACGAGCGAATTTCAAAGCGAGTGCCTTGAGCTGACATACTTTGGGCTCCTGTGAGTGGAAGTTCTGTCAGGAAGTTCTGGAGGCAATCTTCTAATGTTCGGCAACTACTTACCTGGACCTCTTTGTTTCCAGTGTCAACAGGAAGTGCTGATTGATCTGCTTCATGGAATTTCCTTGCCACGGAGCTCTAGGGGATGCAGTAACAGTTAAGTGGACTTTTGACGTCCTGTATGTGTTCCTGCCGATCCCTGTCATTCCGCTAGTTCTCAGGAGATTGCACCTGTTCGGAACCAAAATCATCCTGATTGCGCCAGACTGGATCCAGAAAACGTGGTATCTGGAGTTGCTGGACATATCGGTCTGCCCTCCCTGGCACCTTCTGAGGAGAATCGACTTGCTCTCCTGTTTGGAGGGGCGGGTCCTACACCCAAACCTCAGCAGCCTGAACCTTCATGCTTGACTATTAAGAGGCTTAGCTACAAGGAGTGGGACTTGTTGGACGATGTTGGTGGCCTCAATGTGCTCCTTTCATCTTGGAGGCACGCTATGAAATCTATTTACGCCTGCAGGTAGTGTACAATTTTGATTTGCACTGGGAGAGGGACAAGGATCCTTTATCCTGCCCTCTATCCTCTGTGTTGGATTGTCTGCTGTCTTTGGCCCAAGCGGGCCTGTAGATTGGCACGGTTACCTCACCGCTATTTCGATATTAAAGAGGTACCTGGAACAAGACTATTTTCTTTTTTACTTGCAGTATTTGTGTAACCAGTTTCTTCCCCACCAGTTTGTGGTTCCGGCGTGGGATTTGAATTTAATATTTCAAATGGAGTTCCGTTTGAGCCCCTTCATTCCTGTTCTATTAGATTGCTCACCCTTAGGGTGATTTTCCTGGTTGTCATCACTTCCGTGAGTGAGCTCCAGTTGTTGTCTGTTTTAACTCCATATTAGTTTTTTTCCCAAAGAGAACGGGACATTGAGAGTGAGACCCTCCTTTCTGACGATGGTGGTCTTGGATTTCCATCTCTCTCAAAAGAACCATCGTCCTTTATTTTTTTTTCATCCACCTCACCCTTCCAAGGCACAGGAACGTTTCCATCGGCTGTACCCGGTACGGGGCCTTAGGTTCCACATCTCTAGTCCTAGAGAGACTAGGAAATATTTAACAGCTTTTTATTGGTTACGCTGGTGATTGTGCTGGCAGGGCTGTGACCAAACAAACACTTTCCAGGTGGATCATTCTCTGCATCTCAGAATGTTCCACTCTGGCTGGTAAGGATGTGCTTGAGGGTCTCGGAGCTCATCCTACCAGGGGAGTGACTGCCACCACTGCCCTGCAGAGGGGAGTCCCAGTCCTGGATACTTGCCAGACTGCAACGTGGGTGTTCTTGCACACGTTTGCTAAGCATTACTGCTTGGATTCCCGTGTAGGCCCGGATGACCGATGTGGTAGGGCAGCCCTCCATAATTTTTTGGTTTAGGTGGCGTTTTCCCCCCTTCAGGTTTACGTACTGCTTTGGGAGTCTATCATAGATGAGGAATCCGCAGGAGGAACATCCATCAGAAAGAGCATTACAGAGAGGCAAGTAATTTGTTCTTTACTTCAAAAGGAGGATGGAAATTATGAGCATTTTACCATTTTCTTATATAGCACCACATCTTGGAAATTCCAGTTCTGATGTATTTTGTATCTGGTGTTACTGTCATTTTTGCCACATATGTGATATTCCATTTACAAAACTGTCATTTTCCCATGGCCACCCATGAGCAGGCCTGACCATCCTGTTTTTTGCTTGGCATTCTGGGATTTGTAATTGTCCTACATTTTTAATGGGGAAGATACGACTAGTGCAGAATCCAAAGGGGGGGGGGACTGAATAGTCTTCTCACAGACGGCCAGAGGAAACTTGAATGTTATGCATTCACAACCGCCGAAGGATGAGGGCATGATCACTTTACATGAAAAAATAAGGCCGAATATAGGCTCTTTTGTTAGGATATGGCCCAATGAAATGTAAAGCCGAGCCTCCAGGGAAACCATGGGGCTGTCCAATCAAAAGAAAAACGGTCTCTTTGAGCAATGCTTATTATATTAACAGTAAAGCCGACATGATGGGGAGTTCAGTAGTAATGTGTTTTTGACTTGAGCGGATTCTGTATTCGATTTCCCCAAAGCAGAATACCAGTTGCAAGTCTCTATGGCCTATACACCCTACCTATGGCCAGAGGTCAAAGTGGGCAGGAACTGAAGGGTACGATGTACCCTTAATTTCTGGGTAAATCGGCCATTGTTCCCTTACTTTATTTGACATGGGTTCCCGTTCCAGGATGGCAGTGAAGGAAACCTTTGTATTATATTTTTGTATTTCTCCCCTACATGGGGATTGACTGGCTGGGACAAACGTTAATTGCGTGTTTGTGTGGGCGTAGAGTGTGGCTATAGTCCTAGGCATGTCTTCTAAGTGCGAACGGTGGGTGATTGGACGGGGGAGGCTTTGGGACACTGACCAAGTAATGGCAGTTATTTAAATTATTTTTTTTCTTTGTTTTCGTAGGTCTCAACAGTACTGTTGTAAACGCAGCAGTGTGGGGTGGATTGAGGTATAGAAATTGAATGTGGGGGTGGGTTGAGAATGGGGTTGGTGCGGAGGGCGGGTTGGTGATGGAGTAGAAACGGGCTGGGCAGGGGTAATCTAAGTCCACAACTCTTTGACCACCTCCCACGGCCCCCTGGGGCGGCTCATCCATAATGGGTGGTGGGGGTGGTGCCAACCAACCGGGTCTTGTCCTCCTCACACCCATTATGGAGGAGCCAGCCCAGTAAAATTCGAGCACTCCCTTAGCTGTTTCTTTCAGCTGAGGGAGTGCTCTTAACTGTGAAAGGAAACATTGTTTCCCTTTCAAAGTTAAACTTACCCAGCTGCGCAAGCTCAATGAGCCATTTAAGGCTGGTAGCGTTTGCTTCCCCAGCCTTGCATGGCTCATTGGAAATGCTGGCTGGGGAACTGCATGACTTTATGTGCAAGGGGGTGCTCCCACACCACTTCGCACATACAGACAGAGCAGGCTGGAGTGGGGCGTCTCTGGACTCGCGCTCAGGCCCCTTGTACACATGTGTAGGAACCAGAAAATGTCCTATTTCCTGTTCATGCGTGCAGGAGCACTGGAATCTCCAGACCCGCGGCAGAAGGTACGTTTGTTTAGGTTCATTTCTTTTCAATTTAACTTGTGTATGGATGCTTGAATTCTTGTGGTGGTAGGTGAATGTATGATGATGGATGCTGGTGTGAATGAGTAGGTGTTTTCTGTGTGTATGTTGTGTAAATGTGTATGTTTGTTTATTTAGTATTTAAATGTGTATATGCTTGTGTTTTAAGTGTGCGCATGATGGGTGCTCGTGACTGTGAATGAGAGTGCTTGCTGTGTGTACAATGTGCAAGTGTGTGTTTGTGCTTCTCCGAGATGATTTTGGCAAGTGGGGGTAGAAGATTTGTACAACAAAGGCACTTTTAAAATTCCTTTATTGCACAAACCCCCTCCCTACCCGCCAGAATTAGCTCTTGGGTGCTATTAGGCCCAGGGATGGTATTATTTTGCTGGACATCTTGGATAGATGTCGAGTAAAAAAATGCCATACCTGCCCCGGCGCCTTGCATATACACATAATCACTTTGATTGTGTGTGTGTGTGTCTGGTTCTGTGAGTCCCAGGGGACAGGCGTGGTATTTTTTTTTTTTTTACTGGACATCTATAAGTGTCCAGTAAAAAAATGCCATCCCTGATCTCCAGTGCCTGGCATACAAACATAACCACATTGATTGTGTGAGGAGCTTGTGACCCAGGGGACAGATGTGTACTTTTTTTACTGGGCATCTATGAAAGAGGGCCAGTAAAAAATAAAATGCCTTACCCAGTGCCCCCAGCGCCTCACAATCGCACATAATCACATTCATCATTATTGTGATTATGTCTGACTGCAAGGCGTTGGCACACCATGGAGCAGGCATGGCATTTTTTGCTGCACATGGTTGATCAAGCAAGCATAAGTGTTATTATGCAGCTAAACGTGCATTTTAATGCAGTTTGTCTAGCCATTTCTTATTGTGATATGACATTTTGTATTGGACATCTTTGGTAAAGCAACCATGTTAAGTGTTATCACAAAGCAGAACTGGAATGTTTTATACCACCAGTCTAGACATTTCTTACTGAGGCAACACCAGTTTTATGGGCATCTTTGATAACGCAAGCAGGATCAGTGGTATTATTCTTATTTTGTATTAGGCACTTTTGGATAAAACAAGCATACATGTTATTATGTAGCTCGACTTGCATTTTAGTACAGCCAGTTTGAACAGGTCTTCATATTTTGGCATGCATTTTTAATGGTAAAGCCAACTGGAGTATGTTCTTATGTGGGGATACTGCCATATATTGGCAGAATAAATGTGGACATGTTTTCTTAGTTTCATTATGCGTAAAGCAAACATGAGCATGTTCTATATGGGAATAATAGGGTATAATGTAGCAGTCAGCATGGAAAAGTATGGCCACAGCTAGTGTGAAAATATTTTATACTGGCCTCTTGGCTCCCTCGTCACGCTCGGTCGGTCGGCCATATCGGGGACAAATATTGACACCCCTCCAGATAAAATAATTCACCTGCCGCCAATGCATGGCCCTTAACTAACCCCTTCATAGCCCACACAAATAATAAAGTGAGTTTTCTGTGCACGTCATTTAAAGGTTCAGCACTGGTACCCAACGCATACATGTATAAACTAGGGCGATGGTAATAGCGGGGCTAACCCCTACTCTTTGGCCCCTTACATAATACCAGTAAACATGCATAACATTTCCTTCCCTGCTTACCCCAATGATAGAGACAGAGACTTTCTTAAAGTTGTAAACATGTATAACATTTTCAGGGGCGCCAGTCCACCGGTTCTCACTTTTAGACCTCCTTTTGTCTCCGTCATTGTTGAAGTTGTGGGGGGCCGTGGTTGGCTAAAGCACCACGTGGCAGCTGCCCGTGGAGCCTGTAGAGGAGGTGGACGGGGCTCGTGTGCGGAGTGGTGGCCCCTCGCTCGCTGTGAGGAGACAGCTGTTGAAGGTCTCCCGTCGCGTGCAGCTTGTGGGTCACCTCGGGCCTTTTCTTGGGCCTTCCACCTCCCTCCCTGTGCATACCTGCCTGAGCACCTGTGCCGCTTGGCGCCCTAAGCACAGCCCACGCTGCGAAGCATGGGGGGGGTGCTTGTGCACAGACTTGGAAGCCTGCATTGTACCTGCAGACACCACTAACGCGTACGAGCTGACGTGACGGAGAGTCCCCTAAACAAGCGTGTTCTCACGTCTAGCTTTCTCGCGACAGCTCTCTATCCCTCTTCCCGAACTGCCCTCCCCTGCTCACTTAACCTCTCCTCCGTCTTTTTATCTTAAGGTCACTCACGTTTTAGTTTGCTTTCTGAATAGTACTTCCTTGTTTAGCTTTCCCTCTCAAGTTGTCGTTCACGTTGAATGTAACATTTGTGTGGGTCTCTCGTTACAGGGTGTGGCTTCTTTGTGTCTCTCGCTGCTTGCCTCTGCAATGAGAGCCTCGGGGCTGCCTCTTTTTGAAGTCTCGCCCTTTCGTCAGTGCAGCACATTAGAGGTGAAACAGAGTTCGACTTCGCATAGGCGTGCAGGGGAATTTCGCCCCAAATTCGGACATGCCACCTTGCGCCAAACCTTTTATATTTGCCAGTGAACAAATTGACGATAGCCTTGATTATACCACTGGCTAAAAAGTCGGTTTATTCTGCCGATTTGCATTTTAAAAACCTATTCCATGATTCTAAGGCAATGGTAGTTCATACAAAAATGTTATTTATAGTAATCATTCCCCATTATTGTTAGGGTTGCAAATAAGGTAAGACAGCAGACTTGAATTTGGAATTTTATACACGTTTACGTTTTTTGCCCCAAAACAACTTTATGATATGGCATTCATAACGCGCTTACGCACAAGTGTTTCAAGGCGCGAAATCCACACCTAATTAAAAACCATGCATTTTTGAATTTGTAATGGGAGGGTGGACGTGTTTGGTTTGACTTTCTCGGGTCGTTAGCTGTGTCCGCGGGTTCATTTTTTAGGTTTTCAAGGTGATCTTTGAGTTCAGTGCAGAACTTTGGGTTCATTTGAGTGGGCTTTCCATAATTGTACGGAAGTCTTTCCTTTACAGGGGTGCCTTTTGGGTTTCTGCAGGCGCTCGGCCTGTGATGTACTGGCTTCTGAGTTCATTGTGTGCGTCTTTTGATTCCAGTTTGGCGTATTTCGATGTATATATAATCCTTGGGATCCAGAGGGAATGGCTGCTTTTTGTTGAGTGTGGGCTATGCTCCTACGGGCAATGGAAGGCCATGTACCTTCTTGTTGATGGTAACCAGACTGAGTGATGGTTGGACTTCGGGTGTGACGTTTGGTCACTGGGTGGTATTTTTTTGTTGATGTGATTTTGGGGTTTTGTTGCGTGGCTTTTTTTGTTTGTTTTTGTTTTGCCCTTTTAAGAGTGGGCTGATGTAGGAGTTGTAGTAACATCGTGTAATAACTCAGTGAAGGGAAAGGATGCATTTTGGCAATTACCTTGGGAGCCGGGAGGGTAGCTTGGAAGCAAGACCATACTGAGGAGCACAGGTTCGAATCTCAATCCTGCTCTTAGAGGCTGGACTCTGGCCTGAATCGTGATATAATGAAAGATGTTGTTTTTTTTTGCAGGGTATAGGGGTTATTTAATTTACTTTCTATTCTAGAGGAGATTTACATGCTAGACGTTTCATGCACTAATTACGCGAGCATCGAATGGCCGTGTTTCAAGTGCTCAGAAACCTTTCCCTTTACATATGACCTTGTGGAAGGATCCTCCCCGCCACCCTAGGCTGTCAGCCTGTCCATGCATGTACTGTGGTGTGCTGACGTTTTGGATGGCATGGCTCGGGCTAGCCAACTATCTTCTGTGGCACACCTTGCTGACGAGCGTCTGACTCAGTCTCAGGCTTCCAGGCAACTGCCTGATGGGGAAATCTCTGGACTTCCTGTGGGCCCGTCCTCCTCCTCCGATGAAGGCAGACTTTGGGAACAGATTCAAGGCCCATGCCTGTTCCCAGCATGAATCCACCTGGACATTAGACGTACACTTGGTTGGTAGAAAAGGGCAAGTGGAAGCAAATTAAGAAGACCATGATGAAAGAAAATGTATGATCTGAGATTCCGGTTTTATGCGTTCTTTTTATAAATGTTTTGTTAAACAATTTAAATGGCTGACTCAGATTTCTCCATTTCGACATAGTACATCTAATACTATCTAGAGATCGTGCACAAATGAAAAAACTACTTAAAGTAAAAGAAATGCAATCTTATGCAATGTGTAAGCACTTGTTTATAAAAAATCATTAGTGCAGAGAACCGTTGATTTGTATCAGTACCATCAAATATTGTGGCCAAAGCGCTTTCTTCATGAACTCTGCAACAGCAAGTGCCACAGTGGGATCCATCGAAAAAGGAGTGGAATTGTGACAAGACTGCATGGAGTGGGGGGGGAGATGGGGTTATCCTAGACTTGCCAAACATGGATCTCATCAAGGATAGTCTCAAAATATGGTAATGGTCACCAATCGGAAGGACGTTTTCTAGGTCCCACCCCTAGCAACTCGGAGGCGCAATATTTTGTGGCAGTATAAAAGCACTCTGGGATTGCACAGAGCGCTGTTGGTGTCAAAGAAAGTAGGTCTGGGGTAACTGTTGCGCTGACGCAGGTACTTTGCCTCGCCTTTAATGAGTCTTGACAATGGTTGTTCACCTTTCTCGAGACTCATTTAGGAAGGGGACGCCATTGTGAGATTGCCGCGAGCAGAGCTGAGGGTTGGGGCCCGCTCGTTCTTCTTAGAAACATGAATTGAATGGAACAACGAAAGCAGCATTGCTTAAAAGGCAATTCCTTTCTGTGGAATGCATACTTGGATCAAAGCAAAGCACATTGAGCCTGAACCACCAATACAAAGCCCAGTGTCTGCCCCTTTTTAAGGCCGGTGGTGGCCCTTTGGAGCATTTTCCCTCGTAGTAGGCTGCTAATATCTAAACTGCAGACTAGCGTCCTTAACAAATGTGGAGGACATGCCAGTGACCAGCTAACATGCTAATTACTCCTTGGTTTAATTCTGAAGATGTGATCAGTGGCTCATTGCCTGTTCTGTCCATTTATCAACTCCACTCCCTCTAAAATGGAATCCATTATCAACATTTGGAATACAGCATGCATAAAATGGCAAGTTAGGAGTTCAACCCATTGGACAATGGAGTGCATCTGCTTACCACCGTACACAATGGAAAGGACCAGTTCAACTCTATATCCTGTGGAATCCATCAATTCGAGTTGCAATTCAATGAAATCCATTAATTTGAAAGTAGAATTCATCAACTCCTTTGACCCTCCAACGAACGGAGCCATCTGAGCTCGGTGTACATGGGCTAGATATCGCTCTGTGTGTACCGTGTAATCTGTCAGCCAGGAAAGGGAGGAGTCCTTACTCTCAAGTGCCTGAGATTAGGGTCTTTTTTTTTTTTTCCTAAAATATTAGGAAGCGCGAGAAATAGCCAAAGACCAAACTTTGTGGAAAGGCTTTGCCATTCTCGGATTCCAGGACCCGAACCTCGTCCAAGAGAATTGTCTACATTTTCCCAGTTCAAAATAGCAAACCTCTTCTATTTTGGAGGTTACCCTCCATTTTTCCTCATTACGAATACATGAGAATAGACTATTTTTTTAGTCATACCATGTAGTTTTCATTGAATTTAAGGTTACTAGACTTGGGCTGGCCTATTGGGCAGTGCCCAACAGACCAGCAGTGTAGGATGGTTTTATTTACTAATTTGGGCGCGTTTACTTACTTTATGATCTAACTGGTTTTCTCCTTTACGTGTGCTTTTCAAAAGGAGTTTTCCAGAAACCTTTGCAAAAAAGGTTCCTTCCTAGGCACGAACTACAAAAACAGTTTGTCGTGAAAAGCGCACAAATTGTGGATCATGGATGTGGGGCACTTTTTTATTTTGGTGGCCAGATCTATTTACCCCCAGTCCAGCTCTGTATTGTACTGCCAGTTGAGGTTTTGTACCAAAACTCATTGCACTTGTGCCATAGCTGTATACTCTATACATCTGTAGGGTTGATCAGGAAATGGTTAAGAAATGGGCATTCAATAGTGTTGGAGTGACGCATCCCTCGCTCTGGAATTTTGTGCACATTCCACACCCTGCTCTACGTACAAGGACTATCCTGTTGAACTTGATCTTCCTCTGGTGAATAGCAGGCTCCAATCTCTGCAGAATGTGGCCGTGCAGGGCTCGGCTGGCTGATCCGAGAGGCGGATGTAGTTCTCACGCTTTGCAGTATCGACCTTGTGTACGAGTCCAAGCTGGGATTAACGTAAGGATCTGTTGTCTTGTCCCTATACATTTGGAAAGGCTTTAGTGTGTCACCACTTTTATGGTTTTATAGTGTTTTTCATACTCGTGGCTCCGGGCGGTTTGCTTGCATGTGGTTGCATGGAGGAGTTGGAGGAGTGATCTAGGCTCTCTGTACGCTTGTTCCTGTGGTTTGCTTGAGGCGAGTGCAGTGACAGTGGCATTGAGTTTCTTGTAACTTCCAGTGTGAGGGGGTGATGGCACTGGAGTCTAGCTCAAGTTCAGGTGTGGAAGTTGAGTTGCGTATACCTGCTAGAAGTACCGCAGATAGTTGAAATCTGTAATTCTCCTAACTTGAGAGATCCACGTGTAGTGATTAGACGGTTCTGTGTGAGGGAATTCTTAGTCACAGATGAGATGCTGGGACAGGTGGACATTTGCACCTTTTATAGGTGTCTCTGAATCTCCTTTGAGAACTTTTGTGCTTTCATAATTCATTACTTTGTGAATACATTGTATCAAGTTGTCCCCCTCCAGCACATACATGGGCCACAGACTGTACATTGCATGATCCCCCACTGGGGGCCAACGTGAGCTGTAGTAATGGGTATTTTATGTTTAAAGAGACTAACTTAATTGAAAGTCCAACTACCCAATCAGCTTTTTGTTACCCTCAATGCAGATCGTTAAACGTGGTTTATGTATATGGTATGAAGGCATAGACCAGTGCGCACATTTTCAAATACGCACAGGTAATGACAGATGGGTATGCTTGTATGGCATCAGTTGGCCTAGAGAGACTGTGGTAGCTATTGGTGACAATCTAACCAGCAAGTGGTTTGACTGCATCAGAAAGGGCACAGCTAAGGTACATTGGTGATCAAAGATGGTCTTGGTGGTGCTGTTGCACAGACTAGGAGACGGGCTCAAGGAACGGCTGACTCTACACTACTCAGCGATAGGGTATCGCTATGTAATGGGCACTGCAATCCAAGGCAGCTGACCGATTTAGGTAGACCTGGTTACTTGCTGTCTCTGTCCATGGATCCGAGACAGTCCACCACCACAACAACAACGGTCCCATCTGTGTCCGTTCTGGGGCTAGCTTGCTCGCTGTCGAAGAATGTATGGTCTACAGTGTGGATTCTACCACCGCTCCGCTTCCCAGTTCTCCAGCTTTGATTTCTTTTTCTGCTTTTTCCCTAATCTTGTGATTGGAGTAGTAATCCGTTCTGACGTTTAGAACTTTACCCCCAAGTCTCGTACAACAACAAGATGTACTCCTTCAGCTATATCCTGTGCAAACCGTAAAGATTAGCTCTTCTGTTCTTAGATTATCAAAAGGATTGTGTATATAGTCCACTGTATTGAACTACAGTAACTTTACAATTTCAAATTAAGAGCCATAATACTCTCAGAAATTCCAAGTTCACATCGGTATACAGTCGGTGCATAAACCATTTGACTTATTTCTTTCGTGGAGGGACACCTACCCAAACCGTAATAGGTGGGACAGGGAGGGAACTGTCGGTAAGTGCGGCATCTCAATCTCTCCACGGGTGTCCCGACTAGCAGATTATAGTTATAATTGTTTTTTTATAACACGCTTAATACCAACGAGTGGTTTCTAAACCGGGATTCAAACCTATGTTGTGATGCGCTGTCTTGCTTCCAAGACAAACGTGTTGCCCCTGAGCGATCCTTACTCCCCATTTGTTTTACAAACAGTGAACTATAAGGCCTTGCAGGAGGAGGAAGAGAAGGCATGCAGGGAGTTGACCAGAAACTTGAATACCACAAAGGCAAACTATGTGGGAGGTCCCCACACCTCCTCACGCGTTGTGACCATATGATGTTCTTGACAAGCCTGCCTCCAAAGGCTCCCACATGCAGTCTGCTTTCTTTTGTCAGCCTTAGGCAGCATATAGGTTAGGAAACGCTCAATATGGCAAGCCATACGCCACTTTCAGCACCACAAGCCCTCCAGATCTTTGGAACGATGGCAACTTTTATTCATTGTGTTAAACGGGCGCTCACTTTTGCAAAAGGGGTGGAGACCAATGTTCTGTTAAGCCGATGGTTGCGCCTGCTTGTTCAGTGGTGAATTCTGACATGGTTGGGTGGAAAATTCATTGCCACTCGGTAGAAGACTGGCACTATGGGCAACTCGCCCAGTCTTCCACCCCTGTCCCCTTCCACACTCTCGCCGATGGCAATCTGTGTTCTGCTCCCAACTGCCTCCCTCCCACTGCACATATCACAGGCCCTTGCCGCTTCTGGTCAGTGTTCCTCTGCCATCTCGAGCCTATCCTCACTGTCCATCATGGTGTTCGAACCCCTCACCATCTTCGACCTGCTACTTTCATCCCGGCTCCTGTGCTCCACCATGGAGCAGAGTGACTTGGCTGCCTCCACGTGGGTCGATGCTTGCCGCGAGTGGCTCAGTGCTTGCAGTATTGGTGGCCATGGTACCCATGGGCTCCTTCCAAAGTCCCAGGCTGGGCGGCCAGCTCGGAGTGGCGAGGTCAGGTCGTGATGTCAGCAGCTTGCATTTCTATAGAGCGCATTGTTAAGAGAACATGGATGGCTCTTGGAGTCCAAGTTGCTCGTAGTTGCCAGGTCTGGGGCACTTTTTCTAGCGGCGATTTTTTTGAAAATGTATTTATTTTTTTTAAGGGAAAAAAAAACCTCTGCCACTTGTCAAGTTTTCATCCAAAGATGGAAGAGCACATTGCTTCCTGCTCTGCAGAGCCGGCGCCTCAATGGCGAGTAAATGAATGCGATCAAAGCAGAGTAGGGAGGAACGATTAAGAGCACTTATGGAGAGAGAGAGAGAGCAATTACACTTATTAATCCGCATTCCGTGAAAGATGACGACCTCACCGCTTTCCCTTTGATTACCTGCCAAGGAGAAAGTCACTTCGCCTGTACTCCAAGGGGGCGCGGGGACTAGCGGCACGGGGCCTAGTCCCGTTAACCCAGAAGTTTGTGTTCAAACTCGGTACATTCTGTCGCACATTGGTCAGGTGGGAATGGCGAAAACCCCACCAACTACCACTGTGTCCCCCTCCACGCCCTCCATCGCATTCTGTTTAACTTGGAAGCATTAAACGCCACTCCCTTTTGGTTGTTCCAAATTAAAGCGCATGCAGTGCTGCGTAAAAGCTTTGTTTTATGTTGAGACTGAAATGGTTATAGTTCTCTTGTTTAGTGCGATGGGTAACCACGTGACCAGCGCACAGCAGGGACGGTTCAAAAAACAAAAACCTTGCATTAGGAAAGGGCAGTGGTGAGCAGTTCACATGTGGCTTCCACAGTGTCTCGAACCTTGCTTTGAGTCTATTTTTTTGTTAGCCGGCTTTTGTTTCGATGTAAGCCAAGAAGAAACCTAGTTAGCTTGACACCAACAGTTACCAGGAGCTGCTTTTGGCTCCCCAGGCCAACTGATGCAGAACAAACACACCATTGTGAATTTAACTGTGCCTATGGGACAAAGGATAAACGTTAGGTCACATCTGTACAACATTTAAAGCAGAAGAGATCCAAAATAACAGAATTTTTTTAATGAGTTTGCATCTTATGTAGAAGCTGGCTTTGTGGAATGCTATGTACTAGCTCGTCGTTCCCCAGTGGTAGCTCCTGGTCAATGTTTAATGCTGGATACCCAGAAGCTGTCTTTTGACTGCCCAGGCCAAATGATGCAGAACAAACACACCTATGCAAATTTACCTCTGTGTGTTGGGCCAACCATAAACATTGTGACACATCTATAAGATGTTAACGTATAAGTTTGCCCATTATTTATGAACCCTTGAACTGTAAACAGACGTTGATCCTTTGTGCATGACCAGAATGGGGTGGGGTTGGAGACGTGCACAGTTCCGCACTGCGCATTTGTCTTTTTACCTATGAAGTTCATACTGTATTTCCACTAGTAATCTCACCAATGGACTTCCCTAATGGTGTCTATTTGGGAATGCTGATATTTCCGATTCGTCGACCCCAACCCTGAAACGTGTCTGCTGCAAGGATGGTACTCTTTAGATTTGCTGTAGGAGCCACATTTTTTCCTGCTTTGATGCCCCTGTGCTGGGTCTCAAACTCCCAGTGATCATCTGTGAAGTCACTCTGCATTAGGGTGACCAGACGTCCCTGTTTTCATGCGAGTGTCCTGGAATTTGACCCGCTGTCCCGGTGTCATGAGGCTTGTTTTCACTTTAAAAACCCGGTCCCGGGATTTGAGGGTCTGGTGAAGACTACCATTTTTATTTTTTAGATACATGATTGAAAAATATGAGATCGGGCCGTCTACCGTTCTCCCCTAAACGGACATCCTAATATTTTCAGTTTTGCCATCTGAGGATGAGCTTGAACCGCCAACCTTCTAGGTTCGATCAACGCGCTTTACTGCCTGTGCCACAGAGACTGGCTGAGAAGCCAGTAACTATAGCGAAGAATGTAATGTCAAACTGAGAAACCACTCCTCTGTTGACCTGTTTATTGGGCATGGGGGGGGAAGAGTGCGGTAGTCCTTCTTTTGTGGTGTTGGCCGTCCCGGTTTTTTGTCTTGGAAATCTGTTCACCCTTCTCTGCTTGCTTCACGGAGCGTCCAGGAAATGGCTCTGCCGGTCTTCATTGTTTAACTTGCACACCCAAAGGGCTGTACAATATGCCTCAATCAACGAGGTTGATTTTTGCTTTCTTATTAAAAAGAAACCTCAGGTGACCAACGTTTGTTGTATCTGGCAGCCAAATTACAGCATCAATTTTGCAGTGGAATACTTGACTCCTTTCTCTGCATCTCTTCCCCCTGTATACCTGTGCTCAGGCCCCCTGCTAGGCCGTTGCTTATTGACGCATGTCATAGTTGATTCTGGGGTTCATCTGCAGGGGATTGACATTTCTGGGGGTTGACCACTATTTTGATCCCACTTGTAGCCTACCCGAGCTTGGATAGCTTGACACACCTGATGCCAAGACCACCTTTTCACTTCAACCGGTTGCAGAACAAAACCTACATTTCGGGGAGGTGCTAATTGGTGATAGGGAAGCGCCACTTTATAAACTGGGCGGGGAAAACATGGAGGCTCTGCCCCCCATTGTTCTACTCCCAAGGTCTTGTGTGGGGACCAACTATCAAATGGTACATTTTAAAGTGCAATATGCAGAGGGGCGATGGAAGCCTTTCTTGAAAGTGGCTGAACTGCCTTTTGTGAAAGTACATTTTTCTGCACAAACGCAGTAAAAGTTCTAGCCCTCCCTCGGAAATGCTCATGGAAGATGTGACGTTGAAGGAAGCCCTTCCCTTAAACTCAGATTTCTGGGGGGGTCGAGGGGGATAGGAGGAGGGAGGGTTAAGCTAGGTTAGCTCAATGGCGTTACGCGCCTGACCTCCATGACCAACTGGTGCCATCAAATTTAGGAATGCAACATAATCTCAGAATGTTTACAAAGTAGCGCTGGCTATCTAGGGGCATGACCGATCGGGAAGACCTTGAAAGCGCAATGGGTCATATAATGGGCTAAAGTGCTATCGTTTGCAGCACATGCCAAAGTTACATAGGTTGCACATTTTGCATCTCGTTCTCCAGAGTTGGCTCCTCTTTTCTGGGAAATGCCGAATCCGAAATACACATGCTCCATGAAACAGACCCACCACATCATTCTCCCACCGCTCTAACTCTCTCCCCACTCTTTCCTGGCCACCCACTTGCTCTGCATTTCTCCCTCAGTCTGACCTCTATCCAGCAGCGTCGCCAGGAATCAAATTTAGGAGGTTGCTCAGAGGGGTCCAAAGAAAAAAGTGGGGGGGGCTGCCTATGAAAGGTAATGTGTGATGTCGCACACACTCCTGCAGAGAGGCTTTTGTGCACATCAACCTCCCACACCCACTGCACCCCTCCTCCCATCAGAATGCAGGCACAAACCATTCAGTGACTAATGGTCCATCATTAGCAGTTTCGTGTGCTCCGTTCTGATGGGAGGGGCTGCAAGCTGCTCTGCACACTATGGAGGTCACTGTGCAGAAGCCGGGCAGGAACACCTGAGAAGTGTCTCATGCTCATACTGATGCCAGAATGCATATCAAGATCACTGCTAGCTTTGAGACAAAAGGAGAGTATTTGCTGTGTGATATGCCGACATTTGCCTTAGTGAGTGTCACAAATAACACCACAAACAGAGAACACAGCCACTGCTCGCCTTAGGGGGGGGGCACAGGATTTCAGAGTGGGGGCACGACCCCGCCATTGCTCCCCCCAAATCCCAGCGACACCACTGCCTCCATCAGATGTAAAATGGAAGGGTGGGAACTCTCTGGTGTAAGAGGCCAAGTGAGATAGTAAACCTTTTGTTTACTGGACACTCTTCCTTCCCTTTACTGGAAACAACGTGTGTTAACTAGTACATAGCGAGGTCGTTGCAATAAGGGGTGTTGGGGCTCTATCTGTAAGCTCATGTTGTGAGCGCGTGTCGAGATATGTTACGCCCGTCCATCAAACATTGGACTTGGAGAGGTTAATCCGCACTTCTGCTTGCATTGGGTGTACAGCATGCATGACTACTTTTGTACTGGTTGCAGACTACATGCAGAACTTTGTAGCAACACATCCTATGCAAGTACATAAATTGCGCATGCAGTGCCAAACACACTAATTTACAGAGAGCAAGGTCAGCAGTACAGACTGTGACTGCAGCGGTTCTATGTGCGCAGAACTGTGTATTAGGGCTGCCTTCACCTGATCACACTGTGGCAGCAGGAGTTACTGGTGACAAGGTGGATAAACCATGCAGTGGTGGCAGTAGTGCATGCAGCATGTTTTCTGAAGAGTTTGACACCATGATTGTTACTTTGAAAGGGTGTACGGAGTTCAGGAGGAGCTGTAGTACCTGTTGCAAACCTGTAGAAATAACCACCCAAATGCGTACTGCCAGCACCCCCTGTGGGATATATTGACCCACTCAACAGTATTTCCCCACATCACCAAGCTGCATTTGCGCAGAAATAGCAAAATGGCTGCGCTGGCTCCTGTGAGTGCAATAGCCTCACAACTGCGTTTTTGCAGCAACAAAAAGATGGTTGCACCGTCTTGCCAAGCATGCATTGGGCAGGATAGAACAAGGGGACACACTAAGGGAGCGTGCCAGTGTGTTCTTACCTATACAAAAGAAATGGCGTGAAAAGGCAGCACTGCTTTGCTGAAAGCCCAAGATCTCCATTATAAAGGAAACTTTTCACTTTTAAAATAATGCTGCTGATGCTATTTCCATCTGTTTTTACTTAAATCACTGATTAATAAGGCCCTGCTATGCCCAGTATCTTATTGTGCTTCAGCAAAATCGGGCATGATTTCTGAATGACTGGCCCTGTCAAACCAACTCTGAGAGAAATCAACCAGGAACTGCCCTTTTACGTGCACAGGAAAATGCGTTGATTTCTTTACGAATGTAGCAAAGCTCAGTAGTTCAAAAGAGACTCCAGCTATCTGAGACATATCAGTTTCAATGCATCTGTGCTTCAAATAAACTGCTGCCTAGAAGAAAATAACTATGGCTCCGAGGCAATATTGGAAAGTTCGATGGCAAAATCGAACTTGAAAGGAAATGCTAGCAGTTTTCAACACATGTGTAAAAATGGGCTTTTGCAAAACTAAAGGAGAAAAATGCCTGTTTGAAAAGTAAACTGTTGAAGGAAAGCCTGTCATTACTTAGCAATGTGAAGGGGTTTTGTTGCTGGTGAAAATACATACATGGGCTATTTTATTCCACAGGTTTGTTTTAATTCAGGGCCAAATATCAGAAAATAAAGGTTTTAAACGGCCTTGGCTGGATATGCAAGCTGTCAAAATCAGGTTATTCTGGTTGCCAGAGTTACAGCTTCCCCCTAGGAAGAGAGCCACACCATAAACTTCCAGGACACGAAAGTGATAATTGCTAGCTTGAAAAACTTTGAATGGACCAGGACAAAGAAAGTTCACACGCTCGTCAGACATTCGTCTGTGCTCCAGGCTGGGACAATAGAAGTCCTGGGATACTAACCTGTGAAGTGAAGGGGGCCATACAACCTTCAATGAAACTGGGAACCCCCACCTCACACAGGGCTGAAGTGACAGTTGGGGGTAGCTGAAAAAGAAAAGAAATGGCCCAGTGCTGCCATTTGCTTCCAAAGGCTATTTTAGAAATAAACCTTTAACGACTTTTTATCTCTGAAGCACGAATTTGTAAAAATGTGAAAAGGTTATAGTTTAAATATGATTAAATGGGCTTTCATTGAAGACATGATAGAATTCACTGACACTTTGGGGACAGAAATGGCAAAATGTTGCAGATTACAAGAAAAGCATCCATGTTACAAATGCAAATTTTTGTACATACATCCCTTATGATCATCCACACCCATGTATAAAGTTATGGAATTTTAGGCCGAATATTTCACACTGAAATTGACCAAAAAAATATAAAAGTACAAAGCAGATCTCACAGATTGCAGGATTGGACGGCTGTGCTCTACATAAAATGTGTAACCTGATTATGTCATTTATTAAGGTGCCACAAGTGTACACATGTGTAATTTCTGGTATGACAGATTCTTGGCAAAAAGGTCCGTAGGACGTCTTTTTACATCATAAAATGCAACCTCCTAAACTGAGTCACATCCCAGGGGAGGCAACCAACATTGTCCAATCAAGTTGTTAAGAGGCGGGCTTAGCTAAGCCGACCCAGCAATAGTCTATGATGTCACCATGCTCTATATAAAGAGACTCTGACAAGACACCAGACACGCACTCTTCCTGACGTTCCTGTTCCATCCATCCAGATCCCAACTACAAGGCCAAAGCATTGCTGACTCTACTCCAGGGCCCACTGCAAAACCCAAGCAGCGCTGATCCTATTCCCAGCAAGGCCTCCAATCTGAAAATCCACTAATCTCCCATTAAAAAGGGGAAAGCTGTGGTGTTTTTGGGAAGCATCCTGATACCACTAACTGCATGCCATCCTGCCATCCAGCAGACCTTAAGTATCCAGTGACCAGAATTGTCATTGCAGTCCCATCCGGTGACCAGAACTTGCCATCTCTTTGCCAGGCGAGCTGTCGTGTAGTGACCAGAACTGTTGACGGTCCAAAAATCCCAAAACTAAAAAGTGGACTGTGAGTATAATCGCCACCCCATAGAAACCCATAGCATATCTTGTCTTTGTCCTTATCCCACTCTATAACCCATCCTATCCCTATCCTGGTAACTTGTTAAAACTGTCAGAATTATCTGTGCAACCTTACCCTAGATTTCTAGTGCTAGCGCCATCTCTTTAGTAATTTTGTCTTGTGTAATCCTAAACCATTAGTCCTATTTCGAGTGATCGGACTGCTTTCCGCCAGGGTTGGGCGCCGAGGTGACTGGGTTGAAGTCTCGAATCAACCCTGGCTCTTACTGTGTCCATCTTTGGTGGCCTAGCCTGAATACTCTAGTGTAAAGTAAAACTGTTCTTGTCACAACTGATTTCCTTTCCTATTTCACAGCTCCGTTTTATTCAAAGCGCACCTTTTTTATGTCTTGCATAACTCACCCAATTTACCAGTTGGAGACTTAATTTCACTTCCATATTGTTCCTGTGAAATACCTCTACACCCCAACCAAAAACGCACTCCAAATCCGTCTATTTCACCCATTTTGTATTAAAAACCGTTTGGGTCAATTCAGACGGAAATTGCTAAATTTCCAACGTGTCATTTTGCTGCAGTTTTAAACTTTCCACTGATTTTCGAACTGTATGCTTTTGGTAAACCATTCTTTGGGATTATTATTGTATTTGCATTGTTGCTTTAGTGAGGAATTATATTTGCTTCAAGGTTTTTTAACACACATTTATTTTATTTGTCCATTTCTGAGTGTCATTTCGTAACATTGCAAGGGGTTTAAAATCCGTTTTTTCTCTTATTTGGGGAGGGAATGTCAGATTTGGATTCCATTTACTGTTTCTAATTCCTGTTTACCTGCTGCTTCTGTTTATCCACTCAATTGATTTATTTGGTGGTTGAGGGAACATTGCAGGGAGAAATTCAAACTTGGGTGCTATCTTTCCTAAACCAAAAAATGCTCTTATTCAGCTGTGCTGTGTGTATGTTCCACTAGAAGGTTAAACCCAGTGTATTGTTCACATTCTCATTGTAATTATCACCCCATTGGTGATTGCTGCCCTATATTAAAAAGTGTATGATTTCTTTTGAATTTTAAAATAAATCAATAAATATTGTATTTTACCAACCACCCTGTTTCATGTACATTAATATGAGTGGTGTACCGTCTCAATATTGAATCTCTCTCTCTCTCTCTCTCTATATATATATATATATATATAAAAAAACTTTGTTAAAGGGACACTATGGTTAAGTTGCGCTACTAATTACCTATGCAATTAGGTGAAAAAACATTGTCAAAGGAACGTTATGGTTCCAAGTAAAACTGAAAAACCCTTGAAATTCGCCAACGTTTTTTCACTGAATTTCATAGGTTTTTATTAGTGCAACTTAACCATAACGTCCCTGTAACCTTTTTTTTTTAACTAAATTTTAAAGGTTTTTCTTAGTGCAACGTCACCATAACATCCTTTTCAATAGATGAAGACCACTAACGTCTTATGTCCTCAAAGTGGGAACGCCGGGTGGTTAAAAAAAAAAAAAAAAAAGATTTTCCTTCCTAGGGGCATGAGCAGGGGGTGGGGGGAAAAGGAGAGACGCATGGGCATGAGCGGGGGTTGAGAGGGAACAGGGTACAAACGGGGCATGAGCAGCGGGTGGGGAGGAACATGAGGGAGACACGGGGCATGAGAAGGGGATACAGGGCACACACGGGACATGAGCGGGGGGTGGGGGGAAAGGAGACCGACAAGGGGCATGAGCGGGGGACACGAGGGAGACACGGGGCATGAGTGGGGGCGTGGGGGTAACACGAGGGAGACACAGGGCATGAGAGGGGAGTGGGGGGCAACAGGAGACAGACACGGGGCACGAGCGGGGGGTGGAGCCAACAGGAGAGAAACACTGGGCATGAGCGGGGGGTGGGTAGAACAGGAGACAGACAGGGGGCATGAGCGGGGGATGGGGGGGACAGGAGACAGATACGGGGCATGAGCGGGGGTGGGGAGAACAGGAGAGGGACACGGGGCATGAGCGCGGAGTGAGGGGTACAGGAGACAGACACGGGGCATGAGCGTGGGGTGGGGGGCAACAGGAGACACGGGGCATGAGCGGGGGTGGGGGGAACAGACAGACACGGGGCATGAGCGGGGGCGGGGGGGCAACAGGAGAGACACTGGGCATGAGCGGGGGGGTGGGGGGAACAAGAGACAGACACTGAGCATGAGCATGGGGTGGGGAGAACAGGAGACACACGGGGCATGAGCGGGGGGTGGGGAGAACAGGAGACAGACCCGGGGCATGAGCAGGGTGCGGGGGGCAACAGGAGACGGACCCGGGGCATGAGCGGGGGAGGGGGAGGGAGAGAGACACACGGCGTTCATGTGCAGACGGCAGATACCGCTCCTTGGCCCTCCGCTGGCCACCGTGTGCCGATTGCGTGAGCGGGGGGCTGGAGGAACAGGGGAGACACGGGGCATGAGCGGGGGTGGGAGGAACAGGAGACAGACACGAGACTTACTGTGCAGGCGGCGAGGAACAAAGATGGCGGGCGTCTCTGAAGCCAGACGCACTGCACGCTTTCACCGCATCCAATGAGAGAGCACGTCAGATGTCTGCGGACATCACACAAGCTGCTTGCCCAATCACCATCCTGTCTGCGGAGCGAACAGGGAAGTGTGTCCGCGAAGCGAACACAGATACCACAAATTTTTTTCACTTATATTTTTGTCATTTTATTAAAAACTACTGGACGGATTTACACCAAATAAAGTAAAGCACGCTTTCCGGACCAAGCCGCCGCTCCTGCCGCAAATTTGGTGTAAATCCGTCCGGCGGTTTGGGCTGTAGGCGTGAGCAAAGTTTTTTCCCATTATGTCTATGGGAAAAAAAAGGTTTTGGGACCCCCCCTATAACTTTGCCTCCCCTGGACGAATCCCCACCAAACTTTGCAAAACAATTCAGAGTGACCCAATACTTTTTTTGCAAAGTTTGGTGAGGATTCGTCCAGGGAGAGCGAAGTTATAAGCCGCCCAAAAAGTGCTCTTCCTATGGAAACACCAACTTAACCATAACTACATGGCCACTACTGTGGCCAAGTAATATATATATATTATGGCATTTCAGTCGTGCGCTGCACACACTAGGCCGAGACCAAGGTGTGTCACCTGACTGAAATCCTTAACACTCCCCTACACGGGCAGTAGAACCCTCTGGTTCAAATTGAGGCGAGCTGGGAGATATTCATGCTTGTAGCCTAGTTACTAGTCAGTGCCCAATGCTGTATACCCTTTAACTGATTAGCTCCTGCTTGTCCTATCTTTTTATATCACTGACAGAACTTCAAAAACGCCACCTCACACAAACCATTTACACATCGTATTCAGTGCATTGGCTGTGTAGAAATACTGTAGCAACAGTACAACAGACAAGAATGAAAGACAGCAGTGTCTGCAGCATCACTACTTACAACCGGTATTCTGTGTCAGGGCAACAATACTCCCATATAGGACACAACAATGTGACTGCAGCAGTATTCCATGAACAAGGGGTGGTAGGCAATCGGTGTTGCAGCAGTACCACCGGCTGCAGGTGCACTGAAGCAGTGTGTGAGCAGAAACCCTACATACACACGGTATGGATAAACCGCGTGACTTACAGTGCAACCTGCCAGATGGAGGGTGTCTTCAAACCTAAATCCCCCCCCCCCCCCAACCCCTTCGGAAGTTATGTCTACTATTTGGCTGTGGACAGTGCCTGCATTCCTGCAAATGTAAGAAGCAGGCAGCAGTACCACCGGCAGCAGGTGCACTGAAGCAGTGTGTGAGCAGAAACCCTACTTACACACGGTATGGATAAATCACGTGACTGACAGTGCAACCTGCCAGATGGAGGGGGGTCTTCAAACCTAAATGCCCCCCCCCAACCCCTTAGGAAGTTATGTCTACTATTTGGCTGTGGACAGTTCCTGCATTTCTGCAAATGTAAGAAGCAGACAAGGAAACACCAATGCAATTTCCTGGCATGAATTTGTTTAAACAGGACAGTTTCTTGCTGGGAGGAAGTGTTTTTTTTTTTTGTGCCCCCCTTCAACTTACTATTTAACACAGGAAAGACAGGTAAAACATTTGGAAATACTTTCACTTTCTTATAGAGAAAACATTTACTTTTACATGACACCTAATACTTGCTCAAGTTAAACTGTTCCAGTTTAACCAAGCTTCAATTAAAAGGATCAATTTCTGAAGGCAACCATGTTATTTCAATTCTGCAAAATAAAACCACATTTAATTTACTAACTCAGTCTGTCCATTTACTTGACTCGCTCTTAAATCGCCATTTTTAACTTGACCTAGAAAACTCAGAAAACCTGTTGCTGCTACCACCATGTTCAATAGACCTCAGGAGTGGTCACTATCATTTGGGAGAATGACCATTCCTGCTCGTCCACTCCATGGCAGACACTCTTACTTTTAACTTTCACTCCCTCCCTTCGGCTCCAAATGTTCTCTTCTCACCCACCCACCATTCCACTTCCTCCTATTCCCCATAGTGTTTTGAAACGGCTTGCAGGCTTCCTTAGCAGTGCTATAGAAGAGACCTAAATACGTGAACACATTGATAAACCTCGGATGGGATCATCCGGAACAAATGGTATGAAGTTGGCTTACATTTCTGGCTTTTCACGAGATGACCGACATTCTGTATTTTGGATGAAAAGGCTGGTCAGCATGTCCTGGTCTTACAAGGAAAACGTGGGTGCCGTCCACATAAGAAAGGCCGCATGGCCCGAAGCTCTTGAAAACTGAATGAAGAGGACGCCTATTCACACTGAAGAGTTGGTGGGACAATGGGGAGATTTGCATGAATCTTGTAAACCACCCTTACCATGAATGTATGCAATATAAATAAAATATCAATATGGTCGAGACTTGTCCAGCCCGTGTAGTATTTTCCATTAAAAAGAGCTAAATCTCGGTACAGAAAGGGACCAAACTGGTAAATGCTGTCATCTGGTGTCTCAAATGCTTCAGAAAGATTGAAGAGGAGCAACTCTGTCTCTTTTGCCATGAATAGACCATTGCCCCCTGATCCCCTAAGGGGTTTTAGTTCAAAATGCTTTATTCGGTCTATGTATTGCAGACACAATGGCAACATTAAGGGGGTTTTAGGTGTACACTGCTTTATCCACTTTTAGCCCTTCCATTTTTGATGTGGAATATTTAGCTCTCGTCATGCTGTTTTTGCTCAACCTATTTCTGTCCGGCTGTTTGCAACTCTGCTCCATAATAGAGTATTTTAGTTTTTGAAAGCTGAATTGGCACAATGACTCGTGCTCTGCAGGAGTACAGGGATGGGCATTGGCTGAACTGCCTACTCGGCCTCATGTATTACTGTACTACTGAACCAGCAGTGATCAAAGTCATTAAGGTGAAACGGGCACAGCCCGAGGGGTAGAACTCCATTCCCTCTTTTGGTCTTGCACACTGCGGACAGGGCATACTCTTCAGAAGAAGTGTGAGCGGATGCAGTTTCTGCACCAACAACATTATGGTGGAAACAAAATAAAAGAATGTCCAACCGTGGTTCTGTAAAAATGGGAACATGAATGTAGCAATCTGCCCTGCCTTGGGGGTGGGGGGGACCATATAGGGCTGTCAGTGGCCCGCCAGCTCAGACGAGGTAGGCCTGTGCGAAGTGAGGGCCTCAGCGAGGGTTTGGGGCCCCCAAAGCAGGAGTGACTCCTATTTGCACGCTGGGGTCAGAATAGTTTTTTTTATTTTTTTTACACTCCTGTAAAAAAAAAAATACCCCTGGTGTCAGTGACCCCTTTCCCCATAGTCTACTATACCCGCATCACTGCCCCCCCACCCCCTACTTGACCTGTTACTGTGACTGCCACGGGTGTATTGCCCTCCAGCACCCTGCCCCCTGACAGCCTTTGCTCCCTGCTTCACACACTAATTTCTCTTTTTTTGATACTGGAAAAGCTGCTCTGGGAGCAACTTTCTTCTGGCGGGGTCATTTCTCTGATAGCTGTGTTTGGAGCCCGACGACCCTCCAATCCCCTCTACTTCAACCGGCAGACCCCAATGCGTCAAGGTTATCTATACGTTCTCTAAGTCCTTCTCCCTGCAATGCCTCAATAATTGCTGCCAATTTCACATGATCCATCGTAATACAATCCCTCCACCCGCTATGGACTGCTATGAAGGACCTGCGTTGATGTCCGCTATTTAAATTGCTCTTTCACGAGGAACACGCTATATGCTAAACAGCATGAGAAAATTGCCGCTCGAAGACCGGGCGAACGGGATCATATGCAACTGAACATTCACCAGTTCCAAAAAAACACCCCTGTATTCCACCCAACCCGCCGGGCCCGACCTCCTAACCAGTCGTGCCCTAAAACAATCTTTCCTTCCCCCTCGTCTTCCCCCACAGGCGTCCCCAGGCCGGGAACACTGAAAAAAATCCTCTGTCACGTCTCCTGACCAAGGGAGTCTGCCAAGGAGGAGCGATGGGGAGTCCCGAAGAAAATGCGGGGGCAAAAAGTTCCAGTCCGGACATCAGCAGGTGTTGAGGTCCTGGGAGGCACGGTAGCACAGTGTTCCCTGGAGAAGTGAATTCCTGTACTCGCCTCTGCCCCTTGGCCCCCTTTTTCATTGGCTATTTCGTGCCGCTGTGCCCCCCATCACCCCATCCTCCCCCAAGCAGCAGAAAGCCACCACTTAGGCATGCAGAACTAGTTTGTGGCGGTGCACAGTGGATGCTGCCCAACACTCCTGCTACTGTCCTCCCAAGCCCGCCCAACACGGCATCCCCTCTTTTGGCAGGGCTCTGCCTTTGTTCACGTGCAAGATACCTCTTTGAATGGTAAGAATTGTCAAATGACTTCCTCCCTTAGTGCGCCAATCACAGGTGATCTTCACAGGGCACACTGTCCTCGCACTGGCCCTGTTGGTATGTTGTCATCTGGTATTCGCCTTTCTGGTAATGACTAGTTTGTGTAGCATGCTGCACACAGTTATAATGTGGCACTCTCTCTCAGGTGCATGCGCAAGTGCTCCCCAACCGACCTCAAGGCAACATATCGGGTCTACAATAGTCCAAATCTTTGTTCTGTGCAATTCCTTGTTTGGATGTGAGACCCTTGCAGTTCTTTCTACCTCTGGTCGTAGGTTCAGGGGGGTGTCAACTTTTTAGACCGCGCACGCATAGGAGTACGCATGCGTGAATCAATATATGTGCACGTGACCCTGCGTCGATCGATATATATGTACACGTGACCAATTTTCTTCTCCCACACCAGCTGTCTGGTGTGCCGCACAAATCAAGTACCTAGTGTGTCTTGACCCAACCCCATCACACTGCCCAGGTGTGTGCCCATGATGAAAACAACTTAGGCTGAGCAAGGAACGGTAATAAACCCCTGAGCAATGATCCAGTCGCCCCTGCAAAAGGCATCAGCAATTTGAGCAATTGATGGGTTTTCCAATACCTGTAGGTTTGTCCTCATGGCCTGGGAGGTATGATGCAGTCAATGTCCCCCACAACATTAGGTGGTCAGTCTGTGTTGTGAAATGCAGCCTTCAGCTGCACCATATCCGTTGCAACCCAGGAAAGGGGGGGTACAGTTGGACATACGCTACTGTAATGCAGTCGATACAACCTGCAATATTTTGGTGAAGGCTGCCTATGAGTGACACGCTAGCACTCAGTGGTAGTGTGCCCTAAATGGGGCCCAGAAGCAGACGATTGCATCACGGACAGCAGGGTAGCCCGGTTCTATGCCTGCCCTCATGAGGTCCAACACGTACAATATGCACTGTGTATTGAGGCTGCCACCGCCAACATGTTCCCCTCCCGTATACATCCTCTTTATTCTTCTTTGCTGCTGTTGCTTTTTGTACAGTTGAACGTGGCACATAGGTACGCCATTGTTACCGTTTGCGCGGCCTTTGAACATCTGTAACTTAATGAGCGTTTCTGACTTAGGACCCCCGCGCAGCTTCAGAATGTCTGTTGCTTCCATTTCGTATCAATGGAGGTGGCCACAGCCGTTGCTAGGCTGCAAAACACTGCGCCCACATTCGCTGGCAGTCGATTGTATGAGTGCGGCGCATTTGCAATTTCAGCTCAATGCGAGTTCGATGCAAGCCTGTTCGAGATTCCCGTGTGCCGCTGACAGACTCGGGGCCCCTATTGCGCATGCATGCCTGCAGCTTCCTCTCAGTGCGCGCAGCGCGGGTTCTCATCGTGGGCCGAGGGTACAGTCACTCGATATTTCGCAGACCCGTGAGTGGGTCTTGCCAGGGCACTAGTCGAGGGACCATGCGGGTGAACAGTGTCTGCCCACTTTTTTGAGTGGGTGGATGCCGCCATCCTCTCACCAAAACTGGTCTCTCTAAAGAATAGAGTGGGCAAGGAAGTAAGAGATGTACGACTGTCTCAGGTAGCCGGAGGTCACGTAAGCATAATAGATTTGGGTGGTCGGAGAGGTTCATTGTTCATGTATATGGCGCACCAAACCCTGGGGTATCTGGGTGCAGTACAAGTTACATAGGTTCCTGGCTTAAGACATCCAGTCAATTTACATCATTGAACATTACTTGATATGCATTTTCTTAGTATACATTATTTACAGTTTCTTAATGTACAAATACAGGCAAGAATGTGTTCAAGGGAGTGAAGCCAACGTTTAGAACTCTTCTTAAATGCATGAAAGGATGGTAGAGCTCTTTAAGGAGTAGGGGATAGAGTTCCAGAATTGGGTGGCAATGACTGGAAAGCTGGTTGCTCCTGTTTTTTTGAGTTTGAATTTAGGGATTTAGGGAAAGGTGCCACTTTCTAATTCCAGCGCCAGAAAAGCAGGTGCTGCTGCTCTCCCGGATTGAGGCACTTCTGTGTATGTGAGTCCCGGACCCCGGTACTCTGTATTTAAGTTGTGCGGTGTTCGCCAGTAGTCAACACCAGCACTCTTTTTTTTTTTTATTATTATTTATTTATTTATTTATTTTTTTTTTTTGGGCAATGGCACTCTATGCTGCAGAGTCCTTCCTTGGTCATACTCAGTCCCGGCCGTGCCTCGTTTTTGGCATTTATTTTTTTTGGAGAGATCTACCTGCTCCGAATGCTCCGCTGCGGAGCAGACAATGATGGGCAGATCTGCTTAAAAAAAAAGCTGCTTTGTTGTTGGCATTTATTTTCTGGGAGAAGATCACTGGGCACTGACCCTCACCGTAAGCACTGCTGCTGTGCTACTGCGCTGTGCGCACTGGTACCATACGGGCCTGTCGGCCCAGCATTGCCGTCAGGCCCGGGTGGCAATATGCAGCATACTTGCTGCTTGCTGTTGCCGTCTGGGCCCAGGCCCATGGATGCTGCGGCAGGTCGGGTCCTCCGGGTCCTGCAGGCCAGTAACTTAGACATTTACACATGAGCTTTTTGGGAAGTCTGAGCAGAAATAGGCCCTTTGTCAGATACACCAGCTTCTTCAAACCGCTTTCTACGATTGTCCACAAAACAGGTCTACAACTCTGATGTGATGGGACTGGTTTTGCACGTGGTGCGTTAAAAAACCTAATTATGTGAGTGTCACAAAAATAATATTCACACAGGCAATGTAAATAAAAGTTTGACGTTTATTATCTTTTTTTTGATTCAGAAGCATAGAAATTGTTATCTAGTTGGTTGTCTTCCTTTTGAAAATGAGGGTTCCGTATGAGAACCGCAATACTACACAACTCTACATACCTGTCAACTCAACCTCATTCAGATTGTGTCAGTGACCTTGGGCTAACCACCCCACCCAACGTTCACAGGGATGGCGCCAGGGTCTTTGATTCTTTTCAGCTTAGATGGGCTTGAGGCCTCGGGTAAAATACTTCTTCCATTCAGGACATGCTGGTAGCCTTAGGACGTTGCTTCTCCCATCGGTGTTGGAGTACCAAGCAAACCTCTGATCTCGTTTGCCTCTTTTTTTCCCCTGCGGATTCGACTACATAAGCACCCTGCTGACAAAGATTAATAGTATTTCTGTGGACATTTAGAATGTCAGCTCCCAGCTGGGTGTCTGAGCCCTGATCATTTGCAGTGAATACTATTTTCTCAGCATTTCTCTGTCATCATCTATGTGCCCCCCAGGTGCCTGTTTCCCCCAGCTGTAGGTTAGGGATTTTCAAATGGGCCCCCACGACCCGAGACACATCTTAAGTCAGTCCTACACAAACACAACCTACATGTATTCCATAGACTTCAGTGGGCTTACCTTCCAAGCAAAGTGTAACAGCTTCCAAAACAATGTTCACCCCATTAACGCCCGTGGACCCGCCCACCAAGATGTGTTGAGTTCACTTTGAAGACTCTGCAAGGTATGCAGCAAAGAAAGGACAAGCTGCACTGTTAGTCAACTGGCCTGGAGGACCCGACCGTCTTTTGCGTACACAACAAACACTTCTTTCAGTAAGTTGCCCTAACTTGCTTACGGCTGCCTAATCAATTTAAAACTGCTGCTGCACCACCCGGTAAGCAGTCATGTTCCGAGCGGCGCACCAGCTTATTTCTTTCTTTTTCCTTGAGACGTCGGTTGTCACGCAGTCAGCTCACCTGTTTTGAACTTGTTGTCTGTGCGTGCCAGCCAAGCAGGGGTGCGCAGAATCAGTGAGTCTTACACACGGCCTGGCTGGTGCACACGGGCAGGCAGTAGCACAGGAATCGGCAGAGGCAGCCAGCGGAAACTGAGCCCCTTTTTTAAAAAAAAATTATTTATTTTGTATTTTTTTTTGGTCCTTGAAGCAGTCGGGACTGTGACCGTAGTAGTCCTCAAAAGCTCCAGTCCAGCTCCCACTCCCAGCACGCTCTAGGCTCAAGGTGAGTAAATGTGTCTGATCCCAGGCAACTCAATTCGTTCAATCCCACTGTGCCTAACCTGTACAAATTGCCTGGCCCAGTCCCTAATATTTAAAAATGGTCGGCTCCTCCAAGTAATTCAGTTCTCGGGATGCGCATTAAAAAAAATCTGCACTCCTGGTTTGATTGGCAATAGCACAGCTTCATGTATAGTAATAGGGAGCTCTGGCATATAGTGCATCACAATTTGTTTCTTGGTACACTCATGGCAACACTACATAAAGAAATGGGACCTCTAACTAATCTGTATTCACCCCCCTCGCCCCAATCTATGCTGTGGTATGTGTATTCTGCTCATTGCACCAGGTGTCTAGAAGTGTGTTCAAATGTACTCTTTTGCCTCTGGGGGTGCCGCAACCACTAAACCTACCATGACAATTGTTTTCCAACTTCAAAGCATTGTACTTCCTCAACCCATGTGTGCGCCTTCCCCATCCATCTCACTAGTAGCCAGTGCCGGCAATTGCTGCAGCGCCATGGGCTGGTGGTGGGCAGATTTAGCACAGAGCCGGGCCACCTGCGTTGTGGCATTGGTGAGCCAAGTCTTTTTGGGCCCTGGCAATTTTTTACTAAGCACTGTCAGTACAACCATACGAGGGGTTCTTCAGATTAGGATTGAGTTGCCCAGGCAGTGCTGCGTGCCGTTTTCCAAACTGGAATAGCTGTAGATTCTACAGGTTAGGGTTTAAAACCACTGGTCGAGTTGCCTGTGCGTCCTAGTATTTGTACAGAAAATAAAGCTGGGAGGGGGTCCATTTAAAGGTTGCATTGTCAGAGCTGTGTGTAAATCTCACTACTGGACTAGCACTGAATGTCCCCTTAAACAGCAGCGTTTGTTTGGGGGTTTGTATTTTGTGTGGCGATGTGGTTTGTAGGAAGCTGGGGCAGGCCGGAAGGGCACATAGTTCCACTATTTCTTTTCGTACACTTCGAGCAGTGTCTGTGTGTATTCCAATACTAGAATAGCATATGTTGAATGTGGTCCGTCTTGAGCGGTCTTGGTGGGTTCTGCTCTCCGTGATTGTGGTGCATTAGCCCAGCTGCTTGTGGTTGACGGTACTGGAGCAGCAGGTGTTGCTGTGCCTGTATCCCGTTTCTGTAATGGCTAGGGCAGAAGCATGTCAATAATTGAAGGGCACTGCCCATGCTGCTTGTGGTTCCTGGTATTAAAATTGTGTTTTGGGCTGGTGGTACCTCTGCTGGGCTGAGAGTGGGTCGTGGTTATTCAACAGCAGAGGGTCTGGGGAGGGGGTTGCACCGGTGCATGGGAAGGTTGTGGTGGATCAAAACAGAGCTGCTCTCTGGCAAACATGTGTCTTGCTGGAGCGCTAACAAGTCATTCTTATATTCCCAAAATGCTTTCCTTTATATGCAAATCACCAAGACTCAGCAGGTGTTCTCCAGCTGCACTTGATTCTGTTCCTTAATGAGGTTGGGTGCTGCATGACCTGAGCTGGTGCTTTGCCCCACAGGCCCACCCCCACGTCTCTGACGACGACCTCCCCCGTGCACAGGTGAGAATTGAGTTGCACCTGAACTACAGAAATGCATCGCCCAATACCGGAAAAGGGTGGGTTGGTGAAGACCAGAATTGAGGTGCCATCCAGGTGTCACTAGTAGAATGGAAGCAAGTGTTGAAGGTAGGCAGAGCAGCATGTGACTGGTACTAGAATAGCGTGGCTGTGCAGGCAAAGGCTAAGATGCTTTGGTGGAATGGCCTTCAACTTGTAATAGAAGGACGAGATTCAGGTCCGTGTTGATGGGCATTATCAGTGCTGTGTGGGTGTCGGTGATGGGATGGTGGCACATGCTGCCAGGCAGCACCACTATCCTTTAGCAGAATAGCGAGTCTCACTTGGATGGTTACTTTTGGTCATAATGTGCTAGGCGGTGCGGCATGTACATGTCAAGATACACATGCCACTCTCTGCTCAAGTGAATACCTGTTACAACACCCACGCTTTGGATTATACAGAATCTCAAACTATTGGCTTTACCATTGTAGACTACACTTGGATCCTGTATGCAGCTGATCTTGTCTGTATGGATTATTGACTGACCAAAGAAAACTTTCTGTATTCGAGTTTAACTAAGACTACATCAAATACTTGTTAAGTTAAACCGGAGTGACTAGATTTATTGTCCAGGGGGTCTGCCACCTTTGGCTCTCTAGATGTTTTGGACTACAGATTCCATGAGTCTTAGCCAGCATAGAAAATGGCGAGGGATCATGGTAGTCGAAGTCTAAATGATCTGGAGAGTCACAGGTTGAAGACTCCCAAGAGCCTAAACTGAACTTTGGGAGCAGAAAAGGCTGCATTTTTTTAATGACAAATATTAGACCGCAGGAAGTTTTGTAAAGCTTAATTAAACTCCTACAAATTCATCACTGGTAAACGAACCATCAAACCCAAGAAGGAAACTGTAATGTAACAGAAGCTGGGGCGACTTGAGCCTGCTGCCTCCAGACACACTGTAAAGCACCGTAATGCACAATAACCAAACTATTGTGTGGGGAGGAGTGGCTCCTCATTCTACTTGCTGACCTTCTGTCCTCACCACAACCCTATCCCCAACTCTCATGCGCAGAGTCACCACAGCCTGGTCCCATCTCCCACCGCACACCGTAGGCCGGCGTTCCATCGATGAAAGAGTGGCACCTTCAGGCTTCCCACCCGTCCAAAGACTCAACCAGCACCCATTCTGGGGGAAACCTCTTCACAGCATCTGACGGTGACATTCACAATCCACCGGCTTCAGGCCAAAGTTTACTCAAACTGCTATGATATATTTAATTTTTATTGCACTCGTACACAAGTGTTTCAGAGAGGGAAAAGGCAAGGGAGGGGAACAGGGGAGAACGCACAATGATATTACTAGGCCCAGTGACATTGAGAATGTGCAAGTGCATGGGGGAGGGGAAACGTGCATGGGGGAGCGGAAAGTGCAGAGCAGCAGAGAACATAAATAATAAATAAAATATATAGATAATAGAGGCAATACACAGTGGTAGTGCAGCTGGCAAGTGCTGTGTTTACGGCAGCAAACTGGGTAGGAACAAATAAGTGGAGAAAAAGAGGAAAATGGGGGGGGAGGGTGGGTGGGTGTCTGTATGGGTACAGATACAGTCCCCAGTACAAGGGGTGGCCAGGAGGTTGACAAGGTGAACAGGTACCTTGGCCCAGGGGACAGAGGCTGCCCAGGTGCACAGTGCCAAGAGAGCAGATCAGCAGGGGAGAGGGGGAGCGAAGGCAGAAGCAAAGAATAAGGTCTTGAGGTGCTACTGGAACTGGAGATGGTTCTCCTCAAGTTTTAGTGTGGCAGGGAGGCTGTTCCAGAGGGAGGCCCCAGCCGAGGGCTGAGATCTACCCCCAGCTTGTTTCTTTGTAAAACGACTGACCCTGAGGGAGTTGGAGGTAGAGGAGCGAAGAGCTCGAGAGGGGAGGTATTTGCTGAGGGATAGCTGAAGGTATTTTGGACCCAGGCCCCAGAAAGCCTTGTATACAGCTTTCCCCCACCACCTCCACACACCTTCTCCTCTCAACAGGGGGGAAATTGGGAAACATTCCTGCTCCTCATACGCTCCTTGTGTCCAGAGCGGCAGCAATGGTGGCACCAAAGGACACTAGGCCAATGGGGCTGAGTCCATTGATGGACTTCACTCTTGCCCCACCCTGGAGACCTGGAACTCTTGTACAATCCTTCTGGCACTTTGCACGCCGCGACAACTACATGGCTGACGTCAGAAGACTGCAACCGCCATGGTTTCCAAGGGTGTTGTCTGAGCACCTAAATTTGCTGTTGCAAATGAGGACTGTTTTCCAGACGATGTGACCCCCATAGTAACCCCACAGCACAGTGGAGGCCCAGTCTATAATGGGCATTTGGGGGAACAGCTTCCTTTGCAGGATGAAGAAAGCAAAAGTATCTGTTCTAGGTTATTTTTGTAAAGCGTTGCTCTTCCATTGGTATGACCGTTTAGTGCTGTATGTTGGATGGGTCTGTGGAGTGGCACGAGTGCCTTTCCCAGAGAAGTGCAGTGCGTTGAGCATAGAATTTAATGAAGAACTGGCAAAACCTAATAACACTATAGTATTGTATGCCTTACCAGCACCTTACAGCATAGTAATCCTGAGGGTTGCAATTGTGTGGTTGGCTATGCCAGTTGGGCGTCATGAACATGCTGCTTCCTGACCCACTGGGAAAACGGCAGGAAAGACATTTGGGAGTATCTACAAGGTTTTAAAGGGCGATTTTAGTAGGGAGGTCCTGTCCAATTGACAGCAAATTGTGGGCCCTGGACACCATTACCCCAAATATTTAGCATTCTAAAAGGAATGGGAGCGCAACAATAGTGTAAAGATGCAGTTGAAAGTGTAGGAACATGAAAGAGGTTCCCAATTGGGGAACTCCTGTCCCCTGCACACTGTCACATGCCCTGTATCTGAGCCAAACATGTGACAAATACTTCTGTATGGAAGTCCAAGTATTTTTGATAAGTCTAAAACCAGGTAATCGCGTCAATTGTTCTATACATAATTAGTTTAACAAATTTGTCTTGAGGCTATTATTGAATCATATGATTGAGTATTTATTCATGAGGCCCAACACATTTCAGAAAATCATTCTCTTCATCAGGGGGTCAATTTTCAAATCTGTTCTACAAACTAATATAAATACAACAGTTTTAGAAATGTATTCCACTTAAAAGTACATTCTCATATTTTTAGTCATGTACAGAACCATTAGGCACATAACGTTTAGTCATCTTCTATGTATGTCTAAACAATGTTGTAAAGAGCTCTGTGTAATCTTTCCTCTGCTCACACATTCTAAAAGATTCAACCTTCTTAGCCTGCAGACATCAGCTAATAAATTCATATACAACTTCCCATCCTAGCTGTATATACAAGAATTCCATGGGCAACAGACCTAGATGTTGTATGTTTCAATTAGGGTTCATTTAGAATCTAATGCGCTCAAAACTAACTCAAAATTGCAATAGGAGAAGTGAATCCTCACCTACACGTGAGAGCTTTCTATTCTTGCCAATCAAATCTGTCCATGAGTTTTCCTGTAAGAACGGTGAAATCTAATTCTCAACTCCTATCCATCTAATATGTCTCAAATAAGATACTCTTCATTATCTACACTCGCCCAATGTCGGTGATGTGATTAGCTCCCATTTGTAACTTCATCCAATATAAGGATCTTAGGATGTATGTTCTAAAATCCTGTGGATCGGAGGGTATTCACTACATCAATGCCCAAGTGTTCCAGGTAAGTTAAGTAAATGAATGGATGTAAAGTTGACCTAACTCACCTACTTGGAGAATTCCTTGAGTCATCTGTGCGTTTATCCTGTCCACAGAGTTTCCAGTACAGTACAAAATGGCTGCTTCATATAATCGCATCCTGTCGCGTATTTGTGACGTCATCACGTATTACGTTGATGAATTTCATGAGGTCGCAATGATAAACAACTGACGTTGTTTAGGAAAAACCCACGTAGTGCCTATTAGAGGGGAACAAAGTTCCAGTTTGAATATTTTGTAACTAAGGCCGGTATAATTGTAAAATGACCCAAATCTAGTGAGATTATTAAAACCAGGGTAGGTAATTTAATAGATTGTTATGAAACTGTGTAGCATCCCTGTTTGAGGTATAATGGCCCTCATAACCAAGAGTGTGGTCAATAGTGGGTGTGCAAGATTTTATGGGGTGTAATCAAGAAGGTAAATTTGATTATTCAATAGGTAATCAAGAAGGCCAGTTGCGGACCTCGTTATCGCTATCGAGTATATAGTCTGTCTCTTAAGTTTATCGAGATAGGAATAGGTACCCAATCAAGCAAATGGATATGTACTGACCATATATTTTCTCCTTTCTATTTCTTACCCTTAGGCAGAATACACATTGTATCAATGTAGCTATTGTCTAATAAGAAACGAGGTTAAACATTTAAAAGCTCCAAACAAGCTAATGGGCAGACCATCCTATTTGCATTTAACACATTTGTTTTAGCATGAACTGCCTCCTAAGAGCGCACATTATGACCATTCTCTTTGGATTGTCTGGAGCATGATGTTAATATCGGTGGTATGCAAAAGTACATATCTATCGAAGTTCACTTGGTTGTAGGTCTTTCTCATTAGAGTGCACAATCTAGTTCAATCATGATCCTGTGTCGCCGACTTACTATGGGTTGCCCGTTCTTAAACCTAATTCTAGTATACCCTGTTGTATATAATATGTTCAGATGGCCTGTTTATGATGTCAGGGTTGACTGATTCTCCTCCGCACCTTAAAATGATATAAAGAATCTTTAGGAATATCCATTTACATGCACTTTCCCTATAAAGGTTATACTTCTACCATTATTGAACAAAGGTGTGCAGAGTGCGATACCTTGGTGAATGGAGTAGCAAGTGTAACAAGATGCAGCTCATAATCTATCTATAAAAACAAAAAAGGTATCGCCAAAATACGTTTTTTCCCATGCTCCTAGGATGATACTGTACTATATTTGTCATGAAGAAGTGGTCTTGTAACACCTAGACTCTGCTTGTTCTCCCCACACCTGAAGGTAGAAGTGGAAGGGGTAAGTGGCAGGGCGGATAGTGTGGTGCGGTAAACGGTATTCAAGAATTCAGGATGTTTGGGTGGAGCAGGAAGGCAGATGGTGGGTAGGATAGGAACCAGGATGACAGTGGGGTGTGGCTTGTAGGGGATGTGGTAGAGCCCAGGGACCTGGAAAGGGTGTCATTAATACTGTATCATAACATGGCATAGAATTGCATAACCTTAGATATTTAACATACAATCTACTATGACCTAACATCTTCTAAGCCAGCTATGGTCAACCAAACTCCCCTCTCGTAGGTAACACTAGAGTAGAATGCAGGAATGGCCCACAAGCTGATGGGCCTTTTCTCTTCACTTGCGGCTTCCTGGCTGCCATACCGCTGTCAACATGGCAGGCCTTGTGCACACCCAGACTCCAATATCAATCAGGCTGTGCCAGGGCTGACCAAGAAGTTCTGAGTGCCAAACGGCTCCATAACCAGAATGGCTTCCTTGACTCAAATTGCCTCCATGCCACCCACTCTCTCCCCAACGAAAACCCCTGGATGTTCGCTGATCAATACGCGGGCAGCGGATTTTCCCGGGAGATATATGCCAAAGACCTCTCAAGGGTTACTTTCTGTACAGACCATCCCCAGTCCCTATACTTGGGTATTTGCATCCTGCAAGACTTCTGCCTACCCCAGCTCTGTAATATGGCCTTTAAGCACGTCACGTGTCTACCATGTACATTCTGTCTGTGGTGGAAATTGAAAAATGTAAAGGGGGATCATACCACAAGGGCCAGTGTTTGTAGGAGGGGGCGGAGTTCTGCTGGCACTTGAACTCTTCTCCAAGGAAATGTTCAAAATAATTTCAAATGGTACCATTTCTTTCATGCTGCTTCTTTCAAAACCCCATACTGTACATCAATTCCACTTTAAATCACTTCCTGGCAGTGGTGCACCCAAAATACTGTTGGTAATGCAGTGATTTTTAGTACATTAAGGAATCCATAGACTCTCTCTACAGTAGAAGGCTACCAGGGTAGCTTGGCAGGTTGAGAGACTGTTGCTGAGATATCATATATTAAAAACTGGTTGTTAATCGAATGACTTTTGGCCATTCCTTATAAAAAAACAAGTGCTATAAAATCTGTTTGGCCAGAGAATGGGTTGGACTGGTCTTTTTCTTATATTCAGGGCAGAGGTATTTCTGCCCCTGTAGTGACAATCAAAAGTTGGCACCCATGAACCCACAGTTTAATTTCCTAATCACTTCTGTCAGCACTACACAAGCATTTATTTATGATTAAGCAGTTTGACAAGCATATAACATCTTCATAAATAACCTGTGATAAAATACAAAGGAGCACAAAAGTTGCAAGGTATTTATATGGTAGCCGGACAAAAAAAGGAAAGCATTTCAAAGAGAACTAGTGAATGCAACTTAAAGCAGCATTTTGGAGTTTGGAAATTATTATTTTTTTCAATTTAAAGTGTAAGATGCACATTTGGAAAACAATAGTCTGCTTTTAACGGTGATAGCTCATTGATTCCTGTGGTGCCCCTTTCAGGCCAGAAGAAAGCAAACAGACTGAGCAAATAGGAACTGCAGGCACGCGAATGACGGCTGGATAAAGGAGCACAGAAGCTGGCGCCTCAGTAAAGCATTGCCTGGGATGAGGCAGACTCGGGCCAAGATCTGGGAAGACATCTGATGCCAGATCTCGGATCCAGCAAGAGCTGGCGCATTGACAAGCTCTACATTCTGTACCGCCCATTGATGGTGCCTATGCATTCTGTCATATGCGTCTGTGGCCTATCTATTGTCTGTGCAGCCCTGCCCCAAACTGGTGTTGAGGTAGTTGCCAAAAAGGGTCAGCCCAACTGGTTAGCGTACGCCTGTGATGTGGACCTTCCAGCTGGACTGACCCAGTTGCATTAAAACCAGTGATCACAGAGTTAAAAAAAAATAGAGGAGCTATGTTCCCTCGCCCCCTTTTCTGCCCACTCCCCCCATACTCCCACATTCAAACCCCACTCCTTGGTCCTTCCTTTCCTCCACTGCACCCTGCAACATTGTGTCTTACAACACTAGTGAAACTGAAGAAAACACAATGAAGGAAAATGGATTTAAATGACCACCATTGGTGGTGTCATTGTTTCACTGGGCATGCACCTTCATTCAGCCACCCCTTCACCACCCACCGTGCACACCTCTTAAAGAACTTGGCCAACCACAAACAAACCCCTCCCATTGCCAACATACAAGTCTGAGCCTACAGCCATTCATAGGCAGATCCAGATTGCCCTCAAACTGGGCAGTTCGGCTGTTTGGGAACGGGCAGTGCAATTGGTATACTGGCTTGACATCAGGAGGGCTCAGGTTCCAGTCCCCAGTAGGGATGAAGTTTAAACCAAAAGATTTTTTAAAAAGATGCCGCCCTGGTCTGGAACTGTATTCTTGGTCGCATAAAGGGAACGATTGCGGGTTGCCCGGAAGAGTAAGGGAACATTGTACCCTTTAGTTCCCGCCCGCTTTGACCTCCGATTAAAACGCACTACAGTTGTTGCGTAGAATGTGAGCGTCCCCCTTGGTGGTGATGGTGCTGTGCTCATCTTTTGGAGTAGGCCCGCACACACACGGCTTTGATTTTTCGTTCGAAACCGCTGTCCTATTATGTACCAGGCAGGGCCGTCGGTGGGTGCTGAAGGGTCGGGCTGTCTCTGCTGTACAACATTCCTCCCCCCGCTCCCCCCTTCCAGTCAGTACATCGCCTCCTCGCTTCCTGCACCCCGCGCCACTCTTCCCACAGTGTGGCAATGGCTTTGCCGTTAATTGCAGCTAAAAGTGCTGGGGGAGGGGCGGAATAATCAATATATTCTCCTTGAAAAGGCTCCCAGCTGCTGCCACCGCTGCTCGTTCCCGGCTTGAAAGAAAGTGCAGCGGAAGCGGATTGCAGCCGTCCGGCGTGGTGTCTGGGCCCCGCGGGCTCTCGTTGTGCGCACTTGTCACGCGCACGTCATCCGCCGCCCTGTCACCAGCGCTCGCTGACAAGGGGCCGTGTTTTATGTAAGCCCCGAAAGCTGCTGAAAAGAGGCGCAGGCGCAGAGGGGCCCCCTCCGTTTCAATAATAGCAGTGGCCCTGAAGTCTTTCAGAAGCGAGCTTTATCTGTCAGCCAGTCAATGTATCAAGGGCGGGCGGGTGGGGGGGATTTAGACAAATCAAGGTCTGACGTGCCAAACTAGATATATACAATTGATTATTTAAATGTACAGTATATTCTGAAAAATATATTTTCAGAATGTACTGTACAAGTATGCTGATTGGGTTTTATATTTTGTTGAAGGTCGGTCTGTAATTGTTTTTCTGCTAAACTTTTTTCTGTTAAATTATAATGCACAATAAAATATATGAATATTAAAGATATTGGATAGATTTGTGATGCTACTGGAAGCCATTTCACCGGGGATGGAGGGACACGGTAGTGAGGAGTTGGGATGGACCTCCTGCCTCCAAGAGTTTTTTTTTTCTGCTATGGTTCTCTGTAGAGTCTGCCCCTTGCGGGTGATCTAATAAGTGGCGTATACCGTTTGGGTTGATCCCAGAGGCTCCCGTGTGCATTACTTAAGAGATTAACCCATTACTTAAGCGACAGCGTGTGTAATGATGTGAGGATGACTATTGGGAGGCCCTTATTCTTGCCACCCAGGACCATCGGCACACTGCATGGTTTTCTACAAAGGTTTGTTTTAGGATCTGTTGGGTTGGTCCTGTCCAGGTGGTTCTAGTGCCCGCTCCACGCTGATTCTGCGATGAACGCAATTAAAGGAAGCACGTTCTCGAGAAGAGAGTCTGGTGAGGGCTCCTTTACTCTGCACTGACCTGCAGAATAAACCTTATCAATTCCTGCCATTCACCATGGCAAGGGTGAAGTGCCCAATAAAGTGGTCAATCTAGAAAGGCAGCTCCTTGATGCCGTCATAAGGAAACACTATAACCTTGGTTTCTTACCCTGTCAGAAATGGAGCAGAGGTCTACCTTATTTTGGAAGCTTTCCAGCCGGTGCGTTCTTTATTTTGTGTGAATGGATTCTCCCCCCATGGCGAGCCTGCATGCGTGAATTGTCTGCACAGAGCTGCAAGGTCCTCTTGTATGTGTCTGAGGTTGGCTGGCGCCCTTGACGAGCTCCTGATTTGTCACTGGCATAATGGCAAGCATTGGGGAACTCCACCGTTTGGGGTGTGGTTTGAGAGCAAGTAACCAACGGATCTGGGTGGCACGCTCTTTTAGGAAGGTGGCCTGTCAGAATAATCGCAGCTTCATTCTAGACTTGTTTCGGCACCTAAAATAACAGGGGTGTCCATTTTGATCATAAATTACTTGCATTAACACAGTTACATATGGCGGGGGTATTCCTAGGAAGGGTTGCCTCTACAGTAGCACAAAGATTAGAACAAGTGGTGAGCCAGTTTAAGGGTGTGAATATGTTGGTACAAAGACCAGGCACACCCAAAAACATTTAAACTGATCATTTATGCTAACCTTAACCTATGGGGCAGTGCTTAAAATTAGGGGGGTGGGAATACTGTAAACATTTAAAATATTACATTACGTGGTAATGGAGGCATTGGTGGTGTCGGGTAGGGAAGATGGGGGGAGCGGTGGGGCAGCAGAGCTCCCTCGTTTGCAAGTAAGTGAAGTTTAAACCAAGCTTTGAAGAGATCCACAGTTGGGCTGACTTTGATTGTGATGGGCAGTGGGTCCCAATGGAGCAGGGTTAGTAGGGAGAAAGAGTGGAAACAAGAGGCGGTATGGAGGCTGGGTGAAGGGGCAGGAGGGGGCAGCCAACCTTTTGTCGGCTGTCCATCTTTTCTGTATCTGCTGGAATCATATACTCTGAGCTCTCCAAACCGGGACCTTAAAGCCACCCACTCCTCTATTCTTTCCCATTCAGGCTGCAACCAATGCATGTCTTATTGAGGTTAGTAGCAGGGCTTCAAGGGTTGTGGAATTCACATCCTTGGGACAGTTCAGAGTACGCCCAAGACCCAGCATTCAAGGCATGCCCTCTGTACTGGACACTGCTATCTTTTAAGGGAACATTTGTGCAGTTGGATTTTATACAGTCACAATGCATCATGGGACGTGTAGTCCTCTGGCAGGTAACTTTATGAAATGGCGTAGAGTGCATTCTGGAAAAATGGAACCATTTGTGGGTATTTACTGAAGAAGGCAAGGGAGTTCTTGCACCTTTTTTAGTTTCAACAAGCGCCACCTATAAGCCACAACTATTGCATTAGAGTACAACTAGGGAGAAGCCACTAGGCATATGAGGAGGGACACAAAGCTTGTAGGCGTTTGGTTATTTACCCACCCATTGACTGCCCCTGGTCATGGTAATCCATATGGCCATTCCCCACCCAAAGTGCAGTCTCATTTGCCAAGCACTGCTATTATATGCCCAGATATTTGCAAGCCATTTAATACCAATACAGCAGTGCCTTTCCCATGCCTACACAAAGCCAAAACTAAAAACAAAATAAAATTGAAATCTGGGATTAGTGCAGCCTAATTCTTTTAAGCCATTTGTTATTGGGCATCTAGTAAGTCAAAGTGTATTCTGGGTTATGCAATGCCCATGCAGATTGAAGTGATGTAGAGCACTGTGTGGGTCCTCGGCTACTCTGGATCTGCTGTGACCAGTTAGTAAAGAGGTCACAACCAGAATACATGTCCCCCAAGTGGGGGCAGAGTGCTCTATAGGATGTGGAGACCCATGGGAGCTCACCTGTGAGTGAGGCCTTCAGAAGTGGCCTCACATGGGTCTCTGTACCGAGGTATGTCTTTGCCTCGAACACGGAGATCTGAAACCTTTGGCTCGGCAGGTGTTTTGGAGTACAACTTCTATCCGCCGTAGTCAGCATCATTATGGAACATGAGAGCTGTACTTTAAACCATTTGGGGCGCCACAGGTTGTATATCTGTGCCCTAACATACGATGGTTACACTCTGTGACCTATGGTCATTCGTGGACACGCGAGGCTGCAGGTGGCCATGAGGGGCTGACCCTTGCAGACAATGGTACAGTGGGAGGGCGGGGGGGGAGGTTTAGGTCCTCATTTGCGATATGGTGGCAGAACAAGGGCATGGCATTTCGTTTTAGTGACGTGCACTAAGTAACCTTCAATAAAGCTGGGCAGATTTGGATTGCCAATTCCTATTTGAATAGCCCTGGCAGTCGCTCTTACCCTTACACAGTACAATTGTTCTGATCACTAAATAGAACTACATTGATGGACCTCCTTAAAAATCTGGCCCAATCCTGTTCGGATGCCATCCTCGGACATGTGGTAGGTTGCCTCAGGATCTCTGCAGAAGGCGCATTATCCTAGAGCGACATTTGAAAGCAAACCCACTCTTAAGTGAATCCTACTAGGTGCGCAATTTATGAAGTACAGGCCCGACCACCCACGTCATGGCTCTTGGAGCAGCACGTCCTGATGATGCAATTGGAGGAAAGGTCCTGGAGATGGCAGCTTTTTGATAGTGACCCCTGTTGATGTTCTCAACAGGATGATGGCTCAGTAATGACACCCGGAGAATAAGGGGGTAGGGGGTGGTGTGCGTGGTAGGTGGTAAAGGGGGCACTGTGGGCCTGAAGTCCTTGGTCTTTTAGAGAATCAGCTTAGTGTGGGATCGTGGTGACCTGCCCATTCAGTCCTTGGCCTCTTTGTAGTTTTCACCCTTCGAGGTGTGAAGGTGGGGACAGTCTGTCTCCTTGCCATGTTAGTCCTTGCCCTCTTTGAAGACCTACATCTCCGGGGTGCAGAGGGGGTTCGAAACACGAGAATTTTATTCCATGACCTCAGTGGAGTGAAGGGCATTTTAGGCCAAAAGTAGAATAATCGTTCATTTAAAAAAAAATGAGGCATCTGCCTCCTAAATATACAATCATTGTCTCCTCTCTGGGCCAATCAAATGAACGTGAGGCGCCTGTGATTTCCGAGCGAGCATCCGTGCAGAGAAGCATGCATATGAACTCGGCCAACATGAAATCCTGTTCAGATATGTGGGCCAGAATAGATTGGAGTTTGATCCGATTTGAAGGTCTCTTTGCTTGCTGCGCCCCCTTTTAAATGTCATTGATTATGTAGAGAAGAGAACGTTGTTTATAAAGAGTTGCCTGGATACTTTACCAGTGACAGAGTGTACTACAAGTTGGGCGGTGGGTTCACCTAATACCCGCCCCCTATGCTCAACTCAGTGAAAAGCTTGCCCATTCACTTCTTGCATGCCCATTTTACTCGGATATGAGAACATGGCTGGTGGCAATAATGCCCGCAGAGGCGTTTTTTATATGCAACAAACAAATCTTCTGATGCCTTTAAGTAGGGCTTGCAATCGGAGTGGTAACTATGCAGATGTGGCCGGCAGATGCTTGATCCATTAATGTGTAACTTCTGATGGGACCAAAGACTGCTGCGTTTGAAGTTTGCACGGGATGCTGATGGTTCAACTTAAGAATTTCCTTTCCTTTTCATGGGACTGTTAAACGCTGGATACATGTTTTATTCATAGATTGAAATGCGAGTCGTGGTTTAGATTAGCGCGTTTTTAAATCTGAGCTTTTAAATGGACTCTTTCAAAGCTGTGTCTGAAATGATTATTAACGAATCCAAAAAGTTCTACCCTGCACACCTTGGTGATAATGTAACTTGCATGCATTTCTAGTAGGTATAAGAATTGGGTATTTAAGATTTAAGATCGTCCCGGGAGTATAGCTCAGCTGTTCGCCTTGGGAGCAAGACGACACGAAGCAACACTGGTTCGATCCCCGGTCCGCACTTAGAAACCTCTGGGTATTAAGCGTGTTATAAATACGAATCTAAGACAAAAATAATAAAAATAAACAATTAAGCAACCAAACAAACTATTCCTGTAACAGCAGCCTAAAAATGCAAATAAATTAAAATAAATATGGTGATCTAGTATGAGGTGAAGAGGATAAAAGTCAACCCTGGAATATAGGCTGAAAAAAGGACACAGAACCAGTTCCCTGTTGGGGAACTCCCGTCCTCACATATAATTGTTGATTAATAATTGAAGTATATAAAAAGATTGTATTCTAATTTGCTATTTAAGGGCTCATTCCTAAAAAGTTTGTCTTCATAATTGGGCCTGAAGACAGTGTGTTGGGACGGGAGGTCTCCAACAGGGAACTTTAATTGGTTCTGTATCTGAAATTATTATTGTCAACTGTATTTAGCAATCGCTAAGCATTATTTGTTGATGGGGCCCGTTCCGCGCAATATAGTTGATCAGTTGAACCTCAATGCCCATTTACCTTTAACTTTCACCCATAGAAGCAGGCCTGGGTGAGAGAGGTCTAGGTTCCTTAATTCGGATCAGTGATTGGGTTATTTTAAAATTGAAGGTGGCTGGTTTGGTCATCTCAGTTTGGTTGATGGGTAGAGGTAAGGGAGGGTCGAGCGGTGGGAGCCATGGGTTAGGGAGTTTGGAATGTGCGGGAATGCCACATAACATTAAAAAGGGGTCCACAATAGGTGCTTGCATTCGGAAGAGGACATTTGGAAGCTGTATTTCTTTGAAGCGTAGTTCGACTTTCTCTACCACTGTAATAACATTTGAGGCATGCAAGGTATAAAAGGCACGTTGTTGTATACCTTGTTTTTAGTGTTTTTTTTGTTTTTTTCTTTCCGATTTAGTTCTACAGTTCCAGGATGATATCGCAGCTGGAATTTGCCTCTTGGGCTCACCCAGTCTTCTCCATGTTCTGTTAGTATGTTGTTGAACGGGATCTGTGATATGGCCAAACTTATTTTATGTCCTCAGAAGCCCTCCCACAGGGTCCCTGCCCTGTGCCCCCATCTATGGAAGACTATTTCTTCAATTTTCCTTACCCCTTCACCCCTGCTGTACTCCCTAATGGGTGTTTTTCATCCCCCTCATTCCCTACCCCCTGCCCGTATCTACTCTTAAAGGGGGCTCCGAACACTAAAGCCAGACCGCTCTAAGAACCCTGCCTGCCTCCCCAAACCCTCTAACCCCTTGCTATGCTCCTAACCCACTCCACCATCATTCTCCTTATCTTCTCCTCCACCCTGCTCCCCACGTCACTTCCGGTGCCCCGGAACGAACACTGGTTGAAGAAAGTAGACTACTCTTTTGGTCCTGCAATGTTTGTGCGGACCAGTTTCTGGCCTGGGGTTAGTGTACCCATATTTGGCGACGATAGATTCGAGCGAGTCTATCGTCGCCAAATATGGGTAGAACCATTACACGCCTAGCCCTCAAGCCTTTGTGATACATAGACAAGCTGCAGCCAATGATGACTAACTACTTGTGAAGTCAAGAGACCTGCTTCTCCAAATTTGATTTTATGTTGAAATCGAATGTCTTGCTTGCAGTCTTTTTTTTTACTTTTTCATGCTCTGTACATCAGCTAGAGGTGTTCATGCTCTCCCTGATGTGAAAGGGTGGAAGGGATTATTCCTTAGTGGTGCTGTCTATATGGTGTCTTCAACCTGATTGGACCCCTTGCATTTCAGGGACCTTTAAATCGGATCACAGGAGAGCCTGTACTGACTTTGCCAGGATGAATTTTATGAACTGCACCGAGGGTTACTAATTAATATTAGATTTAAATCCAGTTCCATCTGATTAGTTCTGTCGTGTGCCACGTCTTGCCATCTTAGTTGCCTGTATAGTTCTTTTTGATGGCGTTCGGTGCCCAGACCTCTGAGGGCGGGCGGAAGAGGCAATCATAGGATATTGCAGAGATGGCATAAGTAAAGGGGAATGGTATAGAGCGCAAGAGAGGGTGAGTGAAGGAAGATATAATATAGACTCGAAGGTACCATTTGTCATGTTGGCCTTCGTTTTTGGTGGTTGTTCTGTGTAGTGATTTGAGGAGGAAGGGCCTTCGGTTGGTCTGCCTCCCTCTCCCAAGCAGCTATCCCCAGCATGATGGGGCTTGGCGCCAGATTGCAGTAAGGGGGTGGTGTCACAGATTGCACAAACTGCACCTGTTGGCCGCACTTCTTGTTATTGTTTTGATCCCATGTACAGCACTGGCCCCTCTTTTCCCCTCCCCCATACTTGCGCAAACAATGTCACTTGGCCTAGTAAGATCGTTGTCTCTGTCCTCCCTCTGTTCCCCCTTCCAAGCCTCGTCGCGCCTTGAAACACTTGTGTATAGGCGCGTTACAAATGCCATATCATATCAAGGACAGTAGAAGGGTCTTGATTACATTTTTTGTGGGGCCTATGGCTATCCCTCTGCGTTTCAGCTTCACATGAACCACAACCCCAACTCAGGTGTCCGTAACCCTGGTTAGTGCTATTCTTTTTTGATCCCTATTGTCTAATACCTGTCTTGGGCTGATGATGTTCTCCCTAAAAGTAGGCTCACTAACTCTCTCGGGGGCTTCCTGACTTGCCCTACTCTCATGGGAGGTTACTGTTCTAATGGGAAACAGGAATGTGCCTGTGTTACTCGGTGAGATTTATTTGGTTCCACTCGCACCTACCCCCGACTCTGTATGCTCCTCCTATGTCGCATCCCAACCAATTTTCCGTCCATCCGATGTTTCACTCCTCCCCTCTTTTTTATGATCCTTCTGTTCCCACTATTCCTCGTTTCCTCTACTGCTACTCGTCCAAACTGCACACTCTTCTGGCACTACTATTCCTCCTTCAGCGCTACTACTACTACTACTACTTCCACCCTACTACTACTCCTTCCTACTCGATCACTGCTCCCACTCTACTACTACACTCCCACACAACCACTTCTCCTGAACTACTATGCACACTCCTTACACTCTGTATCAGTCTTTTCACATTCACTCCTTACAATGTCCTCTGTACAAACCCAGCTCACAACCAATTGCGCTCCCACCGCAAAAGCACCATCATTCATAAGCCAAGGCCTCACCTTTTCTAAAACTGCTCCACAATACGCTGCTCCGTGCTGGACGGTTGGTCGCTGTCCACCTCCTCCTTTGACCTCCGCACACTACCTGTATCCTATCCGCTTTTTTATATATTATTGGCTACTATCTTCCTGCCTTTCCCTGGATGTGTATGTTTGCAAAAATGCACTAAAAGCGGGTCTTGGCACTACCCATCTTTTCTGCACAGGCTTTCCTCCCGTGAGATCTGGCGGTGAAAGAAAAATTTTGCAGTTGGTTTTCGGGGCCCTATTGGTGAGGACCATGTGGGGAAGTCCAGGGAATCTTCTCCCTTCAAGTGCATGGTAGTCTAGTGGATTGTTCGTTTTTGGTTGACCACTGCATGACTTTGCTGGTCCCTTTTAACTGTGCGCTTGCAGTTGGCTTCTCTCTCACTGACTTCTCCGCACCAGCGTTCAGGTCCCTGCAGCGCTGGAGCTTTGTCCGCGCAGTAGCTGTTTTGACACTTTCTGGCTTCTCTTCCCTACTGCTTGGCGAGAGCCATTTTTCTTTTCTCCCCTTTTTGTGGGTCAGCGTTAGAAAAGGCAAAATAACATTTGCAAGTATATGTATTCACAGGCAAGGCTGGAGACCTGGTTTTGCACAGATCCAGATGGGCACAAAAGGGGAGCGGCAGAAATTGGGGCCCAGACCGTTGTCACTGTCCACCACAGTGGTCGTAATAGTTCTGGAATTTACCCTGGTAGGCCTATCACCCTCAGCTGAGAGTGGTTCCTACTCAGATTTTGAGAAGGTCTGGGGCCTAGTTATTGGCCATGTCCTAGTGGGTTGAAGTCAATGTAGGTCTCTGCTGCTCCTATTTCATAGCGCTATAGCCAAAGGGTACCAACGCAATTAAGCGCTATTTTTTTCTGGCAACGACTTCTGCTATATACAAAAGAGCATCACACTGTGAAGTCCTCGGCGAGCTGCCAGCTTAATCTTATCACTCATTCAAAGCAGACTAGGCGGTTCCAGCAGTCTCCGACAACTTTCCTTCTCAAAAGGGATTTCGAAACAAAATGTCCTCTGAAAACAGGCCAAGCAAGGATGCCCTGTGACGATGCTAGGGAGACGTGGCTGTGCTGCAATTTTTTTGGTGAATCGCAGTAGGTTGTGGTTTTTACACCTTTCTTGAGCTTGGTTTTGGAAGCAGTTTCCAACGGCTCTCCAGTGAAAGGGGGTGGGTTCCACGTGATAATGTCGCCTGGAAAACCTCGCCAGGTTTGTGACAGTTTGTTTCCTGACCCCTAAAATACTTTCCCAAAATATTCGAGGAGGGATATACTTTTATATTAATATACTAAATTTGGGGAAAGTTTGATTTTACTGAGGGTGCATTTTGGTGTGAAATGTTGCCCCCTGTTGGCCATTTCCCAGGCAACTATCACTGGACGCCAGGGATTGATCTGTCCGTAAAGGGGCGGCTTTCTAAAGCTGCCTAGCACATCTAGTGGTGTGTTGCTGCGCCGGAGTGGCTCTGGAGACTGTTTCACCAGGGACGCTACCTTCTTTTTAGTGACGGAAGTGAGAACGGGGTTTCGGGGGTAAAGTCCGCCCTGCGGAAGATGGGCAGCAGGTGCCATGGACCGCAGCAACGGACATGGACCGCAGTGACGGAGGCCTATTTTTCGTATTGGGGGAGATGAGGGATCCTCGGAGGACTTTGGCCCATACAGTTATCATTACTCTGCGGGCTGAAGATGGGGTGTGTATGGGGATTCATACAGTCTCTGCCTCCAACACAACTCCTAACCTTATGCCCGCCGCCGATGTTTGATGGCTTGCATTGTGTGATCCACTAGAAAAGTCCTTGGCAGACAGTGACGGGAAGGGTAAGTGGCAGGAGAGTTGTGGGGGGGGGCGGTGCCGGGGGGCAAGAGGGGGGGGGGTAGCAGGGGCAGAAAGGAGGAAGGAGGTGCATGCATGCTACCTTCTGCGATTTCAGCAAAAGCGCACTTGCACCCTGTCTGTAACCTTTTCCTTTAGTGTTTTTATTCAATGACATGGACTGTCAATAAAACCTATATTTTTGGTAGGGGCTGGGTAGGTAGCACAAAGTCCAATGTATAGGAAGTATACTGGCCAGTTGGTCATACGTTGGATGGAGAGAGCGGGGGTGGGGTTCTACCAGGTAGATAATAAAGGAGACCAATAGGATTGGTTAGGCTTTTTTGACACAAGGAAAGCAGAACCAGGAAACCGCTTGGTGGTGTTGTGGCTGGGAGCTATTGAGCTCCGTCGTATTACCTAGAAGAGCATGGTTAACTTGGTACCAACCACTTCCCGGAACTGCACTTTGCTCCCCAGGCCAACCGGTGCCGTACAAATCTACAAATGTGACATTCTCTGTTTAGGAACTTGCAGAAAGATGCATTAGTAAGCCTACAAAATACCTTCAAGTGTAATTGTTCATATGGAGGTGCACTGTTATAGTTGGCATTTCATGTGGAATTTGGATTTGTGCCATACTATCTATTGTCTCCTGGTTCTCCGCAGCTGCCGCCTGTGCTCTGATGTCCAATACCCAGAAACTGCTATTAGCTCCCCCTTCATATTCTTATTTTGTTGCCTTTGTGGAGTGTAGATATTTGATTAGAGTCTGGTGGGCAGGTAGGCCCAGTAGGATGGGGTGTTTTTTGGGGTGGGCGGGCGTGTTGGTTGGAAGTGTATTATATTGGTTTGGCGTGTATTTGTGCTACAAAGGCAATGCTGCAAGCGCACAACTAATCCTTCGTTGGCCTTGGTCCGTTGTGCTGTTGCGAAATGAGCACATTCTCCAATCGCTATACCTGTTGCGTGCCCTTAAAATGAGCACACTAGTCAGGTTGCACGGCCATAGCAAAGTGTATGGGTGCGCCCACCTTCCTCTGCAGGTTGACTGTGGCAGATCAGTCCCACCAGTGCATGGTTATTGTTGCTGAAAGGGAGGACAATGGTTCAGGTGACACTACTCTGCTAGGCACGAATTGGGACATGCCTTAACAGTGAACAAAAGAAGATATCGGAAACCCTCTTCCTCCACCCACAGCCCAAGAAAAGGTGGTAGCCACAGAATCGGAACCATAGCATGCTCTCAGAGAAGATTCTCGCCAGACCTACGCGGCAATGCATACAGACCTGCCAGCGAGCGCTCCTGTATTTCTCTTCGCAACAAGTCTGCATCTGCACTTTGCCTCTCAACCCCCGCTAGGGGGTAGATCCAAACCCCAAGCGTCTGTCCAACTGGCAGAAGGCCCACTATACACCAGACCCAGTTCCATTGCATCCCGGTTGGCAGAATCCCCTGCTGCAGTGCCCGCCAATGCCCTGCCTCTGCATACATGTGTTCATCCTGCCCTGATGAGCACTGATTGGGGGTAGAGATTGGAGGCTGAAGTAAGGGCATCTGACGGGAGCTTTTTCCATAGTGTAACAATTTGCCCAGTAGAGGATTCCTTCTCTTGGCCAACACATCTACTCCCTTCAAGGCTTGGGGCATGGACATAGGTTATTTCTGTTTTGTCTTTGCTAGAACAGGTTGCCTGCCACCATCATGGGGTCTTTTTATGGATTTGGACGTGGTACTTGAATCCCTTTTAGTCAGTCTTTAGGGAAGCATTCCTAAATGACCATCTCCTGATTCAAGTGTTCCTTCCCTTGTGTCGGAGCATCTCGCAACTATTCTGCACCTTGGTAACATCTGGATTCATATGCGCTACTGCCCTGCTTTAAAATAGTAGCCTACAGGGCGCCTGGCCGCTGTCTTTTTTTTGACATTGACCTCTCACTCCCTGCTTTACATGACCCTGTTTGCGCGGGAACCGTATTCCGCTTTGACACCTCCAGCCTGACGTTTGAGCTAGCCCGAATATCTTTCTTGGCCAATACTCCCAGCTATAAACTCATATTAGTTTGTACTCGATTTGCGTATTATCACCCTGAGTGGGTGCGTGAACTGATCACCTTGCGCAGAACGCATGCTAAAACTACTTTGCCCAAGGCCAGGTCACTGAACACGATCTCTTCTTGTTGCGGCCCGTTTGCTACCCTGCTCATACGCCCGATACACTTGGCTGTTGATGGTCCCAAGGCCCAAGGCCGACAGGGCTGTTGCTGGATAGTGAAGCCCTCAAGCTCTGGTAGTGCTGCATAATTATTGTGACTGAAATATCACACCCCATGTGCCACTGCCCTGCCCCTGATTCTTCGCCATGTTTACACATGTGTACCGACTGGCCTTCCTCTGCAGCAGTAATGCAAGCGCATGGGGAGTGACTTCATCTTTTGGGTAAACCAATCGCTCCCCTTTGTGTGAAACAGTATATGCCTGCTGCAAATACTCTGACTTCAACGCATGTCTGTGTTACTTGGCCCTCTTTCGTGGCACCACCATAGGTTTACAGGTATCTCGAGGGGGGACATACTCCCACATATTCATTATAATATGCTTGTATATAGTGCCTAATGCCATATTCTCCATGATACTCAGCAGTGCCAATTTGTCTTTTTACTGCTACTCCATTTTTCTAAACCTTGTAAAGGTGGGGGTCTGAGTCTGCTGAGCGGGCAGTGCATAGATGTCTGGGGCGAGTGCTAAAATTGTTGCACTATCTTGACAAAATACGCTGTTTTGTGCATTTATGGCTGCTTTTTCTGTGCTTTTTCATCTTATTACTGTATGAAGTTGGTTCCTGTGCGTGAATTTCTGCACACCTCTTTCACTGTGGGGGCTGCTGTCTGTTGCCTGACTGATTTGCATTCTGCCTTCTCTGGGTAAAGCCAGAAATTAGCCTTTAGTGTCTGACTCTATGCCAACCTGTCGGACTAGGAAGTCGCCAGATTCTGTGTCTAACAGGTCTGCTTTTAGTTTGCGTCTATGGCCGTATTGCGACAACCTTGATAATGTACAGTCTTAAGTATGGGTGTTTGTAGCCTGTGGCTCTCCCGATGAGTGGTCCCTCCCCATTCACTATCTGAGGAGCTACAGAGTGCAAACCCCATCTCTAGGCCCTTTGCATTAGAAACAGCATGGATTATTCGGGACAGAGTATGTAAAGAAGCACTGAAGCTAGAATGGCTGTAAAAAGAAAAGCCCTGTTGCTGGTCCCTGCCATCATCGAAGTGCAGACTGGCAGTAGCATGTGACTTTAAGTTATCGAGGCAGTCAGGACTACTGCACAGAAAGCAAGTCAACAGGGGCTTCCAGATCCACAGCAATCACCCAGCCTTCCTTTATCACTGATCGCCACCCTGAAGCGCATGCCTTGCCAATGCCACCTTCTGTGTAGCGGCACATGTTATTGATTGCCTCCCCCAGTGACCTGCATATGAATGGCTTCCTGCTCCACGTGACTTGAAGGTAGAACAAAATCCCTATCGTGTGGGCTCAGGAAGCAGCTATTTGGTGGGACTGAAACACATCATAGATGATTAGTGTGGTACCATTAGATACACACACAGTTGCCAAGTGGCCCCAGGTCATCCATGACACCATGAGCTTGTACTAGTTTTTAACTGACATACATAAAATGGGAAAACTAAACTACAGTTCTCTGCATGCAAGGGGAAGAATCTACGACTGGCTCGAGGTCTCTCCAATGGCACAGGGCAACTTGCCAGCTAGGTGCCTAGGGTGCCGTTATCGCAGGACTAGTTGTTTTCTGATGACTTGCAGTCTCTGCGCTTGAGAAGGTGACAGTGGCTTATCTTCAAGCTAAAGCGACTCTGGTGTTTCACTCCACATGACATCTGTACACTGATGTGTAGGGTCAACCACTGGGAACCCAGAGATTCTAGTTGGCCATCCTTAAAAATGAGCACTCATCGCCAGCCTGCAGGTTTGCTGCCCTCTGGTGCTCCCCTGAGCCTCAGCGTCTTTGTCTTTAATTTATTCGCTGGATCCCTCACCTCTGAGTGAGCAAGCCTGGCGGGTGGAGGGTTGGGCCAGTCCATTGTGAGCATTGCATAAGGATCTATAGAAGAACCCGTCGGTCCGTGTCATGTCCACCAAGGGACCCTGTGACACCTCTGCTAATCTTTGAACAGTCGGCTGCTTGGATTTGAGACTGGCAAGGTATTTCTTTTTTGCACCTACAGTTTTCTTAGTGCATATACGTGTTGTAGAGGGACATAAGTGTAGTTCACAGTACTGGACATAAATGAAGGAGGGCAGAAATGGATCAACCAATATGGAAGCGAGACGATTTTCTGGAAGACTGATTTGCCTCGGGGAAATGTTCATGTTATATAATGATGTTAAGCTTCTATAATGCAACCATCATTGGTTTTATGGTGCCGAGGCTTGTCTGGATAGTGGCATACTATGCCCTTGCCTGGGGTAAACCAGACCCTGGCCTGTGGAGTTAAGGAACACTTAAGAGGATAGGAGAAGATGGAGTAAGATAAAAAATGAACAGACGGCGAACTGGAATGGCCTAAGAGGGGGTTGAGGAGGGAGGGTGTGCACATGTGGTACTATGGTTGCATTTTGTGGTGGTCTCGAGATGCTCATGTATGCCTTTGATGTGTGGAGGCTTCTTTCCCAGATGGCTTTTAAACTTCCGCCCCGGTAAACCAATGTGGGGGGGGAATAACCCGAGGGGGCCAAGGAGTCCCAGAGCAAGGGTCTGCTGTGTAAAAGTGTAAGTAGGATACACAACTGGACGACAGGATAATCCTGATCCTCCAAGAACCAAATCTACTTGACCGCTTGTCCAGGGATGAAATTGAATGGTCATCGCCGGAGGGTGTAGTAATTGGCAATAGGCTATTGTTGTATTGTAAGTCTTGTCTTGTCACTAGCCAGGAGTGCTTGATATTAGAATGTTGATGTGTGAATGCAGCTAAGGAGACAGTTGAGTGGATCTGTGAGTGAATGTTCCAAGAGTCAGTTGGGGGCCTGAGTTGGGATGATAAAATGGCCAGTGGGTCTACTCCTCTGTATGTAGTGTTATTACCTATACCTGTTCCTGTCCTATGATACTGTATATACTAAAGAGTAACTGAATTATGTACATACTGTACATTCTGTATAATAAAGCTACTTCCTGGACAATAAAACTGCTCCACAGCTGATCTGTGTCTGAGTCCCAAGTCAGCTTGTGTGACAACCAGGAGACATTTACAACAGCTATCCAATCAGATTCATATTTAACCTTCTGTGGTAGGAACAATAGACCCTGAACACTATCCAAGCTCTTATAGATGGTTCACTATTATGTCAATTATTTTATCAGTGTCCACAGCTGTTAAGGTGGTGTACCCATATATAGACCTTTAAGTATTCTCCCAGATCTATAAAGACCTTCTTACAAGTGACATATCACCAAGTATGCAGTGGCTGTGTACTGGCAACTATTACATGTATAATTCTTGGTGCATCTGGTTGTGAAAGGATCCAGCCGTGCAATGGAGATTAAAAGTATAAATGAGCATGGATAGAAATTAAGATTTGATGAGCAGGAGCTAAAACCAGCTCCTGGTGTCTGGAATCGCACAGGAAGTGGAAACTACTGCTGGTGAGTCGGGAAAGGGTACACCGCACACACAAATCTAGTTTCCACATAATATGCACACTTTTTTTTAACCTTTTTGTCCATTATGTATGATCCATTATATTTAAATGTGCTCTAATTCTTATTTTATTTACATTTTCAAACACTCAAAGTTAATGTCACACATGCATTTTTATAAGGCACTAGTTGGCTGGGGGGTGAGGGGGCACAAAAGTAGCTCCTGGTAACTGTGGTTTTAAGCTAACCAGACTCTTGTGGTAGAAGCAGGAGCTAAATGGCTCACGTCACTTTCAATCCCTGAACGAGGTTGTGCCACAAGAGTGCATGGAGACTGCCCTTGGGTGGTAGCGGTGCGCGTTATAAATTAACGTAACATAACATAACATGAAGGTGGTACCCATTAAGTAAATGTAGTAGCTGGAGAGAAATTCGTTGATTTCCCCAACAATGCCTAAACACAGGCATTAAACATATAAGACTATGCGATAGACTTCGGAGGATGCGTTTTGGAACATAGACGAGTAAGCAATTATAACGCCCCAAATAAAGGTAAAGTGACAAGTCTGCATGGTCCGTAGTAAAGGTGTGATCCAACTTTCGTGGTCGTTGAAGGGACCAGGCTTTCGTTTCATGGGGGCGGGGGGTGTGGCAGGGCTGAACACAGGCCACTTGATTGCAGTTAAGAGGGGGCAGAAGTGCAATTCTGTTGACATGCCACTCGCCTGGCTTCTTTGGCCTTGTTCATTTCCGTTAATCTGGTGACGGGTGGTGCCACAAGCCTCCTGCTACCCCACACACCCCAGACTGATTGCATAGCCAAGCCCCCAGGAGAAAGCACCACCTGGGCCATGGAGCTCTGTACACCAAAGAAAGTAGCCCAAAAATGGCAATTCATTGGAGCCAGTCATGAGCTTCCCATTGACTCCAACTTCCGTTCTGAAATACTGTAGGAACTTTGTGGAACATTTAAATTTTTCCAGGGTCTGCGCTTCTGTTTGTAGGGTTCTTGAAACTTGCTGAACACCTCTTAAAAGTAATGAAGAGTTGGTGGTGGTATAGAAGTGGGTAGAAGATTGGAGCAGGGTAGTATCTGAGGTTGCAAGAGAAATCTGAGGTTGATTTTTGAAAATAAACGTGGTCCGACGGGGAGTACAGCGAGAGGAAAAACTGGGACAGAGTCTAGCATGTGTTCTTTCCTCACCCACCGTCTTTCCTTCTTGTATGACATTACCTGGTGGGAGTTGGTGTTGGGGGGGGGGGGGGGTGAGAGATGGCTAAAGTAACTGAGAGGGTGGGATCCTTGATGGGTGCAAACCTAATTGAAATATTGAAAAGTGGAGCGTGAAACCGGGGGCAGAGCTCCGTAAGGTGTGCAGTGACACGGTGGAGGGACGTTTTAGTGGCAGAATGGCAAAAATAATACTGCTTTTGCACCACCTCAAAGTTCATGTGCTGTGACCTGACACCTGCAGGAAATGCACGGTTCAAAATTGACAGGAGCGGTTTAGCACCTTGCTATAGCCAAGGGGAGCCTGGTTAGTTTGAAAGCAGCTCTAGGAGTTACCTTGAATTCCCCAGGCGCGTGTAGTGCCATACAAACATAGCTATGTGATATGAACTGTGTAGGTTTGGGAATGTGTTTGAGGAGAATAAATTACACACCCAAGGGACATTTAAAGCATGTTAGATAATATGTAATGGCAAAAAGGTTTTCACCTTGCGTACGTGTTAGATTTCTTGCACGCTATGGATTGGCTTCTGGTGCCCCAGAGGTAGCTCCTGCCTAACTGGTGATTTGCGATACCCAGGTGCCGCTTTTTGCTCCTGCTCAACAAATCCTAATTCCAACCCCTAAAGAGTGTATTGCTTTAAACTGTAGCACAGTAGTGAAATGGCACATACATTTCCAGAATAGGCCAAAACCAGTGCCCATTCCCAAAGCAATTGTCTGTAATGACACGCGTGTCTACATTCTTTCCACTGAATAGACCATAAGAAATGCCATGGTGTACATTTTTCATTGACTATTGAACCTAAATATTTTAAGTTTGAATTTTAAATCCGCGCAGTATACTTGATACAGGTGAAAGGGCAAACGTAATGAAGTCTGCTGCACACATAGATTGTTCCCATGTCCCTGAAGTAATGTCAGAAACATGCAGTGAAAAATCAGCAGGATGGTATATTTCAATAGACATGTTGCAGATACCTGCTAATTAATGAGACGGTTCCTCTTTGATGAATCTGTAAAGTGGTTAAGAGCAGAGGATTGGTTCAATTCCTGGGGAGGAGGTGCCTAGCAGGATAGGGGGTAGGAGCAGGAGGCAAGGTGACCGCGGCACATTTTGTGACTCTGGATGAGGCCAGTCACCAAGACCAAAGGGCTGAAATGACCAACATAAATATTCCATCCTAGATGTACTTGTACTCAACGTGTCTCTATTGCCATGATTAAAGTTAAAATCGGGTACTGTGGACCTACAGTTTCACAGTTAACTGCTGGGGATTTAACCTGGTACATATTCGACTTGGCCTCTTCGTCACCACTGCAGAGGGTTGAGGGCAGTGGTGTATTGGGCAATCTGTAAACCGAGAGAACTCCCTTTGGGAAAAGCAGAGTCTGTGGACAAATCGAAAGTAGTAATCCTTTTTTGATGAAGGCACTGGCGCTTTATTCGCAGGCACTGCATGAGGAATAGATTGGCGTTTGTTGAAGTTATAGGTCTATGTGACCTGTTCAAATAAAGACGGTCATCAGAAGCTCTGTTTTCAGTGCTCATGCAAAGGCCCCATGATAACCTATGCTTCGCACCACTGTTTGATCCTTGATCGCCCCCTCTCTGCCCCACCTTTCCTAAGGCGGCACTTCCTGGTCGCGTTTAAACACCTGGTTGCATTGGACTGAGCAGGGTCCACATTGCTCTGAAGTGACCATCTGGGTCTTGGTCTTAAAGATCACTTTGAAGGGACAACCGTCTCCCCTCTCCTTTTCCATCCGCCCAAGCTACAACTCTTTTTCTTCCCTTTCCTGCTTCTTCCAGAGGTGCCCAAACAGTGATTGTTGGTGAATTGGGGAATACAAACACCTGCTATTTCAGTGATTAAAAGCCGGAGGAATCCAGCATGAAGATCAACAGAAGAACTGGTAATATTCTACCACGCAGGGCCTCACTAGTGAATTCATCTTGTTGGGTCCGACAGAACTGAGTGCACTTATAGAAGACGCTCACTGTACCAGAGTTCTCACACTGAAAGACCACCAACCGGGGAAGCTGGCACTGCTGCAGTTTTATAGCACTGGCAGTGTTCTTCTGGAGGATGCTCGCACTGCTGGGTCTCGGTAGCCTCCAATTCGAGATACTAGAGCCCTACATGTCTAGCAAGTTGTCAAAAAGCACTGGCAGTGGACCTCTGGAGAAAGCGTGCATTGCTAGGAACTTGTGGGACTGATAGGGCAGCGTTGGACAAAGAACAATCTGTTCTAGTCCATATCGCTGATTGGACGGGGGTGCAGGGGGCCCACACCACCTAGAGTCCAAGAGTTGTAGAGCCCAGAGGTATGCAGCCAGTGAAGCGGTGCCATATCTGTCCTATATGCCTCTAGCCCTCACAAGGTTCTTCTAGGGGAAGTCCAGACTTCTAGAGTGCCCAACTGGTAAGAGAACGTAGCGGTGACTACACCCAAGACTGTGCCAAGTTAATTGAAAAATGGATGACCAACAACTGTCTGTCTCAATGCCAAAAAGACAGAATTAAGGATTTTTGGGACTAATACAGCCAGAGCAAGACTGAACCATCAATACAAGTGTTTCAACATCAATGAGACCCAAATAATTTGTGAACAAAGCCCAAACTCTGGGGATGCACATGGAAGCATCACTGAGCGCAGAATCCCAGGTCATGCAACTAAGAACTGCTCATACTACCTGAGACTCCTACACAGAATACGCCCCTATCCAAGCGAGGAAAATTGCGCCACAGTAGCACCAGCCACCATATTGTCCAGGTTAGATTATGGCAACGCGCTGCTAGTAGGAGCAAACCAAAGGCACATTGCAAAATGTCAAAAAATACAAAATAGGGCTGTGAGAATCATCAAAGGAAAAGGGAAAACAGAACACATCAGTGAAGATCGGTGAAATCTACACTGGCTTACTATCGATGGTAGAATGCTGTTCAAAACCCTGACGCTAGCCCAGAGGTGCGTCCATGGGAAAGCCCCAGCATACCTCTAGAAGAAACTGGTTACATATGTACCGAGATGGGCACTCGGGTCTGAAGCCCAGGGCAACCTCGTAACCACCAGTTTCAGGAAAACCAATGGACTTGGCAAAGCATTTCACAACAAAGCTGCGCCCTCATGGAATCACCTCCCCCCATAAATAAGACTGGAGCTTTCATAGATTACTTCCCAAAAGAAACTCAAGACCCACTTGTTTCTTAATGTAAGCCAAAACCCACCCGAAAATCCGTAGATTAATGTTGTCTTGTTTGTATAATGTTACTCTGCGTGTACATGTGGCGCCCTGATGCCTGCGTGTTCCGGTGCGGTAGAAATAAATAAAATAGAGTACCAGTTTAAATTTGTATATTACCATTGGGATTCAGGCGACCTTAAGAGGACTCATTCAAGCCTCTGATTAAGACGCTCTTAAGGCCATCAATCTTAGTAACAAGGCTATTCCTCTTTAACTTTTTACTCTAAACGCAAAGAACGGAAGCCCTATTCCACCCCCTTTTCATGGTATGTGTATTTGATTTGTATGTTTTGCGGATGTTGAATACAACGCGAATGCTGAGCCTTTCTCAGTGACGAGCGCTTATCCTATCTCTGAGAGTGCAGCCATTGTTTTGGTGGGGAGTATAAATGCCCTGACCCCCTTTATCTTGGATGGTCTCGGATTCTTCATCTCTGCAGTCTTCTCTCAAAACGTGCATTGCTGGCATCGTCCCCCAAAGGGGGAGGAGGCGCCTGACTATTGCAGGCAAGGGAGTTTGCAACTCTGCCAGTGCACTTGTGCCAAACAGTCACAGGTGATGTGCTACAGGCAGTACACGCCTCGTTATTTCCCTAGTCGGGACGAGGAGTTTTGGGAGGAACAGGGCATCAGGTTTTTGTATTCTGACACTCCCTCGGGCACTAAGGGAGAGGCTGTGGCCCTCTCCTTGCCAAAGATGGCCATGCCTAGGCTCAAATTCAGATGATGTCATCTTGGCTGCTTTGGAATGCTGCAGTACTGCATGAAAGAGTGTCTCGCCCATGAGCTCTGTGCTACTGTTTGCGACACACACACAGCAGACGCTTCCGGTTTTACTGTGGGATTAAGGTACGATTTGCCAGCAAAGGCCAGCATGTGAAGAGCATGGCTGGCTTGGGCCCTTGTAACTGGAAATCGGAAAGTAGGCCGCGTGAGGTTCTCCCCTCCCATGCACGTGCGCGATCTGAATTACACCTGGCCTAGTAGGATCGTTGTCAGTCTTCGCTCAAGACCCCTCCCCCGCTTGCCTCGTTGCGCCTTGAAACACTTGTGTCTAGGAGCGTTACAAATGCCATATCATATATCCTATCCTAACTATAAGGTAGTGTCATGACCCGGACGTACTTGCCATGCCTCAAATGCATGCACAGGCCCCAGGAGACACTTGTTTAGACGGTCCAGGCAGCATTTCATACACTGGCAATTCTTTTTTTAATTAAATTTTTAAAGCTTTCAATACCAACATAAAACGAAAATACTTCACATTAAGCTGTTGTAACGCACATTTCAACTGGAGTTGTGTGATCAACACACTGAAAAAAGAAACGGAAGCACCGATTATATTCAATGTAAACTCGCCAGTATGTCTTGCCCATTCATTTGCAAAAGTAAGGGACGGGAACATTTTTACATTTGAAACCTTGTAGGAAGAGCTGCAGTTCTCGCAGGCACGTGGTACTGTCCACGTTTTAGACCATGCTGGTGCGCTTATGTGGCTTTCCGATTTGAAAAATGTTGGTTGGGGGGAGGGGGGAGAGCTGCCAGAGCTACCCAGAGATAAAGGCTAGAAAGCAGCTAGCCGGAATGGTAGATATGGCTGATGCGCCCTGTCCCCATCTAAAGTTTGGGGGGGGGGGCAGGGGTGTGCAGCTTGAGCAGTATGCTGCACTTAATTTCTATTGATATGATATGATCGTTTATTTATATAGCGCCTATACACAATGTGTTTCAAAGTGCTTCAAGGCAAGAGAGGGAACAAGGGAAAATACAACCACATTCTTACAGGCCATGAACAGTAAGGATGTGAAATTAACTATCGTACTCGGCCTGACGACATTTCAGCTAGTGCAAGAGCTAAGACATAGATAAGGAAGGGAGGGGGAGAGTGGGAAGGAAATGGAAACAGACAGGCGACTACTGTACTAGGCCTGATGACATTTCTGGTAGAGCCGGAGAAAAACATAAGGTGAGGGAGAGGGGTGCAGAAAGGGATGGGAGGAACAAAACAAGCGACGATCATACTAGGCCTGACGACATTTCAGATAGTGCTGCAGGGGCGGTGGGGAGGAAATAAACAATAATGGGAGGGTGGACGAAACAGACGAGGTTGCTATCATATTAGGTCCAGGAACAATTCTGATAGAGTAAGTGCATAGAAGAAAGGGGAGGAGATATAGAAGAAAGGGGAGGAGATAGGAAAAGGGAGAAGGGAAAGGAGGAGAGAAAAGAGGGTAAGCAGTCAAAAAGAGTGGAGAAGCAAGAGTGGGGAGCGAATACAATTGCAGAAGTCAGTAGTAACACATAATGTTGCAAGCCAGGATACAAGATGAAGATGGGAACAGCATGATTCAGGGCCACCAGGAGTACAAGATGCAAAGGAAGTCCAGCATGAGAGTTGGGAAAGAGTGACGCACCGTGAATGAATGAAGTCCATAAAAGTCAAATCCAGCATTGGCCACAAGAAAGTGATGGTGAAGGAAGTCACCAGGTGGGCGGGGCTTGCTAAGTGGTGAAAAAAAGCAGCAGGCAGGAAGGTACCAGGTGGGCGGGGCTTAGGCCAGGTGACCTAGATCCACTTGCACCTGATCCCCATCTGCAAAGGAAAAGAGGCTGGAGGGCTCCTTAAGTAGGGAAACAGAGTGGCAAGCAGGAAGGCACCAGGTGGGCGTGGCTTGCTAAGTGGTGAAAAAGAGCAGGAAGCAGGAAGGCACCAGGTGGGCGTGGCTTGCTAAGTGGTGAAAAAGAGCAGGAAGCAGGAAGGCACCAGGTGGCCGGGGCTTGCTAAGTGGTGAAAAAGAGCGGCAGGCAGGAAGGCACCAGGTGGGGGGGGGGGGGGCTTAGGCCAGGTGACCTAGATCCACTTGCACCTGCTCCCCATCTGCCCCCATCTTGTTAATTTGATCCTGTTTTGCAAAGTTTATCAAGCTTTTCTTGAGTTTTATGATCATAAATAGAATATTGAGAGAAACGTACATCAAAGGTATCATGTGCATCCTTTTGCAGCACCTTCAATTTGACTTCTAGCTGGTATTTTGTGGTAGTTTCTTCTTTTTTTGGAGGGGAGAGGGAGGAGATTTCAAGCCATTGCACAGTCTTCCAAAACGTTTTTCTTTTCTATATTCATTTTTAGCATAAACCTTTCAGATTCAATATTTGTGCAAAGGAAAGGAACGGCCAATCCAGCTCCACATTCCCTGCAAACCATTTTGTGTTGCTCAGTAACCTCCTCTTTTTGGGTTACTTTTAAACAAACCAGGCTTTTGGTTGTATTTTAAACTGCATAAACATTGCAATGTGTACTATTTCCCAGAAAGAGGAATCTGAGCCTAGCTGACAAATATAAGCACTGAATTTAGAGGTTCTGTCGTTTTTGTTTCTTTCTTCAGAAAAGAAGTAAAGGAAACATTTCCACTGTTCAAAACATGGAACTATTGGCTTTGTCAATGCTTGTTTTCAATAGCTATATTAGGTTTAGACATTGTTGTATTGTGCCAAGTCACCACAAAAAAAGGGAGATATGATGCAGTGGGAGAGGGGATGGTGGGGTTGCGTGTGGTTCCTTTCAAGTGGACCATAGACTTTAGGATGTAGAAAAGCATGGATTAATGTTGTGTATGGCATTAGTTGGAATGTGTTAGAAGGCACATTTGGTGAACAGGAACATTTTGTACACTGACATTTTTGGATGCATGAAGGGGTCTATGTGACTGAGCAATCCTAAAAGATTTGGTAGCTTACTTGCCTGGTCCTCATTTTAACTTTTATCTACCGCCGTTCAAACTCCAGAATTGCCCAGCCTGAGGTGCGAATTGGGCCTATGAAGGGCTAGACTTTATAGGAAGGTGAACGTTTGTTGATAAGAGGGTGGGAAGAGGAGGAAACCCCAGCATCTGTTGCACCCCTGGAACCCACAAATGTGAGATGTTCTCAAGATGACATTGAGCCACGACTGGAACTGACCGCATTCCAGATGGAGCTGAAATGGATCAAGCCCATCGCCACAATGTACAAGGCTTCCTCTCCAGCTGAAAAGATGCACCACTCTTCTAGTCTTCATGGGAATGGCTTCAGAAGCTTGAACGCAAATATTCACCCAATAGTGGCCTCTCCTAGCAATGGTGGCACGTGTGATATCACTGCATCCCATTATGACACCAGTCTTAAAATCTTGCATTCTTCATGACTGTTTTGTTTGAAAGGCCTGTCTATTGGGTTTCCTTGTTACTATCCTTGCAATCCTTAATCCCTTAATTTTGCAAATACCTTTTTTCTGATGATCCTCTCTGTGTCCATCTTTCCCATGGTCACCATATAAGAGCTATCTTACCCCCCCATCATCCCCCACACACACTCTTATTGGTCCCTGGAACGCCGTGCTCAATTGAGCAATTACGCTTTTACTCGGGCTACATTTCTGAATAGAGCTTCAGGAGCGACTAGTGTGCAGACCTCCTAGCTGGAAAGCTTCCTTTGACATTGTGCTGCTCTTTGAAATCCTTTTAACTGGTCCAAGCAGTTCATTGAGCATCTTTTCTGTATTTTGAAAATGATATAGAAAAAAGCCTGTGTCGTTTCAAGAGTGGCTGATTTAAGCACATGCCGCTTACGCTTTTACCACTGGGCTTTTTGTTGGTTAATGTGATGTTTCATGGGGGATCCCGAACCCTCCCTACCCGTCTCCTTTTTTTCTTCCAAACAGCAGCATGGGAACAGGGTCCACTGATAACCCTATAAACGGGGTGTAAGATTAGATTTGGAAGGGTAATTTTACCCTCTCGTTTTTGAGCTTGAGAGTAACATAATTTCTTGGGGTAAAAATCGAATTAATTCCCAATGTAGGTATTTTCTTTAAGAGAGTGAGATATATTCAAGTGCAATACCAATATCGTTTTGGAATCCATCCTTTTTTTTCCCACCTAGCAAGTCTAAAAAAATTGAAAGATGCATTTGCGTCCCTTTCAGAGTTTGTGCTAATAAGGGTGCCATCCACTGCTCTGCTGCTGCCACGGACCTGGAAACCTTCACAGGATTGTATAGATGGAAGCATGGAAGCAGGGGAGCAAGGCTATGCCTTCACAGAGTTGTATGGATGGAAGCAGGGGAAAGGCTATGCCTTCGCGGGGTTGTATGGATGGAAGCAGGGGAAAGGCTATGTCTTCATGGGGTTGTATGGATGGAAGTAGGGGAAAGGCTATGCCTTCAAAGGGTTTTAATAGATGGAAGCAGGGGCAGGCTACTAGGTCAATTATTTCTGTTTTTTGCAGGTTTTCAGAGATCTGCCCATCTGGGACCTGCAACCCATTTGCTCTTCTCACTGTGCTGTGACACTCGAGGCAGCTCTCTGCAAATGGAGCAATTTTAACCAAACCAGGAATTGTATACCCTTTTATGTCCACCTTTTGTAGCTATTTGCTGTTTTAGTCGATATTGTGAATCCTCTAGCTGGGAGTGCACAGCAATGGGCAGTCCTACTGAAGGCCATTGACTGCCCCCGCCTTGACAAACCGGGGTTCGAGTGTTTACATCCAATTATGACATTTGTTAGAAGTTTTTTGTACGAGTGTTACATTCTTGGCATCATTTATTTTTGGAGATGGAGCCTCGGCAGACATTGTAGAACTGAAGAGGATTCACTTATCCATGTATTCCATGTTCCCCATGTAACAGATCTTATGCAGAGGTGTGATTAGCAGGAAAGGGCTGCGAGGCAACCTTTCCCCCCTGCCTCTTCCTCCTACTCCTTCCCCCCCTCCCCCCCACCCTACCATGTTTCCTCAAATAGCCTACCATTATTCACAAAGCCTTTTCCACGCTAACGTCTATGGCATTGCTAGCTATCGCCTCACATAATCTTCATCCCTACGAAAATGGTGCATTTATACTCGTCCAGGTGGTTCCAGGTAATAATGTCCCCTCAAAATTTTCCCCATACAAAAAAATCGCTGAAAAATGCCCGTTTTTTTTGTGGGGACATTACATGGAACATGCAGGGGACAACCCTGCAACCCTCGAACCCTTTTTTATTTTTCATAGGGAGCGGGGGAGAGTGTGTGCGTGTGTGCGTGTGCGTGTGCGTGATCGTGAGATCTCCTGGTACCGTCCAGGTTTTGTTCTCTGCTGGTCTTGCTTGATTGTAATAGTAAAACAGGGTGAGCGCTTGCTGCCTCAGTATTTTCTTTTTCTTAGTGCTGTAAGTAACCAGTATTATTGCCCAATTTCAAGAATTTAATTCTTCACTTCCAATAGGGGAAGAGCCGAATAATCCATGATTGGATTCATACCTATGAGTTGAACGGACAGCGGCGAGTGCTTGACTCTGTGCAGTCACTATCAAATGTACAGAAACTAGCATGGTAGCGTACAGTTGGTTATTACCAAGATGAAGGCCTTTTAAAGTAGCATGGTAGAAACTGTGTCAACACTACGGAACGAGCAGGCCACCACAATCCTTACTATTGACAAAACTATGAATTTGTTACGATTACTTTCTTTACCACAACTGTTTTTGCTATACTATTGGGTATTGGGAGGATAGCTCAGGGACAACATGCTCGCCTTGAAAGCTTGACGACACAGAGCACCATAGGTTTGATCCCCGGGTCTGCTCTTAGAAAACCTCTGGGTATTAAGCACATTATAAATAACCTATCATATACCTATAGGGAACACGGTTCTAAGCACTTCTTTTATCTACATGCGCAATTACTGCATCTGAAAATCCAGGAGTCTGCAACGTTCTGCTCTCCAGATGTTTTGGACTGACTCCTCACCATTGACTATGCTGGCTAGGGATGATGAGGGTTCTAGTCCAAACCTCTGGTAAGCCAAAGATTGGATACAGTCATACTAGCAGATATCCCTTTGACGCTATAATACACAGTGTAGAATGTCGTTGTTCGATGTGTAGGGTCAAGTGAAGCGAGCTTCCAAGCACACAACTGTGGAGCTAAACATTTGAAGGGCACTATCAATATTGCATATTGTTTGTAAAATAAACACATTTGTGTCTGTCTTCATAAGAGCGGCTGGAAAATGTTTTGGGGAAATATTCAATTGGGTGTTGAGATACAAGGTGATAGAACTGGCCGCCTTCCTAGATGCTTTGGAAGTTGGCAACCAACTCCTAACAGCAAGTGTTGTGGTCCCCTTTGCAAGGGTTTACGTTAAAAGCAAGTATTCACTTCCCAGTGTTCAAGGTTAAACATAGCATTAGATACTACCTTCAAGAGAAGATTAAACCCTACCTCCCTTCACACACCCTAAGATCAAGCACTGCCCTCTTACTAGTGATTCCAACCTCTAATTCAGCCAAGATTGGAGGATCTGCCTTCTCAACCTTGGCACCAAGACTGTAGAACTCCCTCCCCCCACACATTCGACACACCCAAGACTACATGGCCTTCCGCAAAGCTCTAAAAACCTGGCTCTTTCCGTAAAGATGATTAAGGCCGTCTAGGGCCACTAAAACATTACAACACCATGGACCATGACTTCAATATCATTACATTCGAATGTAAATACAACCTGCGGACAAATGGTCGCTTTCAGCAGTGTCCTTGCTTAGTAACTAACATGTCACCAAGACAGAATGAGGAAACAGTTACCATTAGTGACAACCTTAGCGTTCCCCAGGCGCCAGTCATAGGACCACTAGCTAGCTGCTTCGTGAGTCCAGTACACATGCCTAGCTACCCCCTGTCCATTCTCCCACTGAGTGCAGCTATCCCAAAGTGCTTGAATGTAATCCAGAACAGTGGGCTTGTAAGAACAGCACTTCCATTCCAGACACACTCCTCTGCTATCACTATGCTCACTCTACTCTACACCAACACACAATAGAGCGCAGCTACACCACGATCCATTTCGGCCTAGCTACTCACATAGGAACATTACTCCATGAACACCTCAACATCCTGCTGGAATGCAGCTACGCCGCATGAAAAAATCGGTCTAGCTGCACACATAAACGTCCTACACAGGCGTAAGGCCGCCAGAAAGCAGTCTCGGCGACCAACCACCAGACTGCACACAATCAACTGTTTTCTCAATACCTACACACACATCTAAGGTTAGGATGCAGCTACCATCAAGCAATCGCATCAGCTGCTCACATATTGAGTCCCCCCAATAAAACCCTACTCTCTCCACTGACTTGGACTACGGTCCCCGAGAGTGTTCAACCCACAAGGGCTTTGAGGTCATACTAATGACATAGTGCTATATAAATGCCAAATAACATAATATATAATCATCCTTTTTTTTTTGTTTTGTTCTCCATTTAGCATCCATGTGACACCTCTGCATAGCTTAAGGTTTTATGCCAGTTCAAAAACGTTATACTAACCCCTACAACTGTGCAGTGTGGGTTTTGATTGAAAGCAAAATTATCTATGGGTGCAATCATACATGTACAGCAAGGTCACGATAATAACCAGGTGGTTGTGTGGTTAATAATTTACAATGTAGTTACAGTAATACATGTGCTTTCAAAATAAGTTTTAAGTCACTGTGCAGAGTCACTGCAGAATGACTGCAGTTGTTGGCAGACATGTGCAGTATTTTCTTTGTGGACATTGTGTGGAGGAGGAGGAGGAGCTGGCAACAAATACCCATCTCAGTCGCGGACCGCCACGGAGTCACTGCAGAATGACTGAAGCTGTTGGCAGGTTGGTGTCCCTATGGTCCTGTGAGTCCTGGGGGGCATTTGGTGAAACAGCACTTCTGGCGAAGCAGACAGTGGGCTGTGCCGCTCAATTCTGTGTTCTTTGGATCTCACGAGGGATTGCAATCTGGTGGCCTGTCGGCTTTGGCTGCACTTCTCCGATTTCTCCCTCCTGGCACCAATCATTGAGGGTGCATTGGATATCCACCTGTTACACGCTGTGAGGTGTCTCTTGCCTGTAAATTCATTAGCAAAACATTTCCGGGCATCACGTTTTTGACTGTGGCCCTATTTATATGTATTCTTATTTGCTGGCTGTAGTTCGTGGTGCGACTATAAAGAAGACTAATCCTCCAAAGTACACCCCACGTGGGGTCGTAACTCGTGCCGGCAAACGGGAGCATAGCCCGCACCCTGTAAATACAAACAAACCTGTATTTCAGAAATCCAAGAAAGTTGAACGGGGAAATAAATGAAGCCAGGCACCCTACTCCAAGGAAACTGATGGCTTATTTTGAAAATGAGGAACTTGCCCTGGTGCCCCAGGGTAAACCTGTGGCTAGGCCTTCTGGGGTTTTGGATGTGGGCCCATGTGATAGGCATCTTGTAAATTTACTTCAAAGTTCATTCTTGATTGACAATAACAAGTCACTTTTAAATCACTGCTTGGAACTGAAGCGAAATTCTCTTGCTCCAAACAATTCCATTTTCAATAATAGAAGGAGAACACATTTGTCGGCCACCCTGAACCTCAATCATTTGGCTTCCGCTGAATATTCATATTACTCTGAAAGTGAGGGTGGAGATTCTAAATTTGCACAAGGGGTCAACTCCAATTGCCCTACGGGTGGCGCTCCAGAGTCCTTTGAACTTTCTCTTGATACGATTGTATCAAAATTGGATGCATTATTCCTACTTTGCCCCAAATTGTCAGAAGATCGCTCTGAAACTAAACACATTATGCGTCTAATCATGGGCGTGATATTGGCAGGGTGGTCTAGATCAGCCGTTGACATCTAATAACGCCAGTGAACCTGCTGCAAATACTATTCAGTCCTCAAACTCAGTGGGTAACCCATGTCCGGGAAGTGGAGAGGTTACTTCATTTCATGACTTGGTCTATCTCAGCCATACAGAAAACAGGAAGGCTCTGGTCTCCAATCTTGTGGTTCTGCAAGGTGACTCATTAAAAGTTACAGCTCCATCCAGAGAACATGCCATGGATGCTATTAATGTAGAACAATCTCTCCTTAAAAGTCCCCTGGCTTTACCCAAGAGGAAAAGGCGATACCGCATCCCAGCTGCACGTGTGCCGCAACCATTTGAGGGTGTGTCCTTTTGCTCAGCCCATTGCTACGTTGTCTACCCATAAACTCCTTAACCATCACAGTGACCAACTGAGTGCAGGCAGATACATTGTCACAAACTCCTTTTCCGATTGTTCCACGAGACAAGTGGTACTGCATGGACCCTTCGATTAATGGCTTCAGCCTACCAATTCTACCATGGAAAGATCCAGGCACCTTCATTGCACTGGGGGAAACTGTACCTGGTTTATGTGATGAGAGTTGTGTGGCTACCCGGTCGATTGAGTATGTTACAAGAGGGTATTGGATTGGAGAATCTCCCCAATTCCTCCCTCCCTCCCTCCCTTCTGTCTGGTAGGGGTCAGGTTTCAGAGGGGTCACATTTTTAAGATGTGCAAATTGTGGAACTTGAGCCATCTGTAACTAGCTCCTGCATTTATTCCTCCTCGACCCGGATCTACGCGGCCTTACCTCAGAGGATATGCAGAGCTAGAGTAGCCAGCACGCTGTAGTAATACTAGTTGGGTGTTGATTTCATTAGTTTCCCCTTTGGTGACTGAGTGTATTTGTAAAAATGCAACGTTTTTCTGTGATCTGGGTTTTGATGTGTTCTCTTCCCATCCACATATTGACCTGTCCTCCACAGAAATTGGGGCCAGTGAAGTGGGTGAGGTAATTAGTTGGGCCCCCGGTCAGGTAATCGGAAACTATCCATGGGGCCTTAAGCTTAACCAAAGGAGAACACCAGGCATTTGCTCATGGGCACAGGACAATCGGGATTGAATTGCGAAATTCCAATCTGAGCAGTTCTGTTGTCCTGCAATACGCGTGGCCATCAAACTTTCCTTGCTAATCCTTTGGGTTTAAATTAACTACTTTCCTTGCATCTGTTCTGTCTACAGGAAACATGGCTTACCTTTTCGTTTGGCTCAGATGGCTACTTTTTCGCCCTTCACACCGACCCCAATCCATCTGGACGCCCTAAAGATGGCCTGAGTATTGGGGCCAGGAGTGAGTATTCCTTGACCCCCTTTGGTGGTGGTATGATGGATAATAATTTCTTGGCAGCAATTTTACCCGTTTTTCCTACAGAGGCTGGTGGTACTCTGGTGGCAACCCTCTATGATCCTCCAGGGGGCAGATATATAAAAAAACGAATGGAAATCATTTTTTACACAATGCAGTTATGGTTGAACAGTCAAGGAGGTGGGGGGGATTATTTTTGCGGGTGATTTTAATGTGGATTGCCTTTCTGAGTATATGCCTTTTTAAAAAGTGGGTATGCCAGCAGCAAAACGAGCAAGGGAATGGCTGGAGTTTTGGCAACCTATAACTTTTTCCTCTAATAGTTCCATCTTCAGAAACTAAGTTTACCTGGTCAAATGGGGTTCACCACAGTTCATATTTGTTAATACTGCTATACTGAGGTAGATGCCCTATTTACGAACACAATGGGCCTCATTACAACTATTGCGGAATGGGTTTAACGGCACCGCTAATGGTGCCGGCGCCGTTAAACCCATTTCACAATATTACGAGATTCCCTCTCGGGACCCGCTCTGGACGTCTGGTTTCCATGGTGGGAAATCATTGCTGGATATTGATCCTACTCGGGACACTTGATATACCCTTATTTTTTAGCAACCTGGCTCGCAAACTCGCCTAGATTTGATTGTATATCTACCTTGTGTAGGTTGGCGGAAAAGTGAAAATGTTACTTGTACTCATCCGGGCTTATTTGGGGATTTCCCAATGAAGTATCTTGTTACGCTCCTGCCTTATACCCTTCATTTTATCCCTACGATTTGGTCTGCTTCAGGTCTTAGCAAATACAGGAGCTTGGAGGGGTATAAACAGAGAAGATGGTATTTGTCGCGCTACTCAAGTCGAAACAATACGTCCTGTGCTTACTAATTGTGTGGCCCTTCCTGCCCTTTATGCAAAGGGCCATGCAAAAGTCAGTTATGGTTCCGATCAGTTTTGGAGCACCTTATATTGTGCAGAGTCCTATGTTGTTAAGGTGTCTGCTTTTCACGTCTGGCTTACGATAAATTCTATGTATACAATTTTTAAAGTGATTATTTTATGCTGTGATTTACTTGTTAAATATATTGCAATAGTCACCAATGATATGGCGATTGTTTGTGGAATGGTATGGCTGCGTTTTTAGGAATATGGTTTTAGAAATGTTTGATTTTGTACATTATAATTACAAATTTGAGTGACGCTAAATACCTCCTGTATGCATTTAATAATAAACCTTAAAAGAAATAGTTTGAATTTAAACTAAGTATCAAGATATTTTTGGGGGAAAATTGAGGTGTCCTAAAAATTAATTAGAAAATAAAACACCAAATAAAGTATTCTTTTTGGTTAAAGACCTCTACAATATAAGCAATTGGTGCCCGTCCCTCTTTATATAATTATCTACGGATCTCTGGGCATTGGGGACTGGTCAGACTCACAAATGCCCAGACCTTTTTTTTCTTCTAAAATTATCTGTACAGCCAGTGGAGTGACGTATCCAAAGCCTTCAGCTGTCTGGTTCATGGTTATTTGTGTTTTAACAACATTCGCCCTAACATTAAAATGTAAACACCAAGCTCTGTGTCAATTATTTTCTTACTGATTTAAACATACAACTCTTAGATATATTTGTTAAATCTAAAGCACGGCGTGGCTTCATATGTTCCAGAATCGTTCTTCAATTTTATGCCAAGCAGTAAGGACTGCCATTGGTTTTTATTTGTCTCCTTCGCTTTTTTTATAGGGGTATTTCTGAATGGTTATATTGGAGTGTTCCAGGCTGTTCATATTGGAATGCTAGCATTATACATTGTTTTCTGATAGGCTATTCTAGGTTTTGATCATTTCATTTTGCTCGGTAAGACTGGAAGGGATCATTCGAAATTAAAAAAGGCCACTTTGCAATCTTGGTACAATTAAATAATTTCTCTTTTTAGGTGTCGCTTCCAATCCCTATGAGCGGAAAGTATCCCATAGGAATACCGATGGGAGGAATGGCATATGAGAAGGGACACACCCTTGTAGGCGTTTGGTTATTTGCCCACCTATTCACGGCTCACGGCCTGGTAATTCCTGCGGCCATTCCCACCCAGTTCCTGCCCAGCCCAAAGCCCCTCCTCATGGGAACTCTTTGAGATCGTTTTAATCAAGCCGTACCATCAAACGTTGCACTGGAAGTGCCTGCCAGTGTTTTTTCAAAGCAGTATTCTGCTAGTTTGACTTCATTGGAGTTGTAAACCCGCTAATGGAGTAATCGTCAGGTCTGCCTTCAGTCACTTGATTTGTAAGCACTATGCCAATCCTTCACTGAAGTCCTGTTAAAAACAAGTGTTTGGCAAAGCCAACAGTTTTGGTTTGAATATAACTTTTAGGTATTTGCCAGGCACTGCTATTGATTCGTAGGTACTAGCACCGTTTTGCACCTGCATCCATTAATAGCCAGTTAATACCATTATGGCAGTGCCTGTCCAAGTGCCTTTTCCATGCCTACACAAGCCCAAAATGTTGGCATTGCCAATGCTTGTTGTTGATTCTTTTAAAAAAAAATTAAAGCACCCATCCTTCAAAACATTTGTTTTCTGTCATGCTGCTGTCCATAAGAGTTGGGATGGCACTAGCAAGTGTTTGGCTGACAATGTGATTCCAGTAAAAAAAAAAAAAGAGAGAGACTGAGAGAGACTGACTGAGAGACTCCCTCAGAGTGAGTGCAGGGGAGAAGGTAACCTAGAGACCCAGGGGTAGGGGGAGGATATATTTAGGATACGATACACCGGGTACAGCAAGTAGAAATTATAAAACCTACTCAGTAACCCACATAATCAATTTAGTATTGATGACTGAAACGGACGAGCAACCACATGCCCCATTTGGCCGATCCTCACACTTCCTCTTAACTATCCAACCATTACATTTAAAAGTGTTCAATGTACTGGGACAATGTGCACCCTAAAATTGGAAGCATCTGTCCACAATTAACCAATACACAACTGTAATGTTTCCAAATGACTGCCATTATCTAGCCTTAGTTGGTAAAAGGTTTGCTTATAAGCCTTCTTTGGGAACTCCTGACGCCTTGGCACACTTCCTCCCAGTCACCCGCTAACTGATCGCCTAAATCCTGGAGCATTACTCTTCCCCTCAAAAAACCTATGAAAATTGACCTTCGATATTCTCTCTGAAAGTTTGGACAAAAAAAGAGAATGGCTTGGGGCGTCTAGTGTAAACCAATATAGATGTATTTAGAGAGCTAAATTGTAAGACGCAGATAAAACTGTTTGGATTTTCACAGAACGACTTTCCACTGGTGATTTCACTCTAGCCTGATGGAAAGTAGCCATGCAGTTTGTTTTCAGTAGGGCTTGTGCAGTCAGATCCGATGTAATTCTTAGATTTAAGTTGCTTAAGAATAAGTATTGATAAATCATACCACACACCTACTTACTGCAAAACCCCCTGCAACACTTCTAATCTGCCTTCTCCCTCTTTCTCTGTAGCACTCCACCCTGGGGGGCAGCCGATCTGAGAAGGGAACCACGTGGTCCAGCCGCTCTTTGGGAGCCCGGTGCCGCAACTCCATCGCCTCCTGCACCGACGAACAGCCACACATTGGGAACTACCGGCTACTGAAGACCATCGGAAAAGGCAACTTTGCTAAGGTTAAGCTGGCACGGCACATCTTAACGGGTAGAGAGGTGAGTGAGTGAATGCCCATTTTTGTCCTATAGAATGCAAAGCCTGTGGTTGATGAGCATCTGCATCTCTGTGCAATGAAGGACTGAAAATCATCAGCAGCCGCTGTGCGACACTGACTGTTCCGACTATTATCATAGGTCGGAATTTATCCTAGCTTGGAAGGTTTCTCCCCGCATTCCCCACTGGGGATGATGCCCATATGTTCTCGAGGGCTCAAACCATATTTCTTTCAATGCACATCTCAAACATATAATGTCTAACTAGCGTTTGCCAGGAACCGGTTCTCCCTGTGGGTTTGGGGATCTTTTTGATTGGCAGAAGCCATAGAGTTGCCGCCAAGACCAATAGGCACATTCAAGGTTGTCCTATCAACATTGCCTTCAGTAGAGCTCTGGGGCCACCATGAAGCCTGTTATTTTCTTTTTTTCTTAAGGGTCTCAGCGAAAGCCTCGTCTTCTTTTTGGGTGCAGCCTTTTTGGGCTTTGCTGCTTTGGGTTTGACGCCTTGGGTTTCACAAGCAAAGTGTGATGCGGCTCATCAGTTGATGATCTCCACTTTGCGAGGCAAAGGGAGGAAGCCAAGGCTTTCTATTGTTCTACATAATCCAGATCTAATAGTGAAGATCATTGTCAATGCACAATGTTACCAATACGCTCGTGCTGGCTGTGTTGGCTTGCAATGATTTTGCTTTTCACATCTCTCATGGATGTGAGAGTTCACATCTCTCACATCCATGAGTGTTTACATTACCTTTGCAGTCCCTCTACTCCTCGCGTGTGGCAGTCGCCCGCTCCCTGTGCTGTCCTTGGACCATCCTTGCCCTTCGACTGTAGCTCTGCAATGCTCTCTCGCATGAATTTGTGCACTCAGAGTATGGCACAGTTACAAGCGTGGCGATCAACAAAAACACATGACGAGGTTTTATGTTGTAGTTTAGATGGTTTGGAGCAAACTATCTTGGGGAATTCGTGGGACTTTAAATAAGTGGTTCACTTTTCTCAGTGCTTGATCATAAGGTCCAAGTAATTAGGCAAAGTAATACTGCCAGAGAGTAGGTATTCTTTATGGGGAGTCAGCGACTAAACTATCTGTCTGAGGCTGAGTACCCAACATGAAATTAGCTTTTACTTTGGTCCACAGGTTCTAGCTCTAGCACCAAGTACACTTGCTCTCCATCTTAAACACAATGCCTTCAAAAAACGTAGGGAGTTCAGGAGGGGTGTCCTCTATGATGGTAGGAACTTCAAGGATAACTGATACAGACGGAGTTGTGTTCCTACCAGTGGTTAATTCAAAAATGATTTTGTAATGTCTTTATACGAATTCAATTAATTGGTATTAGCATCTTGTTCAAAGAACTTGAGATTAGGTGAAATGTTATTTGTCTAGATTCAATCAAGTATTTTAATTAGTTTGAGAATTAGTCTAATTTCTCATTGTGCATAGTTTCTGCACAGTTTTGTAACATGATTCAACACATGCTTGCATCCCTACAGTATTACAAACATGCTAGAGCAGAAGGCTGGTACAAGTAACATAGTGCATACATTATTTCAAATAACAACGCAAACCGAGTGACACAATGTATCTAAAAAGATGCAAATATACCACTCAGATTGCACTGTGCCTCAGGGAACTAGCACTCAGCCCACTCTGCCTCCAGGAATATACCACGCAGCTTCCACTGTGCCTTGGGCACCTTGCACGCAGCCCACTCATATACCAGCAAGATAAATTCCCAATTTAGGGAATTTAAGCCAACGTTTTAGAAAATGCTAACCCTATTCTTGGATAGCTGTTAAGTAAATTCATATAGAACACAAAGATACACTTGCACACCAATTTCGAGGGGATTGGGTCCTCCGACGTATTCCATATCTATGACATGTAATCACCACAGCTGTGCTGCTTCGGAAACTTTTTCGGCGTCTGCGTCTTGCGTCGATACGCCGTCGTCGAGGACCTCCTCCGACGTCATCCGATGTGATAAGTAGGACGCACGACGCCCATAGCCTCAGTTCCGTTTTTTCCGCGAACGTGTTGCTTCGTGTTTCTCGGTTCTAAGCCTCGACTCTTTGGAGTTCTGTTCTTTCTGGTTCTTCGAACCTGTTCGTTTGTGAATTTCCTTCGGCGATGTCTTCCACTTCGTCTTCAACCCCGCGTCCGGGCTTTAAGAAGTGCGGGGAGTGTGGGTCCAAGATGTCGGTGACTGACTCGCACGACGCCTGCCTCTGGTGCCTCGGGGAGGCCCACGACACGGATGACTGTATCGACTGCCAGTCGCTCACGTCCAAGGCCTTACGCGAACGTAAGAAGAAGTTGTCGGTAGGTCGGGTGTCCAAGCCCCGGAAGTCGAAGTCGGCGGGGCTTTCGACGGATGATTCGAGGGGTGACTCTCCGCGTCATCGTCGGAAGTCTCGTCGGTCTTCTTCTAGGAGTGGGTCTCGCCACTCCTCAGCCTCTTCGAGGCATTCTCGGAAGCGCCGTCACCGGTCGCCTTCCAGGTCCTCTTCCGAGGATTCTGCACGGCACGTCGGTTACCCCACCGGCCGTGCGACGCCGGAGGAATGGGCTTCCTTCGGGAAGAAAATGTTGGCGATTCTTGAGTCGCAGGGTACTCAGCCGCCCGCGCCCCCGAGTGGGGTCGCAGTGTGAGGTCGAGAGACACCGCTCGCAAGAGTGGTCGGCACGAGTCACGGGAGCGGTCCCGTTCGGACAAGGAGGCTCGTTCTCGCAGTACCCGTTCCAGGTCCCGGTCCTCGATGCGTTCGAGACCGTGTGCTCCTGTGAAGTCTTCGAGGAAGACATCGACGTCTGAGGCGTCGAGGGCGTCGACAGGCTTTCTCGAGGCTCCGGCTTCGAGGACGTCGTCGAGGCCGTCGACGATCAGGTCGTCGAGGGACACGCTCGGGGCTCCGGCCTCGAGGGCTGTGTCGACGCCGCCGATACTGGAGGCGCTGCATCTGACGTCGACGCCGATTTCCTCGACGTCGACGCCGATCCTCTCGGCGCCGTTGCCGATTCGCTCGACGCCATCGACGCCTTTCGTGTCGGAGGTGCCCCGTGTCACGGGTGTGCCCCCTAGGAAGGCTCTGGTTAAGAGCAAGCACTCTCGGGTGCCTTTTCGCCACCTGGAATATATTTCGGAGGCGGATGAGGATTCTGATGGCCTGGTTCCTAGTCTGGTGCCAGATGAAATTGTCTCGGGCCATAGTCAGTTTGACGATTTGAGGCAGTCACTGCATGATGCCAGTGGACTGGACACCTCTCCGGAGGTGGAATTTTGTAGGCCTGAGCCTGGCTCCCATGCCGATTCCTCGTACCGGCGCCTTATGGCTAGGGTGTCTGAGTATCTGGGATGGTCTGCTCCCCCAGGGGAGTTTGTGCAGGATGATCTGACGGACATCCTTGATGTTGGTCCCCCAACTGACCCGGTACTGCCGTTCCATATGGCTTTACAGAGAAGGGTGGCGGCGGCTTGGACTGCTCCGGAGAGTCTCCCGGCGGTGGGCAGATCCTTGTCGCGTAAATACCGTCCAGCCAGTAGCGACCCCTGCTACTTGACCAGGCACCCCACTCCGGAAAGTTTGGTGGTGCAGGCGGCCACGGCCCCGGCAAAGCAGGCGTCGTACCCTACCATCCCTCCTGATAGGGACGACAAGCGTTTTGATGGCTGGGCGAAGAAAGTGTTTTCTTCTGGTGGTATGGTGCTTCAGGCGGCCAACTCCATTTGTGCCTTGTCACGTTTCACGCACACTCTGTGGAACTGTGTTGCGTTAGCGGCTGAACGTATTCCCGAAGGGGATGAACGGCATGGTTTCCTTTCTATGGTCCAGGATGGTAGGGATGCCATGTGTGAGTCCGTTCAGTCGGGTCTGGACTTGGCTGAATGCGTCAGTAGGTCCATGGCGGCGAGCACCGTGATACGCAGGTTTGCGTGGTTGCGGAAGTCGGGGGTTTGCTCCTGATGTGCAGTCCCGGCTCCTCAACATGCCCTTTGATGGTGAACACCTTTTTGGCAGCAAGGCTGACGAGAGCCTTGAGAGGTTGCAGACCTCAAAAGCTGCAGCGAAGTCGTTGGGCGCTGCAGTTCGCCAACCTCCGCCTTTTCGTCCTAGGGGACAGCAGTGGAGGGGTGGTTCCTTTCGCTATTACTCATCCTTCAGTAGAGCGAGAGGAGCTGGCAGTCAAAGAGGCCAACGCAGGGGTACCAGAGGTGGACGACAGGGTACCCGTGGTGCCAAGGCCGCTCGGGCAGTTGCCTCTTTGCCCTCAGGTAACGCCGCAGCCGCTCCCACTCAGTCGTGAGGCCATGTCCCATGGTTCGCCGGTTGGGGGAAGGCTGGCGCAGCATCTTGTAGAGTGGCAAGCCATTACTTCAGATGTGTGGGTTCTGGAGATCATAACCCACGGCTACTGTCTTCCTTTTCGGCACAGGCCTCGCGACAATCCACCGGGGAACCTCTCTTTGCAGAGTCCGGATCCGCTCCTTGCGCAGGAAATTCAAGCCCTGCTGGAGAAAGGCGCCATAGAACTGGTGCCTGTAGCGGAGAGGAAGAAGGGATGGTATTCCCCTTATTTTTTGGTTTCGAAGAAAGACGGGGGATTGAGACCCATCATGGACTTGCGCGGTTTGAACAAACTCCTCAGGAAGGACAAGTTCAAGATGGTTACTCTCTCTCAAGTTCTCCAGGCCCTTCAGCTTCAGGACTGGTTGGTGTCACTCGACCTCAAGGATGCTTACTTCCATGTGCCGATCCATCCCAAGCACAAGAAGTACCTGAGGTTCGCGGTTGGCGACTCGCACTTTCAGTTTCGGGTCCTGCCGTTCGGATTGACCTCCGCCCCGAGGGTTTTCACCAAGCTCATGGTGGTGGTGGCAGCGCATCTCAGGCAAGGGGGGGATTCACGTCTACCCCTACCTGGACGATTGGTTGATCAGGGGGAGCTCTCCCGAGCAAGTCCTGGATCATCTATCGATCGCCTGTCGCTCCCTTCACAGGCTGGGCTTCTCCCTCAATTTCAAGAAGTCCCATTTGACACCAACACAGCGGCTCCAGTACATCGGAGCAGTGCTCGACACTTCCCTGGGGCAGTGTTTTCCTCCCCAGGTGAGGGCTCTTCACATTCAGCAGATGGTGCACAAGTTTCAGCATGCCCAGACGCTCCCAGCGTTCGAGTTCTTGAGGTTGCTCGGCCTCATGGCATCCTGCATTCTTCTGGTGCCAGAGGCTCGCCTGCGGATGAGATCTTTGCAGTGGGCACTCAAGACGCAATGGTCGCAGTCCTCCGGCAGGATGTCGGACTCGATTCAGGTGCCGTCCTCGGTCGCCCGGGACCTTCTGTGGTGGGCCGTCGAAGGCAACTTGATGAAGGGGGCTCCATTTTGGCTTCCCTGGCCGGAGGTGACGGTCGTGACGGATGCATCCCTCACGGGATGGGGAGCTCATGCCAGCGGGCTGACAGTCAGCGGTCGTTGGTCTCCGTCGGAGTCCAGACTCCATATCAATCTGTTGGAGCTGAGGGCCGTCAGGCTAGCCCTGAAGGCTTTTCTGCCGTCTGTGCGAGGGAAGAATGTCCTGATCCTGACGGACAACACAGTGGCCATGCACTACCTCAACAAAAAGGGGGGGCAGGGTCACTTCCTCTGTGCAGAGAGGCGATGCAGCTCGAGTTCTGGGCCATCCAGCAGGAAGTTTCGATCTCGGCAGTTCATCTGGCCGGAGCCGAAAACGTGACGGCGGACGCTCTGAGCAGGCAGAGCGCAATCTCTCACGAGTGGGAGTTGGCTCAGGAGATTCTCCTGGAGATCTTCGCCCTTTGGGGGACCCCTCAAGTGGACCTCTTCGCCTCCAGTGTCAACCGGAAGTGCGAAAGGTTTTGCTCGCGGGAATTTCCTCCAGAAGGAGCCTTAGGAGACGCGTTCGTGGTGGAGTGGTCATTCCCGCTGCTGTACGCGTTTCCTCCAGTCCCCGTCATCCCGCAAGTGCTGCGGAGGTTACGGAAGTTCGGTTCCCGGATGATCCTCATTGCCCCGGCGTGGGCTCGGAGGACGTGGTACCCAGACCTTCTCGACTTATCCATCTGCCCTCCACGTCGTCTTCCCTACCGAGACGATCTGCTCTCACGGGAGGGGGGTCAGGTTCTCCATCCAGAGGTCAGATCCCTCAACCTTCACGCTTGGCTTCTGAAAGGTTGAGGTATAAGGATTGGGACCTCCCTGCGGACGTGATGGAGGTGTTGCTTTCGGCCCGAAGGCCGGCGACAAAGTCTCTGTACCGTTGCCGTTGGCGTAAGTTCTGCGACTGGTGCAGAGTTCAGAATGCGGATCCTTTTGCATGTGACATCCCCATGGTTCTGTCCTTTTTACTTTCTTTGGCCCACAGGGGCTTGCAAGTGGGTACCGTTAAGGGTTACCTGGCGGCGCTGTCCATCTTTAAGCGCTCGTCTGAAGAGTGTTCTTACTTTAAAATCCCTTTGATTTCACAGTTCCTGAAAGGGCTCACTAATGTGTTCCCTCCGTCACCTTTCCTGGTGCCCGGTTGGGATTTAAACTTGGTTCTTAAGTTTCTTATGGGTGCTCCGTTTGAGCCTTTACATTCTTGCCCTTTGAGGTTATCTCTGAAAACTGTGTTTTTAGTTGCGGTTACTTCTGCTCGCAGAGTGAGTGAGTTACAGGCACTTTCAATTAAGCCTCCCTTCACTGTATTTCACAAGGACAGGGTTGTCCTTAGAGTTCGTCCTTCTTTTCTTCCGAAGGTAGTGACGGAATTTCATTTGGCCCAGAAGGTTGTTCTTCCGGCATTCTATCCTCCTCCGCATCCTGGTAAGGAAGAGGAGAGGCTCCATAGGCTTGATCCTAGGAGAGCTTTAAGCTTTTATGTTTCGCGCATGTCCCGGGTCAGAGTGGATGATCAACTCTTTATTGGTTACGCTGGAAAGCGTTTGGGGCAAGCTGTGACGAAACAGACTTTGTCTCGCTGGATTGTTTTGGCCATCTCGGAGTGCTACCGTTTGGCGGGTAAGGACCCACCGGCTGGTTTGCGGGCCCATTCTACCAGGGGTATGGCTGCGTCTACTGCCCTGCAGAGGGGTGTTCCTATTCGCAACATCTGTGATTCAGCCACCTGGGCTTCAGTACATACATTTGTACGTCACTATTCCCTTGATTCCATCCGGGCACAGGATCTGGCCTTTGGCAAGGCGGTCCTTTGCTCTGCTATTTGATTGGCTATTCTACATTTTGATTCTCAATTCTTTCCCTCCTCCTTGCTTTGGTACTGCTTTGGGAGTCTGTCATAGATATGGAATACGTCGGAGGACCCAATCCCCTCGAAGAACAAGTTACTTTCTTACCTGGTAATGTTCTTTCGATGGGATGGTCCGACGACGTATTCCATATCGCTCCCGCCCGGCCTTCCCCGCTGCAGATTTTCTTTTGCGATTGCAGCTTACGTTCCGCAAGGCTTTGTGTCTGACTGGCAGTTGACTTATGTCACACGTTCTGGGGGAAAAAACTACAACTGAGGCTATGGGCGTCGTGCGTCCTACTTATCACATCGGATGACGTCGGACGTCGGAGGAGGTCCTCGACGACGGCGTATCGACGTCATCGACGCAGGACGCAGACGCCGAAAAAGTTTCCGAAGCAGCACAGCTGTGGTGATTACATGTCATAGATATGGAATACGTCGTCGGACCATCCCATCGAAAGAACGTTACCAGGTAAGAAAGTAACTTGTTCTTCTAAATGGTAATTCAATTAAATGTAAACCATGTGAATTAATGAAATGTAATGTCAGAGTTCAAGGTGCAGGGGAGGGAGACTCAGCCTTGGTATCTAGGCCGGAATATACAGAGAAACAAAGAAATCCAGATTATGGAAAACTGCGTCCCCTGCACACTTTCTAAAAGGCAGTAAGCCTAAATGGTATTTGTCTAAAGTTTTTTTGATATACAATTAGTTACTCTTGTAACTTAAATATTCACAATACAATAGATAAAAGTTCATCCAAAAAATTCCAGTACCTCTTTTTCGTTAGAGAAGATGGTCTTGTCCTTTTTATTTGTATTTTCAAGTTGGCCTAACGTGTTTCGAGATTTATATACTCTTCATCAGGGGCATAGATTTCAACATAAATTTCACAAGAATCTATAAAGAACAAAAATTGGTCAGAAGTTTACCAGTGTGGTTATATGTAAAAACAATTAGCATAATTTTAAACTTAATTTTAAACCAAGACTTTTGTTTATAGTCACAATAATTTGTAGAGATGGACATCCTGTCTCAAGTGCCACTAGAAACATAATGATGCTTAGGTGAAAAACACTTATGCGTGAGGGCGTGTTTTATGGCTACATGCTTAAACTTAGATTTCTTTAATCAAAATGTGTCTGCCAAAATGACAGATTAATGGTTTCACCCAGATATTCTAAAAGGTTTAATGAAAAAGGCTTAATGTATTCATGCACAATACTTCACCCTAATAAGTGTGAATAAATGTGTAAGGAGAAATAAATGCATATACCAATGTTTGTAAACAATTTCACAGTATTCATATTTCAATTTTTAGAGACAAGATTTTCTTCAGATGTCTTTTTTTATTTTTTTTTATTGCCCAACGCGTTTCGAGACCATCTCTTCAGGGGATTTTTAAAAAAAATATATCTACAAAAAATAGATACAATTGGGTCAATATCAATTTTTCAATGATGCAGAAATTTTCAATGTTTTCATAAATATCTAGTTATTACTCAATTCCAAAAAATGACAAAACTTCTAAAGTAAAAAAAATGACTCCTGTCTCTGAGTCGACATTGTGCATGGAAAGGGATTTCGTTTACAATCTGTCTCTCCTTTATATTCTGACCACACTGTAGTAGCTATCATCAATGAGTTTGCATGGCAAACACATAATGGTTATCATTTTTTCTATGGTTTGTCAGTCCTTATATTCTAAAACAATGTGCTGTACTACGTGATCTGCCCATTCATGCACATGTCAAATAACAGTACTAATAAATAAGTGTTGACTAGTTGCTAACCTGTTTTTTTTCGGAAGAAGAGGATGTTGTCCTTTTCTTGTATATGGGATCACATTATTGTAGTTGTTCTGTTGTCCAGTTATCATAAAGCATGCTAGTGCATATTCATATAATCAACTTTCACATATATTATCCTTGCTTTTTGAATCTTCGTTTTTGTCTCTTCCGAGTGCACATTCAAAATACAATATAATGAATAATTTAACTCGCCATAATTTATGGATATGTCATAAAATATTATGACATTAGAACTTTCATGTTGGTCTCTATCTCTTGGTAATACATATGTATACAGGGAAATTAGCAATTGTTTTCGTATTATCACATTATTATGTTGCCATAATCCATAGTTACATCCTGCTACTAGTCTGCCTCTCTTTTGAGTTCACAATCTGTCCATACCCTTTTGGATTATTTGTATTTTCTCTATTTCATATAGAGATGGGACACCAGGTAGTATTCTTCATTAAGACCTAAGGGAGACATTGATCCTAATTTGTGGATCCAGTATAGTTCTCTTTGTGAGAGTATTTTAGAGATGTTGCCACGCCTTATAAGAGGATGTATTACTTCCAGAATTAAACATCTAAGTTGTGCTGTTGTATGTTAATTATCCCTGACGTGCCTGTAAATTGGGGACTTGATGTTATTTGTCCTAATGTTGGACTTATGTGCTGTCCAACGTTCTTTTAGCTTTCTGCATTGTTTTCCCTGCGTAACATTTCCAGCTAGGACATTTCAAAGCTTAAATTAGGTTTTTGGAATCACAAGTTGCAAAGTCCTTTCATGGAATCTTCTTTCATGCGTTAGGGTGTCTGATATGATCTCCTTTTATCAAATTTGAACAGTGTTGGCAGTTTAAGCAGGTAAAAGTGCCATTCTTGCATTTTCTCAACAGTGACTGTTGTCTTTTTCGGGTCTCTCTACTTTTATAAGTGAATCCCTAAAGTTTCTGCCTCTTTTTTTGTAGGCTAGCATGGATGGTTCAGGGAACAACTGGTGTAAGGTGGGATAATTTTGAATAAGATCCCAGCTATTCATTCTGATTTGCTTGATTTGAAAGAATTTTGATGAGAATTTTAACTAATTAACCAATCTGGTTGTTTCTTTCTTTTTGCTACATTTGAGAAGGTTGTCTCTTGAGACGTTCTATTCTTGTTCTCGCTTTCTACAAAATTTCTTCTGGAAAAACCTCTTTGCAAACCTCATGTTCTCATATTCCCTATGTACATTTTCCTTGTCTGATGATATTATTCTTTTAAGCCTTAAAAATTGGCTAAAGGGTGAATTGCCCTTTTTAAGATGGTTTGGATGGAAACTTCTGTAATGTTAGCGATTTACATCTGTTGGTTTCCAATAGATTGTGGTTTGAAGTTTTGTTCCTGTGTAATGAATCATGACATCTAGGAAATGGATTTGTGGTGTTCTTACTTCTAAAGTAAACTAATTTGTTAGTTGCATCTATTGTAGGATTGGCTGAGTTCTTCTTTAGTTCCTTCCCAAATTCCAAAAATGTCATCGATGAATCTCTTCCAAAATTTCAACTTTGGCATCCAGTCTTGATTGTTAAGCACAACATATCTTTAAAAAGATGCATGAAATATTTGTGTACGATGATGCTACAGATGAGCCCATTGAGGTGCCTGCTATTTGTAGGTAGAACTTTTCATTGTACCTGAAGTAGTTGTTGTACAAGATGACATGCAGTAATTCAGTCGTAAAAACTTTTTTGTATCTTGCAATTCTCATGGTTTAATAGAAACCATTCCATCGCTTCTATTCTTTCCTGTGGAATGGAGGTGTAGATGCTTGTGACATCTAGTGTCATAAGTATGAGTGTCGGATTAGTCGTATTTCTTTCACTAATTGTAAGAAATGTGCGGTATCTTTAAGGTAAGTGGCTGTCTCTTGTATAAGGGGTTGTAGTGCCGCATCAAAGTAGATTGCAAGTGGTTGAAATATGCTCAGTCCCGGCCACTATCTGTCAAAATGGTGGATTTGTGGAGTGTTTGTGGATCTTGGGCAGAGCATAGAACACTGGTGTGATTGAAGATTTATTTGTGAGAAATTCTTTGGTATGCTCTGTAATCCATTCCCAGTTCAGTGCTTTTTTTTCATTGTTTTCCCACAATTTTTTAATTTCCATTATGGGATCTTGGTTCAGTTGTACATATGTTTGTTGGTCCAGTAGTATTTGCATACAGCCTTCATTGTTAAAAGTTGTATCCATTATTACTAGGGCACTGCCCTTATCAGCCGGTTTCATGACAATTGTCCTGTCTTCTGTCAATTCTTTTATCAATCTGAGCTGATGTCTGATATTGCTGGTTCCTTGCGTGTTGTAGTTCAGACGTCTTAATTCTTTAGTTGTTTTCGGTTTGAACAAATCTATAATTGGATGGTTTATTTGAGGGTGAAAAGTGCTTTTGCCTTGCATTTCCAAGTAGTCCATTTCTTTCGCTCTGTATTGGGTTTCTGGTAAATTCTCAAAAAATGTAGATTCACCTCTTCCTCAAAACATGTTATTTGTTGGAATAAAGGACAGTCCTAAGGTTAGTGTGTCCATTTGTGGTCTCGTTAAAGGTTTACTTGAAATAATTTATTTGTGTCTTGGTCTTAGTTTTCTTTTGCCCTCTTTGGGTCTGCATTCTTCTAAAAAAATAAAAGGCTGTTCTGGTGCCGGTGTGATCGAGCAGCTTGGTAGGCACAGTGTCTGCAGTTTGAATGCTAGTATTAGTATTATTTACATTATCACTCTCACGGCTGGTTGCATCGCTGCCTTCACCATTGGTTTGTTTGGTGTTTGGGTTGTGGGGTGTTTGTTCAAAAGTCCTGCCATGTATACACGATGTCCCTTGCATAGTCAAGCGCGTCTCTTCTAAACTTTCTAATTTTTCACGTTCAATGTCTTTTTTTTAATGTTTTTTATAGAAATCCAATTTTTGGTTGGTATCTTCCAGGATCTTTTCAAGTTCCGCTGCTGATTTAAGTGTGGATAGTTGTTCACTAATCTCTTCTATTTCTGATTTTATAGAGCATAAAGATTTTGCTAATTCTTCGATTTACAATTTCCTGGTTCTTCTTGCACAGTATCGGACACAGATACACTCTTGAGTCCTCAAGTAATTATTTTATAATATTGAGCTAGCGTTGTAGCATGCAACTTTAGTGAGATTTCGCTTCGTATTCGTTTTTTCCAATTTGTAAAAGTGATTCAGGGTTGTCTTCTCATGGTGATTCCTTTTCTGTGTTATTTTTTAAATAATTGATCTTTGAAAATGACATATTTTAGGATTGTGGGTGCATATGATTATGCCACCCCAGTGATGGGTAATTGAAAATACGCATTCCTAATATACCTTGCACTCTTATGTGTTTTAATAGATTCACGTTTGGATTATGTTGTCGAAATTTGGAGTAAAGTGTGGTTTGGATATTTCAGGTGCAGAGGAGAAAACGACAGCACTGGCATATGTGTTGCATAGGGGAAAACTCGTAAGATAAGTTCACAATTTAGGGAACTCGCATCCCCTGTACATTGTGGCTCAAAAGATGAGCCCAATAGCTCAATATTATAAATCAAAAAATTCCTCGGTCTCATAGTGTATCTGTGTCCGACACTGTGCAAGGAGAACCAGGAATTTGTAAAGTGCTGGGAATAAATATTGAACAAATGTCTCTTGATGTAATACTATTGACAATCGAAGAATTGGCAAAATCCCAGAAATAGAAGAGATTATTGAACAACTATCCACACTAAAATCAGCAGGGAACCTAAAAAGATCCTTGAAGATACCAACCAAACATTTGGATTTCTATAAAATAGACATTGAACAGTGAAACATTTGAAAGTTTAGAAGAGACACGCTTGACTACGCAAGGGACATTGTATATACATGGCAGGATTTCTATCAAAACTCAAGACAAACACCCCACAACCCAACCAGACAACTACCAAACAGACCCAGTGGTGAAAGCAGTGATGCAACCAGCGGTGAGAGTGATGATGTAAAAAAATACTAATACAAACATTCAAACCCCAGACACTGTACCTAGAAACCACTCCATTACAACCAAGCTGCCCAATCACAACAGCACCAGAAAAGCCTTTTTTAGAAGAAAGCAGACCTAGAGAGGGCAAAAGAAAACAAAGACCAAAACACAAATTAATGAGTCTCTAATTATCAATAGTTCAAGTAAGGCTTTAACCAGACCACAAATGGACACACTCAACTTAGGGCTGTCCTTTATTCCAACTAATAACACAACATGTTTTGAGGAAGAGGTGAATCTCTTTGAACTTATTTGTAAAATGGAGTTAAACCTTTTCTTTGAAAATTTACCATGGACCCAATACAGAAAATTAAAGGCAAAAACACTTTTCACCCTCGAATAAACCATCCAATTATGGATTTGTTCAAACTGGAAAAAAAAACTAAAGAATTAAGACGTCTGAACTATAGCACACAAGGAACCAGCAATATCAGACAACACCAGCTCAGATTGATAAAAGAATTGGTGGAAGACGGGACAATTGTTATGAAAACGGCTGATAAGTGCGTTGCTGTTGTAATAATGGATACGTTTTACAGTGAAGGCTGTATGCAACTACTACTGGACCAACCAACTTATGTACAACTGGACCAAGATCTCATAATGGAAATTAAAGAATTGGTGGAAAACACAAAAGGACTGCACTGGGAATGGATTACAGAGCGTACCAAAGAATTTCTCATAACTACGTCTCCAATCGCACCAGTGGTCTATGCTCTGCCCAAGATCCACGAATCCACGTTTTAGACCAATAGTGGCTGGGACTGAGAGAATATTTCAACCCCTTGCAATCTACTTTGATGTGGCACTACAAACCCTCATACAAGAGACAGACACTTACCTTAAAAACACAGCACATTTTTTTACAATTACTGAAAGAACTACATCTGACTAATCCGACACTCATACTTTTTACACTAGATGTCACAAGCATCTCCACCTCCATTCCACATGGAGAAGGAATAGAAGTGATGGAATGGTTTCTACTAAACCATGAGAATTGCACGATTCAAAAAGTCTTTGCGATTGAATTACTGCATGTCATCTTGTACAACTACTACTTCAGGTACAAGTTCTACCTACAAATAGCAGGCACCTCAGTGGCATGATCTGTAGCGCCATTTTAAGTGAATGCTTTCATGTATCATTTTTAAAGACATGCTTAACAATCATGAATGGATGTCAAAGTTGAAATTTTGGATGAGATTTATCGCTTCCTTTTTGGAATTTGGTAAGGAACTAAAGAATAACTCAGCCAATTATACAATTACTTGAATAGATGCAACAAACACATTAAGTTTACTTTAGAAGTAGGAACACCACAAATCAATTTCCTAGATGTCATGATTCATTACACAGGAACGGAACTTCTAACCACAATCTATCGGAAACCAACCAATGTAAATAGCCACTTACATTACTTAAGATTCCATCCTAACCAACCTAAAGAAATATTTTCCTTTTTGCCAATTTTTAAGGCTTAAAAGAATAATATCAGACATCGAAAATGTACATGGGGAATATGAGAACATGAGAACAAGGTTTACGGAGAGAGGTTTTCCAGAAGAAATTTTGGATAAAGCAAGAACAAGAATAGAACCTCTCAAGAGACGACCTTCTCAAATGTAGCAAAAAGAAAGAAACAACCAGACTGGTTAATTCGTTAAAATTCTCATCCCAAAGCTCTCAAATCAAGAGAATCCTAGTGAAGAACTGGGATCTTATTCAAAATGACCACACCCTACAATGGTTGTTCTCTGAACCATCCATGCTAGCCTGCAAAAGAGGCAGAACTTTTAGGGATTCACTAATAAAAGTAGAGAGACCCAAAAAGTCAACAGTCACTATTGAGAACACAAGAATGACACGTTTGCCTAATTAAACATTCAACGCTGTTCAAATTTGACAAAATTAGATCAGTTCAGACACCCTAACACACGAAAGAAGATTCCATGAAAGGACTTCGCAACTTGTGATTCCAAAAACGTAATTTTTTCTTTGAAATGTCCCTGCAGGAAATATTGCGTATGGAAAATAATGCGGAAAGGTAAAGAACGTTGGACGGAACATAAGTCCAACATTAGGACAAATAACCAAGTCCCCAATTTACAGGCACTTCAGGGATAATAAGCATACAATAACGCAACTAAGATGTTTAATTCGGAAGTAATACATCCTCTTCCAAGGGGTGGGAACATCTCTAAAATACTCACAAAGAGAACTATACTGGATCCACAAATTAGACTCAATGTTTCCCTTAGGTCTTAATGAAGAATACTACCTGTGACCCTATCGCTAGATGAAATAGAGAAAATACAAATAATCCAAAGGGTACGGACAGATTGTGAACTCAAGAGAGGCAGACGAGTAACAAGATGTTGTAACTATGGATTATGGTAACATAATAATGTGACAATACGAGAACAATTGCTAATTTCCCTGTATACATATGTATTACCAAGAGAGAGAGACCAACATGAAAGTTCTAATGTCATAATACCATCTTCCATGAATTATGGTGAGTTGAATTATTCATTATATTCTATTTAGAATGGGCTCTCGGAAGAGACAAACTGAGATTCAAACAGTAAGGATAAAATATGTGAACGTTGATTATGTGAATACGCACCAACATGCATTATGATAACTGGTCTACAGATGAACTACAGTAATGTGATCTCGGATACAAGAATAGGACAACGTCCTCTTCTCCTTCCTACAAATAAATAAATAATAATTAAAAAAAAAAGTTAGCACTAGTAAACACTTGTTTATTAGTACTGTTATTTGACATGCTTGAATGGGCAGATCATGTAGTACATCAAAATGTTTTAGAATTTCAGGATTGACAAACCATGGAGAAAGGAATACAATTGTGTGCCTTGCATATTCATTGATGAATAGATACTACAGTGTGGTCAGAATATAAAGGAGACGGATTGTAAAATAAATGTCTTTCCGTGCACAATGTCGACTCAGAAACAGGAACCATTTTTTAACAGTTTGATTTCGGAATTGAGCAATAACTGGATAGTTATGACAACATTGAAAAATACTGTATCATTGAAAAATTGATATTGATCTAATTGTATATATTTTTTGTAGATATTGTATACAAAGAGCCCCTGAAGAAGAGATAAATGATCTCGAAATGCGTTGGGCAATTAGACTAGATCTGAAGAAGAAAATCTTGAGTGTAAACAATTTCACAGTATTCATATTTCAATGTGTAGAAATAAACATTGGTATATGAATTTACCCGAGAATAGGGTTAGCATTTTCTAAAAAGTTGGGCTTATCTTTTGAGCCGCAAACAGTGTGCAGGGGACGCAAGTTCCCTAAATTGGGAACTTATCTTACAAGTTTTCTCCTATACAATCAATATTCCAGGGCTGTAGTTTTCTCCTCTGCACGTGAAATATCCAAACCACACTTTCCTCCAAATTTCGACAACATAATCCAAATGTGAACCTATTTAACATTAAACGCAATATTGGGAATCCAGGAATATACCACCCAGCTTGTTATGCAGCTTGCACTGTGACTTGGGGGGGGGGGGGGTGGGGGGGGAGGCTAGCACCCACCCCACTCTGCCTCCAGGAATACACCACCCAGCTTGTTATGCAGCTTGCACTGTGCCTTGGGGGGCCTAGCACCCACCCCACTCTGCCTCCAGGAATACACCACCCAGCTTGTTATGCAGCTTGCACTGTGCCTTGGGGGGCCTAGCACCCACCCCACTCTGCCTCCAGGAATACACCACCCAGCTTGTTGTGCAGCTTGCACTGTGACTTGGGGGGGGGGGGGGAGGCTAGCACCCACCCCACTCTGCCTCCAGGAATACACCACCCAGCTTGTTGTGCAGCTTGCACTGTGACTTGGGGGGGGGGGGGGCTAGCACCCACCCCACTCTGCCTCCAGGAATACACCACCCAGCTTGTTATGCAGCTTGCACTGTGCCTTGGGGGGCCTAGCACCCACCCCACTCTGCCTCCAGGAATACACCACCCAGCTTGTTGTGCAGCTTGCACCGTGTCTCCAACAAAATACTGCCCAGCTCTGCACATAGCTCTCACTCTGTGTCCTCAGGGACTTAGCAGCCAGCTCACTGTGCTAATTACACAGTGCCTAAAAGGGATAAAGCTCCAAGCTCGCTATATATCTCGCGCTGCGCCTTCAGTGATATAGCTCACTGAGCCTCCAGGGAAATGGTGCCTAGATCACTTTGCAGCGCTATCCTTGCTCCCTTTTTCCTTTGCATCCTTGTGTACCCCTCTTTCCTCTGCTGACTTGATATGCTTTTGCCAATTTAGATTATCTGCATTTGTTGGCTTTGCATTGCTGCAAGACTTCAAAGGCCCACTGGCCATTTTATTTATTGGTCAGGAGTCCGGCTCTTTTTCTGGTATCGGTGTAGCTCTGTTTTGTATCTTGCAAGTCCATCCTCCGGTTTACTGTAACTACTCCCAGCTTAACTCTGTCTGGCTGCACTGGGTGAACTGCGTTGTTTCCATTTATTCCAGTCGCTTAGTTTAAAGGTGTCCCCATAAATCAAATATCCTTGTGCTACTGATAGATTAGGGAAGTGTGCTGTGACAATGTCTAAATCCATCCCCCCGCCCTCCCCCCCCACCCAAGCCTAATGGATCCCTACAGCCCAGAAAAACTGGCCTACAAGGGCAGTCTAGGCGGAGCCATGAACTAACTGAAGATGGAAAAAAAGGTGGGCGCTGCAGAATGGCACCCACGCCCCCCTGCTCACCCCTTCCTTGTTCATTAGTATGACCAGAATTAATTGACATTGTGTCTGATGCGTTATACCTGCGTTGTCTAGTCAAGGCCCAATCCCTACTGTTCATAAGCAAATCCTCGAACAACCCCGGCCTAGCGCTGGTGGTGTCCCAGGAAAGCGAGCAGTCCCTCTGTTATTAAAATATGTAAGAGTATTTGACAGGGTCATGGTCTGTAAAAGTCGAATTTGTTACAGTGGTCTCTGTCGAGAGAGGCATGGGGTTGAGTGGCACCCATTCCCCGTTGTCTGGTGAACAAAAAAATGGGAGGAAACAACTGTGTAACCATGTATGGTGAAAGTGACCCAGCACCCTCTCTACTCCGACACCAGTGAGCGTAAGAGAGTTGCAGAGTACATGTGAGAGGCCACACCCGCAAGGTTGGGACAATCCTGCCAACACGAGCACTGGTCGAGCTTCGGAAGTCTGTGGAGAGCGGAGTTGAATGGAGACGGGCTCGGTGAGCCAAGTCAAGATCTCTCAACAGGAACCCATGGACTGGGGGACCGAGCGGGAATGCCATCTGACACAAAGATCGCCTTTTATGATTTTGCAGAGCCACCGGCATGCAGCAAGATGGTTAAATGATATTGGCATCAAGTGGAACCAATGTAAATGCCCCACCCATACAATCATCACAGCAGGCCAATTGTAGCACAGAAAAGAGCAAAGGGGCTTCAGCGGGGGCCTATAAAAGACCAAGGGAGTGGGGTAATGTTTTGGCCTTGTCGGAACAGTGAGTGAACAGTGGAGGCGGTGAAAAGGATGACCAGTGATCAAACAAGAAGCATAAGGCCCCATGGATTCTGAAGGTGCCAGTGGGCAGGGTTGCTTGAAAGGAGGCCTGAAGGGCTGGAGTCGAAGATCAGTGTTCTGTGTTGCTCAAGATACCAGGAGTTGGTCTCACTTGAGCTTCCTCATAAGAGTCACCAACACTTGCCTGGGCGCAGCAGTATTAACTCCATTGCTAATAGTGGGTGGGGCACAATATGTCTCATGAGCGTGGCAAAGGCATTGTATGTGGGAATAACGGTATGGGCCTGATTTGCAAAGCCTTTTTCAATCGGATGGCGCAATTTTATAATGCATTTGTAAATTGGACCCCATATTTACAGTGAACGGGGGCATTCTAACCCTGAAGCGGGAAGAAGTGGTCCAGACAATAATTCTCTGGTGTGGATTATGAATTGCGAGCTGGGTGCTGTATCGCGGAGAAGAGGATTTGTGGCAAAAGAAGTGAATGGACACTACATGCCTGAGACTGTGGTGTGTTAAGAAAACCTGGGGAGAACTGTACCCCCACGAGAGGAATCGGTCTGACAGTTTCTGATCGGTCCCACATTTAAATTGTTGATTTTGGAAAACCGTAAGGAAGTAAACCCTGTGATGTTGCCCACCTGCTCCTGGATGATGACTCTTCAGGCACAAACCAATGGTCCTATGTTCAGGTGTGAAATAAACTCTGATTGAGGACGACCTTTCCCTGTAGATGTTAAGGTGCAGAAGGAAGGGACCTTTTGTGAGGGGTGCATTCGTGCATTGAACCTTCTAAAATGTTAAAGGTCAGGAAAATCGAACAATCTATTCCCAACTTCAACTGTGAACTTAGGCACTCTGGTAGTGCAATAAATGTGTGAATCCTACTCTTTGCATCACTCGCAAGAATTAAAAAAGCTTCCATTGGCTGAATGTTTCTCTGCCATATCCATAGACTGCAGGCCTTTAAACCATATTGATTTACTTAGGTATTCGAGGAAATCGCATGAAAATGAATGCAAGCTATGGCTATACTTTTACAGACAAACTAGAATACTTGGGTACCTCTGTTAAATGAATTGATTGGCGGGTCGGCTGGACGGATGACAAAGTTGGAGTCAGGCCTACGCAAATAATTTGTTTTGGGGAAATTCGAAAAAGGCATTTCTGAGGATGGAACTGTAGGTTAAAGAATGAATTACAAATGGTCTACAGTGCAAGTTGTTATAGTTAATCTTTTGGGCAAACGTGTAGCCGATTAACATTTTCATTAATCACTTTTTTTGTGGGTGGGTGAGAGGAATGGGACAGATGGTAGGATTTTATCAGGATCCCAGCATGTACGAACTTCGTACTTCCTCCTACTGTTCAGCGCTCTTAGCTGATATTTTAATTTGTCTGGTAGGGAAATACATTTGATCAATGTGGAGAATCCAACGGGATTCCCCCAAGGAACCTGGTCTGGGACCCTTCTTATGTGGCCAGGGAAAGGCAGGTGCTCTCTGATTTCGACCCTGGGAGTGGTGTACTGTGGGAGGATCACATGACGGTGGGGGAAATCAGACCAGGAAGATTGGGAGGAACCTGTTAACTTTCCCGGTAACCCCGCCCTTCTGATGGCCTTTTGTCATTTTAAGGAAGTAAGAAAACCGAATTTCTCTCGTGGACTACATGTCCCAGAGTCCCTCTGGGGCTGTGATGAAGAGGGCTGGAGAGGCATGTAGGAGACAAGGACAGGCAGGCAGTCCAGGGCCTGTGCCTGAAGCCAATTAACCCACCTGAGGGGCATAAAAGGTTGCAGCAGGAAGGAGCAGTAAAAGCAGCTGGAGAAGGAGCTGGAAATTAATAGAAGAATTGGAGCACAAGGTTGGCAGTTCACTAGGAAATGTGACCGCAGAAGGGACTCTGGAGAAGAGGAAGAACAGATTTCACCTGCAGGCTCTGAGTTGGTCCTGTGTTCTCAAACATTGTTTGACTGTGACTGCATTGGAAGAGACTGGGAGGAATTGGCAGTCTTTATAGGTGCACCTAATTGTTGTGAATGCAGAGCTGAAGACGAGCATCTGCCCCGAGGCCTATGTGCAGAAGCAAGCCGAGGGAAGTTGAAGAAAGGAAGACTCCTCTATCGAGGCCGGATCTGAGACACTGTGCTGCAGACGGGGTGTGGGTCCCAAGTGTACCTGTAGTAGCAGAAGAATAAATCTGGAAGTAGAAGTATCCTGCAACCTCTGTGATTGTGAAGCCGAATACTTTGACGGTAACTTTAGCAATCTTAATTGATGCTTGCATATAAATGAAAGAGAGTAAAAGTTGTTCACGGTCGTTTGAAGTCACTCTAACAAGGGAATTCAATTGCGCGCTTGTTTCAACAAAGTTAAAGTACCCGCGTGAAGAGAACCTTTTTTTCCCCATTTAGATTTGAATTGTTGCCAAACGGTTGCGTGTCTCCTATTAAGGAGGAGAACGTTACCGATAACTTAATGAAGTAGAGGCTTACTTTTGCGCAATGTTAAAAGCCTACCTAATTTAACAGAGGTTGCGCACATTGCTCCAGATAAGATTTTGAAGCAGGAGTATTTTACTCACTATTTTTTAAAGTTGGGAGTAAAATGAATTTTTAGGGAGTAAAACTGTAAGTCCAATTACCAATGGGAGTATTTTATAAGTGAGTAAAAATGCTTTAACTGGAAAATGGAAATGTTTTTGTAATGCATATTCCTTTGCACGTAGTTATTTATACACAGTGAAAAAGATACATGCTTACTTCTTCCAATCAGGCAGTAATAGTAGTAGTTTCTACATGTGGTATTATGTGAACTACTGATCCAAACATATCCATAGAGCTGTATGGGTGAAAGCAGGAGAATGTGGTCATATGTGTCTGTTTCCTATTTTTTTGTAGGGAGTATTTTTACTCCCTAGTTTTATTTTTTGGGACCATTTGCCCTATTTTAGGGAGTAAAAGTGGCTGATGCAACCCTTATCTGTAGGGCTGTTCGTGCATATGAAACTGTTTCCTGATTCCTATTAAAGCATAGCTGCCAGAATAAGAGGGAACACAAACCTTTAAGTGGAAGTTTGTCATCAAAACTAAATCGCGTGTACCTAAATTAGTATCTACAGAGAAAGGTACTTCTTGTAACATATTGAACAATTCTTCTGCAGTCGAACAATTATTGAGCAGTCGTAAGAAGTTGCTGAAGTCACAAGAAGAACGAGCACTACCCAAGCCAGCAGCCAAAACCCTTTCTAGGTGAAACCAGCCCAATTAAGAACTGAACGCCGTTGTTTTAAAGTTACTGAAGCTGTTGTAAACCCAGAGTCCTCTGATATAAGGGTGACAAGGTTATCCGAGACTGCAAGAGTGGAAATACAGCTTTGGAGTAACTACTGGAGCCAATGAGGTGTACATGAAGCTGGGTGCTTTTTTAAAAGAACTAATTTCTGTATCTTAACTTGAACAGTCTCCGATTAAGAAGCAGTCTGGAAGCTAGGACAGATTTTGTGGTAGCTGCAAGACAGAGGAAAGGCAGAGAGGTTGCCCTTCCTCATCATACAAGAAAGAAGAGTGCAATTTTCAGCAGAAGCAGTAGAACTGTGGTTGTCTATAATTTTGTCGGAACATTATTCTTTGAATGTAGTAGAAGCAATAAAAGACTGTGGGTGAAGGGAGCCTGCTCACAGAATCATTGGCAAAAGGGAGTTGCAAAGGAGAGAGTAACTCCTCAGAAGAAGCATCTTGATAAATTGTACTGAAGACGCTGCAGAAGTTACAAGAAAGTTGTTAAGCAGAAGTGGTACTTTTGTTCTAAACTCTATTGATTCTTTCCTGGGGGGAAGCTATTCAGGAATAACATTGGTGCTGTTTTCTTTGTGGAACTTGGAAAAGGATTCTTTTCATTAAGCGAAGAAGGCACGGTTGGTTGGATTTTTGTTTCAGTTAACTTTTGTTTCTTTGGAACCTTTCAAGAACTGATTTAAGACTTTCTATTCCTTGGAGGAAATTCACTTTGGGACGTTCCTGGGGAAGCCAGATCTGCCCAGGATAAGTAGAAGTCATCCAAGACACTGATGATTTGGTAATCTTTTATTTGTGTTTGTTTTGATAGTTCAGTTTAATGTGGGGGCCAGTTTGTGTGTGCTAGGTTTTCCCTTAGATCCTATACTAGGTAGGCAACCCCCTGGTAGAGTAGGTTTAGTTTGGATGTATTTGTTTTTTTTGTTTACAATATAAATTTCAAACCATGAGAACTAACAGTTGTGATCCTCATATTATTGACCCCTTGCATCAAGCACTGCAAAGCAACAGCAATTTCTGACCCAAGATAGAGTAAGCCATATATTTTTGTTATGTGAGCAAGCCTGCACATGACAAAGGTAATGTGGCCAGCATTCTACCATGCAATAATCATGTGGCTATCCCATGAAGGAATAGGAATGAGACCCTGAGCTTGGTAATGAATTCCTAACTCTTGCTGCAACCATAACATAATTCAGTGATTACATGCTACCCAGCTGTTCTCTTGAATAGCTACCTTTCTTATTCAACACCTTCCGGGCCAGGATGCAGTGTCCTGGCTGGTTTCTTCTGTGGTTCCTATTCCTGTCTCCTAGCGTCTCTTCCAGTCCTACTTTCACCCTGTACTCCAGACCACGGTTCACCTTTATTGCCCCCTGCTGCCAGACTTTCCTTATTTGTATGGGCTTCACATTGAGTGTATCCACCATTGGCACTGGTTATACAGGGGCTACTCCATCGCTTACTTGTGTTAGTGACTATTGTAAACGACGCAAAGAGTCAGGTCTCCTGACTGCGATCTACTCCAGTTCACTCTGTCCCTCTACCATTAACATTTTCCTCAGTTTTCTTAGTCAATTCCCACTACTACTCTTTTAATGAGGACAAGCTGATTGAGGTGTTTGGTTTTTTTGTCTCCTGAAATTTGGTGTAGGGCCAAATTGAGTGCAGTTTCTCATGCTTTTATAATTCAAACTATCCGTGCTCTTTCATATGCAATAGACTCTTGTGGATTAACTAGCTGATCTAAACAAGACACTGCCGGATATCAACGTGACTTTATTTTGTTTGTCATTTTCAAGTTAAGTTTACACTTTAAACGTCTACAATAAGATTTCGCAGATCGTGTGTTTTACAGCACAATGTTCTTTTTCAGCCCAAACTTCCAAATGTACTTTGAGAGACCAGTTAATCAAACTGACCAACTTCAAAATGGAAAGCTTTTGGGGAAACCGAAGAAATGAGCATACAGAATCAAACCCCACGAACTGGTTTCAGTTTATCCCTCTGAAACATTCCTGTCTGGTAAAAATGTTTAGGTTGCTTCCACCAAGCAGAACAAATTGTGTGCGTTGAACCCGAGATGGTTTTTGGTTTGCCCAGAACTCTAAACCTATCCTGCTGCCCCAATGATGCCAGGACCTTTCCGGTCAGGCAACAATTTCTGTCATTATTTCCATTCACCCTTTCTTGGGTTTCAGTGGCCTGGTGAGGAAAGATCTATATTTTCTTCTTATTTTACTTAATATTCTCTTTCGGAATACTGCCGCTTTTTAAAAAGCCAACCCTCTGCCCTGCATGCGCCAAAAGCATTCAGCACAGTTCCCGCTCCAATGCTATTTTTACCGGTATTGCCCCTCGTGTGGCGGGAAGCTTAAATTCTCAATGAGTCACTACTATCCGGTATTGCAGTTTGCAGCTTTTAAACTTGCTCCAAATAGGTTAACCCTCGGCTCAGGGATGTTTTGCCTAATTTAGCGCAGGCTGATTCTGCTGGCTCACCCCAGTGGCCTGAGCTTATGGCCAATATTGCCCAGGAACTTCTCTTATGGAAGGATCCATTCGATCTTGGTATTTTGGCCAATGCCTTGAACGATTTGACTGAGCCTACGGCCACCTAAAGTGAATACTTCCTCCCAGACACATGAGCTCATTAGGACATGCACACCTTTACAGACATCTAGAGCTAATATGGCCTGTCAAGCCTTTATTCAAAGGGACTTGATAGACCAAGCCACTCACTCATCTTTACAATAACGAATCCTTGATGCCCTCTGGGTCTGGCTTGATTCATAAGGAAAAAGCTCTCACTTCAAAAGTAGTTGGAATACATGTAACCACCCCCCCAATCCCCCATTACTACTGCCATCTGAGACTAATTGGGCTCCTAAAGAGCTTAAACAGATTACAATGATGAACTCCAAACTAAAGAGGACTCTTTCACGGAACGTTCAATTAAAAAAGTCACAAATGCCACCACTAAAGGATATGTACACATATGACTTCATTATGGATCAGAGAAACTTCGATTTTCGGAATGCTGGTTATGATGAAGTTAAAGAATCCTTGTGCAACAAGGTTCTCGCCTGGTTGCGGCAAAGAACAGGGCAAGGGGTGGTAAGACCGACTGACCTGATGATCATTTGCAGGATAGATCTGAGCGATTGGTGTTCGCTTCCTAAAACTGATTCTATCATAGTGGGGTGTGGGACTAGTACCTTACCTGCTTTTCTCAGAAATTGCAATTATATGCCTAAAGGTGCATCTCACTGCAACTTAATTTCTCAACAAATGCTTATTATCCTTTAGGAACCCTTTCTCTGTACTTTTCTACCCTTAATTATGTTCTTGTTTTGGTTGATGGATGTCATCTAGCGAGGCCTGCTGCCATGTTAACATTTAATTGTGTCCCCATGTGGAATTTATCCCTTACTCCTGCGGTGTATATGTTTCATGTTGTTTTGTCTTGTTTGCGCCATCATGCCTATGGGTTTATTGTGCGCATTATAAATGTAATAAAGTAAAGTCTTCAATTTCTGGAGAGTGGGTGCAAATACATTCCCCAAATATTCTCAATGTCTGTTTCCATGAAGTGCCTGAAGTGTGTGGCACATTGCAATGCCTGTTTTTCCTGCTGGGCTTCAGCAATCTTACCCTTATAGCTGCAACCTTCATTTCCACTTTTGGTTGGACAGTGGTTAGGATTAATTCCAAACCTTCCAGCCATCACCTCTTTGTTTTTGCTTTGTCACCCCGAGTGGGAAGGGTATGCCCAGACGTGGGTCCCGAGCGTGCTGGGCCTAGAGACCCAAGCTACTCCTCACTGATGAGGCCCAACAAGGCCGAAACATGTATGGGGATGCTTGTGGTCTCGTGCAGAAGGGATGTGACCTAGCGGTTCTGGCTGGACTGCCCATTTTACAGTGGGACCAAGCCTGATTTGCATATGGTCTTTCCCCTTCTGGAATGGCTTGGCAGGTGAAAACGATGGTCTGGCGGGTTGCTCAGAGTAATACCAGTGGTTAGGATTAATTCCAAACCTTCCAGACATCACCGCTTTTTGTTTTGCATTTTCCATTCAGGAGCCACTAGCCACTTTGTACAGAGTTCCCAATATTTTCTAGGATGGCCATTTCCTGAAAAGTGTTTTGGAGCCTCTCTATTCCATAATGCCCACTTTACAAAGCCCACAATGTCAACATGTCCCACCCCAAAAGCAACTTTCAAAGAAAGCAGGACAGGTCGACACATCCTGGGAACAGGATCAACTCTTACAATTTTTTTTTTTTCATCCTGGTATATAAAATATTTGACAATCTTTGTTGGTACACACATTGGACTATTATATGTACTCATCCCAAAAATGTTTTAACACCGGGCTCTAAAACTGTATTATGAGAACGTCTGTTACTGTTGAAATGTTTTGGTTTGTCATTTTTTGTTTTATACATTTGAAACGTTTGTCATGTAGAAAAATCCAGTCAAGCTTATGTGGAAAGGATGTCATACATGTGGGAGGTTTTGGATGTTGGGATGCGGTCGGTAGTGTTTTTGAATATTAGATTTGATTTCATGTCGTTTTTTTTTTTTTTTTTTTTTTTTTAAATGGAATAACGTTTTACCAACAAACATTTTCCATATACCGTAATATGTAGCATTTGCGTTTACTTTCACGTCCATCGTGTAGTGGGCATTGCTATACACGTGTAGTTTGGGAACTCAAATGATGCTGTGCTGTACAGCAAAATCCAGGCTACGCTACTCGTTCACGCCCCAATCGGGAGACGCTTGTCCAGTTCTTTTTTTCGTTTTCCCCCTTTTAGCATTCTGGGAATGGTCACCTTGGATGCACACGGGGGGAAATGCAGGCCTGCCAGTACCAGAATTTAAAAAGGGGGGGAAAGATACCGAAATAAATTGGGTCATGCTTGGGCTGTGCCTGCACTGCAGACCCTAGCAGTGTGTGCTCTGAGCAGTCGTCACAGCCCCACGCCACTGGCTGTGCTCTCTGGAGCCCTTCCTACTGGATCCGCATTTCTGTTCCCTCCCAATCGTCCGGGCTGACCAGCAGTCGTGAGCTGGTTCTGTCATCCACAGGACCTCAGTATTGCAGCTCAAAAACTCTACACTAAAGCCTGGACAGGCAGCGGACGCAGCCATTGCAATCACACGGCAACCGCTGGCAGATGCCTGAATTACTGACCTTTCTTCTGTATCCCCGGATGTCTTATCTGACCCCCCTGTTGGGGGTCTCTGGGTGCCCCCGATGCGTGCCCGCGAGCCCCTCCACCCACAGACTCCACACGGACACGTCTGTGTGCTTCGGGCTCCCCGGTCGCTCTAACGCGGCCGGGAACGCACCGTTTATTTAAGGCGCACGCGGCGACGTGCAACGTCACGCCGCCGCGTGCGTATCCCCTCACGGGGCAACGCCACACTCCTCCTTTTTCCGGGAGGAACAATAACCAACAGACACGTCAAAACATAGCACTGCACACAATGTCACTTGCGAACTTACAAGGCCCATGCCCCCTTTTATTATCAGCCTCCCAGGTCCCCTTCACTCCGGAACACAGTCAATCAGCCCCAGCACGTAGTCTCCGAGGTAGGCAGGTCTCCCTCGCCCAGCCCTCTGGGGGTACCTCCCACCTACCTCAGCCGCCGGACTCCCCGCTGCTCCAGTGCCTCGTTCTGGTGACCCCACGAGTTCCCCCCGGGGGGTATCTTCATCCGGGAGGACAGTCTCATCCGGGTCAGGCGGGAGTTCAGTTCGAGAGTCCCCCAGTTTCTTGAAGAAACTCACATTTCGAGTGACGGCCGACTTCCCGTCCGAGGCCGTTACCATCGATCCCTTTACTGCCACTACGTCCAGCGGCTCGGGTTCATATGGGAGCGAGAGCTTTCCGTGGGGATGCCGATTCCTGATCAGCACTTCGTCGCCCGGTTCCAGCCGCTGCGGACGAAGACCCCGCCGTATGTTTTCTTGATGTGTCCTTGCCTGTCGCTCCGCTTCCACCCGTTGGTCATCTATTACGCCGGGTACCTTTTCCTGTACCTCCGGGAGGAGACCTCGGGGGCACCTTCGGAATAGTGCTTCAGCCGGGGCTACCCCAGTCGAGGCGTGTGGGGTGGTGCGGTACACTCTTAGAAACTGGTATAGCGCCCGCTGGAGAGGCTGGCCTTGTCCCTGGGCTATCCGGAACGTTTTGTTTAATGTCCTCATCAGCCTCTCAGCATCCCCGTTCGCGCGGGGCCACAGCGGGGACACCTTCCGGTGGGCCACTCCACAGCTCTCGAGAAACTCCGAGAACCTCGCGCTCTGGAATGGGGACCCATTATCCGAGCACAGGGTCACGGGAAACCCATGGGTGGCAAAGATTTTCTCCACAGCGCCGACCACGTGCTCAAATGCCACCGACTCGACGAATTCCACCTCCGGGTATCGCGAGTATTCATCGACGATGGCTAGGAAGTGAGTACCCACGGCCGTGGATCCGAAGTCCGCATGTACGACCTCCCACGGGCGGGTCCCACGTGGCATTACTTCAATTTCAGGCTCCCGCTGTACTGGGGAGGCCGCCTGGCACCATACACAGGCCGCTACAAAGTCGTCCACTTTTTTCTTTCCAGCTCGGGAAACCACACCTTCAGCCTCAATCTCGCCTTCGTTTTGGCGGCCCCTTGGTGTCCCTGGTGTGCCAGGTTGATGACTTCGTGGACCTTGGAGCCCGGCACCACCAGGCGATCGCCCCGCAGCAGCAGGCCCGACTCCGTGAAGGACAGTTCGTCCTTCACCTTCCAGAGTTGCTCGAGGGTCACTTTAGCCTCTTGAGTGCGCCCTGCCACCAACTCCAGCACGGCCTTCCAGGACCCCGACTGCATCGAGCTCCTCAGGATGCGGAAGCATTCGTCGTTGGCCGCAGCACTCTCCAGCTCGGGTAGCGGCATTGCATTGGGGGTGGCGCTCTCGACCACCATGCTGACGTGATCATCGGCTTCCTCCGCACACGACTCTTGTGCGGGTCCGCCCCTGCCCACCGGATGCCTGGACAGGTAGTCAGCCGCATTGTTGGCCCCCGGCCGGTAGATTAGGGTGACGCCATATTCCAGGAGGGCCAGCATCCATCGCTCGATCCTGGCTGGTGGTTTGGAAGAGGATCCGGCCATAATCGGAATCAGTGGTTTATGGTCTGTTACCACTGTCACGGGTCTCCCCAGCACATAGAGCCGAAAATGCCGACAGCCCCACAGAACCGCCAGGGCCTCCCGTTCAATCTGTGAGTATCTCTGTTCGGTCTCGGAGAGGGCCTTGCTCGCGTATGCCACGGGCCTCATTCCCCCATCTTTGCCCACCTGGGTGAGGACCGCCCCGAGGCCAAACGGGCTGGCGTCCACAACAATCTCCGACTCCAGGGCGGGGTCAAAGAAAGCCACTGTGTCATCTGCTGTCAGGGCACCCTTGATGTCCTCGAATGCCGACTGTTCTAACGGGCCCCACTGCCAGATGGTATCCTTTTTCGTCAGGGCCCTCAGAGGTTCCGACCTCGAGGCGAGATTCTTGATGAAACGCCCACAGTACGTCACCATTCCCAGGAAGCTCCGCACCTCTGATGCCGACTCAGGGGGGCGTGCCGTCTTGATGCCTTGGACCTTCTTGGGGTCAGGAGATACCCCGCCCTCCTTGAAGATGAAACCAAAGAACTCAATGGTCGGGCGGAGGAACTCACACTTGTCCTTGTGGAGGGTGAGCCCCAGCGACTGCAGCCTTTCGAGGGTCTTGGCTAGGCGTTTCAAATGGTCAGGTTCAGTCCTAGCAAAGACCAGAATGTCGTCGCTAATGTTTAGGACGCCCTCCAGGTCTGCGAGAGCGCCACGGATTAAGTTCTGAAACACCTCGGCTGCAGACGACACTCCGAAGCTCAGCCGCTTGTATCTATAGAGTCCCCTGTGGGTGGTAAAAGTCGTGATGTAACGGGACTCTGGGTGGAGAACAACTTGGTGATACCCAGCACGTAAGTCCAACTTCGAGAAAAACCGGGCCCCTTGCACTTCAGCAATGATGTCATCGATCGTCGGGGTCAGGTGTCGTTCTCTCCTGATGGCCTTATTGGGCAGCCGCATGTCCACACAGATTCGGACGGAGTCCGGTTGTTTAGGTTTCCTCGCCACTACGATGGGGGATACCCATGGTGTGGGGCCCTCCACCTTTTCAATTACGTCCAAGTTCACCAGGTTATCGAGTTCCCTGTCCACCTGGTCCCTTAGATGAAATGGGATCCGCCTGTGCTTCAGGGCTATGGGCTGTACCGACTCGTCAATGTGGAGCCTCACGGGGTCACCGTTCATCCTCCCAATCCCTTTGAAGATGTCAGCATACTTGTCCAGCAGGTCGTTGATGTCCTCCAAGTATACTGAATAGGCGAAGCTGACTATGCCAAGGGCCTCCGCTGCCGCACAGCTAAGCAGGGTGTTGCTGCTCACAGGAGTCACATAGAAACGGGCCCTGATCTTCGACCCGCCATGTTCCACCTTGGCGACAAACGCCCCGTCAAGTGGCAGGGGCTCACGCCCACCAAATGCGAAGATGCCGGCTCTTGGCGTCGCCAGCCTCGGGGGTGGGTTGAGCGCAGCATAGTGTCCTCTCGCCATTACATTGACAGAGGCCCCCGTGTCGACTAACACCGGGACCGGCGAGCAGTTTACCTCTACGACACATCTCGGCTGTCTTCTGCTCCTCCCCTTGAGGACCTCCATGCTGGAGACGAAGAAGATGTTCTCCTCATCCTCCTCCTCCACTTCTTCCGCCAGCGCCTCCTCGGGTTCCGCTTGTTCCACCTGAGCTACATTCGGCGGGCGGTATTGCCGCGGGGCCCATAGACGAGGCTGTCCTCTCGGAATAAGTACAGGCAGGGTCGCCCTGCACACTCTCGAGAAGTGGTCAGGCACCCCACAGTGTCCACAGATCTTTCCTTTTGCCATGCACTCCGATGAGTGGGGGAGGTCATAGCCGCACTTCTGGCACGACTCCACCGGCTTCCCCGCTCTGTCTCTGGGAGGTACACCGGGTTTTCGCACCCCTCTGCCGCCCCGCCAGACAGCGCACACCTCCTCCGGTCTCGCCGCGCGGGATCCGGCCTCCATCTTGTTGGCACGAGCCTCCGCCACCTCATGGCACCTCCCGAGCTCCAGGATTCTGGGCAGAGTGAGTCCGGGCTCTCTTAGGACTTGTCGCCTCAGCTTGCCAGATGAGCATGCCTGGATCAGCATGGTCCTTATCATGTCCTCCGCATCCCCCCACGCACACCCTTGTGACAGGCGGCGCAGGCGGCCATAGAAGGTGTCAAGCGTCTCATCCTCCTTCTGTTTGGCCGACAGCATGACGAACCTTTCGAAGTCCACGTTGGCAAGGGGGATGAAATGCGCGAGGAGGGCGGCTTTGGCTTGATCATAGGAGTTATCCGTTGGAGTTAATGATTCAAAGATCTCCTGCACGGTCGCTCCTGCGGAATACAGCATCGTGGCCACCCTGCTGTCATTGTCCGTGACCTGGGCGGCCCGAAAGTACATGTCTAGCCGTCCGATCCATCTCCTCCATCGGGGCCCCAGGCTGGATGGGGGGCCCGTAGCATCAAACTCCGGAATAGGCTGTAGGGCCGCTTGCGCCCTGGCTTGGGCCATGGCCAGGGGTGGTGGTTGAATCGGAGGGGGAGCGGCACCAACCGGGCGCGCAGGCAGTCCAGACGTCGTAGGACGCGGGGTTAGCTGTGGGGGGTCCTGCTGAAACAGGTCTGCTAGGCCTTCATCCTGCGAATCTTCCGAGGCCGTGGCAGTCGCACCCTCCAGGGCACCGGGATCACTCACAGGCGCAAGCGCACAGGCACCCTCGTTCCAATCCTGAGGGCCGCAACTTGCACTTCTCCCCACACTGCCACCACCCACGTGATGATGAAAGGGTTAAAGGAGAGTACCTCGAGGCGCCTTGTGTCCACGTGGGCCGCAGAAGCGGGAGCGTCATCCCCCACGTGATGATGATGAGGGGGTTGAAGAGGGTCCTGAAGAGGATCCGTGGATAAATGTTCCCAAAAATTGAGCTTTGAAAAGGAATGGGCTGAGAAGGCCCAGCCACCTCAGTCCATCTTCCAGCTACAGCACGACGTCATCGTCTGAAAAATGGCCAAAATATCAAAATTCTGGCATGGGCCTGCGGGTTGTACTGCCCGCAGTCAGTAAATCCAAAAATTAGGCTTGGAGGGCCTTCCTACTCCAAACCGGAGCCTTCGGAAGATCCTCCACCTCGTGCGCAAGATGGCCGCCAGCCGCGTGTGGTCCGCGGCCTCAGCGTGATGCGAAACATCCGCGGATGTTTCCTTCGTTGAAGAAAAAAATTGTCCGGGATCGCGCTCACCGCCGGGCCCGGGCATCCGACACTCGTCGCCACTGTTGGGGGTCTCTGGGTGCCCCCGATGCGTGCCCGCGAGCCCCTCCACCCACAGACTCCACACGGACACGTCTGTGTGCTTCGGGCTCCCCGGTCGCTCTAACGCGGCCGGGAACGCCCCGTTTATTTAAGGCGCACGCGGCGACGTGCAACGTCACGCCGCCGCGTGCGTATCCCCTCACGGGGCAACGCCACACCCCCCACCCCCCAAATATCTAATCTTTTACCAGAGAATGCTGGGGGGAAACCACACTCCCTGACCCCGCACTCGCACCCCTCCACTGTTCCTTGTAACCCACACTCCACCAATATTGCCTGCTTTCAACCCGCCATCTACAATTTTGGTGGTCAAATTCTGCAAACGACCCAGCACCGTCTCCCCATGTGAACATGTATTCTGCTGGCACCTTGCTGCAAATTTGGCGATCTAAGAGTGTGCTCTGCAGCTCCCCTCCAAGCTGAAGCTTTGCAGGCGCGTGCAGTCTTGAGAATTCGATTAGCACACAGCCTTGGTGCCAGATCTGACCAGAGTGCAGTTCCAATCCCCTGCTTTTCTCCTTTCTAGATGCACTGCACTGCTTTCCCCTTGGGTTCCTTCTGTTATGGGTTAAGTGGATGGGAGTGGCCCGTCTCAATTCAATAGGGGGGCTGCTGTACAAACCAGGGAGATTACACACCGTATACAATAGCATGATCAAAACAAGAATGATTACTTCAGTGGAATAAAAGATCTTTCAGTATTCGTCAGGACCGCTGCCATGCAGCCTAGAATAGGTGCACGTGGAGCGTCTCTCACTCCTTGTCAACTCACTGTGAGTCCATGAAGTGTTATGATTTCCTGGGGGAAAAGAGGCTAAACTATCCGGTCTCGGGGTGTCCTTTCTTTCCTCTCTCTTTCCTCCACCACCCGAACCCTCGGTCTGTTGACCTTAGTGGGAGCATACAATGGAGATGGGCTTTCCTGTCCTGCAAGGTGCTATTCATTAGCGAGCCCAAAGAAAACTATTGCTGTTAGCGTTTGACCAGGCTAGTGGTAGCCTATGAGATATAGCGCCTAGAAGATCCCAGAGATGTTCCGGACACCTTTTATTACCCTCATGCGGGTGCCCTTTACCCTTGGGGAGCTCGGTACTCTCTTCTTACTACCTGTACAGGTTTTTTTAAGGCCATTTCGTGCCCAGTTTGCACTGTATAAAGGTGCATAAATAATTCAAACCAGCTCTTGTTCACACTACTGCGCGTGCGCACTTCCCAAGTCTATAGGCAGTTTGAGAAGGCTGGGGAGTCTCTGCTTCCCCTTTTTACAATGTATTGACCTTCACTGGGCGTGCTCCCAGTATGAGCAACAGCAGGGATTTAGAAAGTCATCCCCCAACACAATGTTGCTAGAAATCTGTGGGTGGTGATTGGTTTGCTATACAAAGGGCCGGAGAAAGAATGTAGGAAAGACGGCTGTTTTTGAAGCTAGGCAAGGCTGCGTGAAAAGACTGACATAAAAATAGGTGGTCCGATGTGTACACCCGGCTATCGCAAGCACTCCATACATTCCACCAGGTTTTTGATGCTCCGCCTTTGCCTGGTTTTCGGAAGGTTGCAGAGGAGTTGTCAATTTCCGGAATTGGCTTGATCTTGCCAAAAAAACAATCGAGTATAACTTGGCATAGGTGCGGTGCTGATTCTTCCGTTATGTAGGCCGCATAACGTCTCCCGAATAGGGCCAGCAGACAGCCCTAGGGCATACTGGCAACAGTGGGGCACGGACACTCGTCTGGGTTCCTCCCCCCCCGCCCCCCACCTCTCTTATCAGGTTTGTTAAGGGAGTGGCCAGGGCACTTGTTTGTCAGACTAGCTCTAATCTGTAGCAGTCTATCAGGGCACAAGTCTTTAAAAAAAAAAAAGTGGATTGACTCAACCTGCACTTTGGGAAGTGACGTCATAGGATGTGAACATGCCTTAAAGAAAGAAAATGTTAATGTCATGCATTTGGCATTTCCTAATCCAAGAAAGTGGACAGGACCAATGAGCATTTGCCTTTTTAGGGAATTAATCCTCAGCCCAAGAAAACTTGAGGCCATCTTCCTGTAATATTGTCGAAGGTATAAAAGGTGCACACCTTTTCAAACACAAGAATCTGTAGTGAAATATACGCTGTAAAGCAAAATCCAAATAGAAGACCTTTCACACGCATTTTATCACACGTCCACTGGGTAGGTTTCTGGCATGGCACCTCGATTATGTCCATTTGAATGCCACTTCGGTACGCAGTGGCAAACCAGAACTTCACGTTTCTAGAACTCCTTAAATAAAAGAAGCAAGCCTTCATTTTGAATCCTGGCCTCAAACACCATACAGGACCTCGTCCCCCCTCTGAAAGAAGTGAGCAGGTGCTGGCCACTCGACCTGGAGGCAGCTGAGGATTGCTGGCAGAGGAGCCTCCCTGCAGTCCTGGCAGTCTGCTCGTCTGGGGGCAGAGCCCAGGTCAGACCTTGGATCCTGCAGGCGAACCCCAGAGGTAAGTGAAACCTCTTCCATAATGTCAGGGATTCCCTGCCCCACTTACTGGGAGTACACACGGGCCTCCTGCAGATCGGCCTGGAGAGGCCCTGCCAAAGCGGGCTTAATACATGGACCCTGCAGCTCTGGATCCTCCACTCTGGATTACTTTGACAGTTTGAAACTTGCAGTGGACTGTATGTGTTGGAGGGCGATTGGGCGGGGGGGGCGCGAAGTTGAGCAGAGTGACCAAGCTACAACAATATAAACGGACCCATGCCGCCTCCAGACCTCCTCTGAACCCGATAGGCTTAGCCTACTGGGTCACGTCTCTTGGATACACAGAGCCCAGACCCTGCAGTCCTGTCTGCAATTTTTGGAACTGTGGGCTCACAAACTATGCTGCCTATGAAAGCAAGGGTTAGCAATTCATATACCCTCTGTAATTACCCTTTATCTCCTGCTTGGATTCCTGCTACAAGCACGCTTCCAAAGTACTTTGGTCTTTCTACGTCATTCTCCTCCTCCCTCCCTTGCCTTCTTCATCCCGCCCTGGCCCCTTTCCCCTGATAGGTTCATCCTACTAGATCACATGACCTGGAAACAGCAGAAACCAGAGCTTTCCAAGGCAGCCTTGCCCAGGAAGCCAGTGAAGGGCAGAGGCAAAGGGTGCCTCTTGTTTACCTGTTCGCTTGCGCCCTAGCCCTACAGTGACTTCTGGTCCTGAATTCTGCTACAATCGGGTAAAGTATGATGCCCCTCCTCAGGCCCCCGCTGTCCCAAGTTGGAGCTTCTTTCGATATGGTGTCTGACATTGCCTTCACATCTAGGTGCCCATTAGAAAACGGTGTATGTTGAGCTCTATACTATTGCCGCCCACCTTGGCATCCCGACAAAAGATCACAGCGTTTGTTCTATATGGCGTTTTATTATTGCCTCCTTTTGGGCACATCAAAGTAGATGCATTGTGTTCTCGCCATAATGTGCTTAAAATGATGTATTCATCTCTAGGTACTCCTTTATTGTGCCCCATCATATTTCAGATCTATCTCAAACCCAGAACTCCCCAGGATCACATCTCCAATCTAGATATCCCCGAGATGGAGCATCGAATAGTTCCATATTGTATTCTATTGTGTTTCCACAAATACCTGGGTATCCCCGTAAAGTGCATAACCCTACATTATGCTTTGATGTTCAAATGGAAGTGCAAGTGTCCCTAGCAAAATGCCTTTCAACTTTCTAAACACTCACATCTAGATGTTCCTATCGCTTGTATGCTATAGTATTCACATATAGGAATTTCAAAAATGTGTTGTATTACTATTTACTGTGCTCTGCTGCGTTGCACATACGTGCATCCCTAAGAAACCCACTAACCACTTAATTCTCAACCACTCACTCATCATATGCTCGCCAACCAAGCCAACACAAATGGCTAGAGAAAAGACCCTCTTGTTCTAAGCAGTCAAAACGCAACCTCTCTCAAACATGCAAGCCGCACAAACCGACTAAACACATTGACAAGTAGAGCATCGAAGGCCTCTCCTCTGGAAATAAAATGTCCCTTGTGTACCCACCTAGAAAGCACAGCTGCGCAGGCCTTGGTTGCCTCAGGTTCTACTCACACCAACAGTTCATCACAATGCCTTGTCTTTTCCCGCTTCTCGCCAAACCACTCCACCTACTTTCCCTTTCAGATCGGCGAGGGCACCTGGATACCATGCAAATGGCTGTGCTGTGCAATTGTAACTACCAATAGCATAACATTACCCAACTTGTCCCCGGCAGGCTATGAGAATGCGCTCATCTGGGTTTTGGCTGCAGGCTGGGGCCACTTGTTGACCGTCTCATAAGCATGCTTGCGTGGATTGCATCTTGGCTTTGAAAGCGTGTCCATGGTGGACACGCTCCTCCTTCCAGTGGAAGTAGAGCACTCTGTGGCTACACCGTTATGCAGTCTCTTCAGTCCTTCTCTTTGATCCATGGGCACCCTATAAGGGTCTTATTTTGTCCGGCTTCTTGCTATATTCCACTGGCATTAAAAGGTACACCATGCCTCTCATTTCAGAAGATGGGGTGTCCTGGTATTCTGACCGTACAGGGGGTTGTTTCTTTTGGCAGAACTTGGATGGGGAATAAGTGAGACCTCTGTGATTGGTGGCCAATGCAGTGTCCTAAAGAGTTCCTGAGAGCCTGCCTATGCAGTCTGGTAGATCTCTCTCAACCGGATCTCCTTTGTGAAGCCAGTCTGCCAGCATGCCATGGTTGGTGACTAAGGCTTTGCTTCAATTGCAGACCACGTATTTTGTAATGTTATGTTGTTTAAACTTGAACATGAAGTCCTAATTATTGTAATGTTTGGTGTGTTGTCAGGGCTGAGTCTGAGGAGCTGTGGAGAGTGGAGCGGAGTCTGTCTACCCTGTCTATCGTTAACTGAGGGAGTGTCTATCTACAAAATCTCAGTCCCCCCGCGGAGCGGGCGCGGAGTCGGGGCTGAGTCTGAGGAGCTGTGGAGAGTGGAGCGGAGTCTGTCTACCCTGTCTATCGTTAACTGAGGGAGTGTCTATCTACAAAATCTCAGTCCCCCCGCGGAGCGGGCGCGGAGTCAGGGCTGAGTCTGAGGAGCTGTGGAGAGTGGAGCGGAGTCTGTCTACCCTGTCTATCGTTAACTGAGGGAGTGTCTATCTACAAAATCTCAGTCCCCCCGCGGAGCGGGCGCGGAGTCAGGGCTGAGTCTGAGGAGCTGTGGAGAGTGGAGCGGAGTCTGTCTACCCTGTCTATCGTTAACTGAGGGAGTGTCTATCTACAAAATCTCAGTTCCCCCGCGGAGCAGGCGCGGAGTCAGGGCTGAGTCTGAGGAGTCAGAGGATCGGAGGAGTGGTGGGGTGCAGTCCTCTTGGTCCTCTTGGTCCGACACCTAATTGGCAGTCACAGCCTCAGTGGGACAATGCGCGAAACACGCGCTCAACGAAAACTGACCTCTCCAGCTGAAAAGACTGTTCTCGTTGATAGCCCTGGGATCCTTGCCGTGAATGCACGGACTCACAATGCTCGAGGAGTGGACATTGCGGCAGCAGCTACAGCACCACCTTTATCACCATCAAGACGATGCTCTTTTGTACGAGCTGCATCGGGGATAGAGGTGAGTGATTCTCAGCATAAATACTGTGCTACACATAATAATTGTATCAGTAAAAGCATTGAGAGACCTCAAACCCCCGTCTCCTGTACGCATTCATCGCTGCCCGCTACCTTGTTGATGGTCGAAGAAACCGGCCGGGCTTGTGGGTGCGACGGGTGTGTCGATGATGCTGACTGCGGCACCGTTGACAATGTGGATGGCGTCAATGGTGAAGACGGCGAAGTCTCCGTTGTTGATTTGGAGGGCCCTGCCTTTGCGGGGCGTCTGGAGTCGTCCGGGGTCGGGACGGTTGCTCCGCTTAAAGCGGCCCGTGCTGGGCGCACGGAGGGATCGTCTCCGTCTCCGACTGTCTCGAAGGATCCTGTCTCGCAACAGCCTTGCTTGCGCAGAGAGCGATGCGCATCTGGTGAGGCCCCTGATGCCGTGACTGTGTCGAGTGACTCACAGTTGGCTTCCGGGCTTTTTTACAACCCTCCCGGAACCATCAGTCTGTCTGCGAATGGACAGTCAATTATAAATCACGAGTCACCTCGATCAGGGTTCTACAGTGCCTTGGACTCACCAGGAAATCCTGACATCTCTGCAGCTCATTTCAACAAAGAGGCCTTTTCGTTTGGAGAACCAGAAGTATTTATGAACGAAGCCATGTGCGAGACCAAGGAGCCTATGTGTTCTGTAGCACGACAAGTTGAAGAGAGGGGCTCTGAGCTAGGGCGAAATATTATCTTGAGTGGCGCCCTGCCTCTTTCTACACTGAGCCCTGCCACTGCCAAGCTCTCAATAGGAGCGGAAAGAAGAAACTCACTTGAGGTAGCTAACAAATTGCTCCTGGATCTTACTCGCCTAAACAAAGAAAGAGCTGTTAAAAACAACACAAATGGTGACAGTACAAACGGTAACCCGACGACAAAGGACTCTGCAAAAAATTACTCTGGCTCGGGGACGTGCCCCTCTACCACGCAACCCATACTGCTAACTCTGAGGTCAAGCTCCCTGAGCAAACGAAGGAGGCTAGGGGGGAGCTTATCCCCCAGTTTGAGCTGTTCACAAAATAAGAAACTGAAAAGAAGTGTGACAGAGCCTAGCAATACAACGAGGTCGCCAGTTTCAGTCTTGACGTCAAGGCATGTTAACGAAGATACCGTTTGTACAATGGATTCCTCACCTGATCAAAGCTCAACGGATTCATCCATAATGGAACGATCATACCCCAAGATTCGAAGATCGATACACCGTGGTAGGAGAATACCACCACCGGACTCCAGATATACAGCAGGCCCCAGTTCTGCTCAGTATACCAAGGACCTACAAGCAACTATAATCTCCTCCATGGCTATTTCCATTGCACCTTTCATTAAAATGTACGAGAACCTTAACGACAATATAAAAGAGCTCTCTACGACGGTTACTGACATGAATCACAAATTGGGGAGCATGGAAAACAAAAACCTCCACTGTAAAGAAGCGTTACAAGAGCTACACAAAAAAACAGATTGGGCTCTTGAAACATTACTAGATCATGCTAAAAATGCAAACTTAGATAAAAAACTTCTAGCAGAAGTAGCTAAAGAAGCGCTGAGTATCTTTCAACAGCAAAAAAAAGAATACGGACACCAGAGGTTAGGCTCCTCCAATGCTGTAACACAAGAGAATAAGTCACAAGTTACACTAAGATCCTCATGTTGCAACAAAAGGGATTCACTATCCAACCCACTTGAGAGGATAGAAGATGGATGCGACAATAATACTGCTGCCATTATATCATGTGGGCCCGCTAACGAGCAAAAAGAGCCTACTGTAAGCAATAAGGAATCGTCAGAGCATTCTGTGACTCGTATCGCCACTATAAATTCAATAGATCTCACTTTGTCACCTGAGACAACAGAGAAACTTAGGAGAACGGCTACAAATCTGCAGGTTGTTACCACTGCGGGTGGAGAATGCCAGCCTAGAACTCCATTTGCAACTGCCCTAAAAGAGAGTCAAGCAGTTACGAACCTGGCACTACAAAATTCCCAAGAAGCATCAACCTCTAAATTGACCTTCAATCAAGATTCGCTTGGTTCACAACTGCAACCGAGGGTTTCACCTTCAAGGGCAAATCCTGTGCCTGCAATTTACGACATCTTCAAGAAACCAAGTGCCGCACAAAATCTTTCTGCACTTAACAAACAAACTACAGTGAATTCACTTAAAAAATCCAAAAACCAGTCCATAAGGAAGGCGAGAAGAGGAACTGACGCTCGAAGATTTTTACGCAACATCAAAACTGTCAATGTAACTGTCAATAGAGCCATCACTACAGACACTACTAGCAGAAATAAGAAGGTTGCAAGCTTAACAAAATCCATGCAATTAGATCTCAAAGAGACATCAATCTGTGTCAGTGATGGCTCTGACGACTTACTGAACGTATCTGTGTATGATGAGGCAGATCATACCACAAGTGATAGGCCTATGGCATCGTCGCTAGATGGATTCAAATTAGGCTTGGCTGCTCCTTCCTACAATGCCTCTGATATGCCCGATATTTCATCCCAGGAAGAGGCTAAGAACTCTTGCACCTCACCTATGAAGCTTAGCCAACATGAAGAGGGCAAGAGTGCTTGTACCTCACTTTCTAACAACATGGGCCTACTAACGAGAAAGCGTGCGAAGGAAGATCTAGAACCTGTAAATTGATCAAAACAACTCCGGTTCAAAACACAGTTGAGGATCTGCAGAGCGCCCATTTTGTGACCTTGGACGAAAAAAGACGGATGCTTGACGCTAAATTCCGTATAAAAGGCCCGTGCCTTGGCCTGAAAGTCAGGTCTGATCCACCTATCACGGCCAAATCGTTGCAAATTTCTACAAGCCCGTCACAGGTGGCACCTATCAGGGACCAATTGGTAAGTAACGTTGGGTATAAAATACCTACGACCATAGACAAAAATAAAAGTCAAGCAATGTGGATGAACCGTTCTATAAAACAACTTCAAAAACCGATGATTACAGAGAAAACACACCAAACAGAGACGCGTCAAGCATCTCACCGTCTAATACTAGAACGCATAGAAACTTCTGATGACCTAATACTAAATCGACATAACGTGTTGCGGCTATGTCAATTGATTCCTAGCCTTCGTGCGATAACGTCTGAAGACTTAAAAATTGTAGAATTTCCGAATGAAAAAAAAACTGACGCTGTGATCTTACACTTACAGTCTAAGATTATAGCAGATGCACTACTGGATGCCGGTTCTGTACTGATGTCCTTAGGATTTGATATAACCAACGCCGATAATGTGCGGCTCGAAAACTCTCAAGAAAAGTCTCGTAGTAGACCACTGAATAATGCGAATAAAAGTCCTACGCAAGATCTGGTGAATAGCTCCGAGAATCAACCAAAGACAAGCCAAGTGTCTAGTCCGCCGAGAACATGGAATCCAGCAACTCATCAAGAGGGATGCGATCAGATAAGAATTACAGTTAATGGAGCGACAAATTCATCTATCACACGAAATAATGAAAGGAACCTTGGCAGTACCGCAAACAAACACGATGATTGGTCCTGGTTGGCCAAAACTTTAAATGCTGATCCAATGGCATAACGCCAGGAATCGAGAAGTACCAATATATGTAATATAGGCTCTTGGAACACCAGAGGCTTTATGCATCTTTTTGAAACAACATGGGCCTCAGAATTGGACATTCTGTGTCTACAAGAAACATGGCTAACTCAAACTCCGTTGTTGGAAGGATTTGAAATTGCTATTAATCCCGCCATAAAACAAACACAGGGAAGGCCGATGGCCGGACTCCTCCTGGCGGTGAGGAAAGGTGTTGGATTCCGGATTCTCAACTCAGATAATCCCTCACCATTTATCCAGACCTCTGCCATTGGCGTTCACCAGAAAGAAACAAACAAAGAAGTATGCCTGCACATTATCAACGTATATTGGAACCATAAACGCAACGAAGGGCGTAATTTTATCGATACTGTAACAACGTTGATCGATGAATTACTTACAAAGGAGCCACCGTTAGACCTAATTGTATGTGGAGATCTAAATTGTGTCTGTATTCCAGAGATTATACAAATTGAGGAAAAGAAGAGAGGAGACTGCAAACGAGAACAAGCGGCAGCTCAATGGTGTTTGGAACTAGAGCTTAGAGGCTTACACATGCTCAATGGGCAAACGGTTGGCGATATTCCAGCATGCCCTACGTGGAGAAGAAAAAATCAAAAATCGGTCATTGATTACATATTTGTGACTGAAAATATCCACAAGAGAGCAACGAAATTGGAAGTCACTAAAATGCAACACAGCGACCACGATATGGTAAAATTATCAATGTACCACCCCGGTGCGTGCGAGCAGATCTGCTGGCCATTTGTGGTGTGTACTGGGTCTAGTAGAATTCGTCTACATCTCTTGGATTCTGAAGTAGCGGCTATCTCCAATGCCTTTCAACATACTGTCAAATCTCTGGAATACCAAAACCTTCTGTCTAATTTTGAGGAAAATAAACAAACGTAAGCAAAAACACGCCGAGTTTCGCCCAAAACACAAATTTGACATTTCCATTATGCAACGCAAAAGAGAAATGAGACAAGATCTAAGAAAACTTAAAGGTGCTCACATCGACAACCCAAAAGAGAGTATAAGAGCGATCAAGGCCAAATACCGAAATTGGATTAAATCGCATGCAGCAATTATGCATCAAAATGACGCAGAAGAAATGCTGCGAAAAATGACCAGTAAAAACTCAGCAGCATATTGGAAATTGATAAATAACTTTATGGCTCCACAGCAAGCTCTTCAAGCCATAGCAGTAACCGAAGTTGAGTGGTCAACCTTTTTCAAAAAACTATTTGGCAGTGACAAACACGTATCATCTTGGGTACCTACGATGGCAAACAAGTGGGACATTACGTTTGAGAGAAATGACATTTTGAATATAATCAAAAATGTACACGACTCTAGAGCGCCCGGCCCTGATGGCCTAACAAACTACACACTGAAAAAAACTCCAGCGCTATGGACGGAATTCTGTGTTACTCTGTTTGACCGAGTCATCGCGAGCCGATCAACTCCAAAGTCTTGGAAATGTGCAGTAGTTGTCCCAATCTTTAAAAAGGGAGACCGTTTGAATCCAAAAAATTATCGGCCCATAGCTCTGCTTGACGTGTTGGGAAAGATTTATGCTACCCTGTTGCAACAGAAATTGTTAAAATGGGCTAAAGATAACAACCATGTAGACCCCAGACAAGCAGGGTTTGTAAAGGGAGTGGGATGCGGCTTGAATCTACTGATGTTGAACCTCATAAAGATGGAAGCAATCAGAACTAACACAAAGATCTACTTGGCGCTGATAGATTTGTCCCACGCGTTTGACAGCATAGACAGAGAGCTGTTATGGGAGAAACTCACTAGATGGAACTGCCCCCTAAGTCTAGTGGAAGCAATTCGAGAATTACACACGGATACCACTATACAGATCCGCTTGGACACTAAAGGCACGTTATCTGCTCCCATCAGTACACAAAAGGGTGTGAAACAAGGCTGCCCCTTGGCAGCAAGTATTTTCAACCTCTTTATATCTGATATAAATGAGGCATTCACTGGTGTAACAACATTTCCTCCGAAACTACACGGCTCGCCGATCAACTACTTGGTCTATGCTGACGATCTTATTCTAGTCGATCTGACTCCTATAGGTCTGCAAAGGAAATTAAATTGTCTCGACAGTTATACCACAGATAACGGCCTTAGAATCAACAAACAAAAATGCGAAATTTTAATCTTGGAAAAACTGCAAGGCCGCAGCACTCGACGGATAAAGAACAGATGGCGTCTTGGTAATGAACAGCTTCAGATTGTAAAAAACTCGACATATTTGGGTATGAAGATCAGTGCCAGTAGAAATGATGCACCTTGGGCAGAATTGGCTAAGAACAAATGCCGACAGATGGCTTGTCAAGCAATCCGAATAAATACAAAATTTGGAAAGTTCTCTCTAAAACCAGTAATAGAATTTTACCAACAAAAAGTGGTACCTGCTTTAATCTATGGAGGTGAAAACGCATTTGGCTGTTCTAGTGATCTGTGGAACTCACTTGAAAATATATTCTGGACACGAGTGCTACAACTTCCTAAAGGTACCTCGACGGTTTGTCTCCGATATGAATTGGGCCTCATTTCAATAAATGCAAGAGTCAGCTGGAACCTATTGAATCTCTTCAGGAAAACAATGGTAAAAAACCCAGTGAGCCAATTTCAAATATTACATAGGCCTGATACTGCTAAAGAACACACGATTTTATTTCAATGGAACCTCCTTTGTGTAACACTCTTAAAGGAGTTTGACATTCCTGTTACAACGCTATCTGAGACGCCTGAGCTGGCAAAAACTAAAATCTGGAGAGCTGATTGGATTAAAACCTGCGACCTAAGAGCCAACTCAACTCTAATGCAAGAGGTCCCAGGAGAAGCCAAAGCATATCATCAGAGGCTCACTTATCTAACTCTGTTTCCAGATCACCATGCAAGATCCTTATATATGCAGTTTAGGCTAAACATGCTAAAAACAAAGGAGCATATGAACAGATGGGCGAATGGCGCGATCACCGATCTAAGGTGTAGCTTCTGTAACAAAGATAACGAGACCTTAAAACATCTAACGCTGTTCTGCCAATTCTTCCAACACCAAAGGCAAATCCACTTTGGAGGGCTGATTAATGAGCATCGATATATGACGGCTGATGATTGGTGGGCAGTGTTATTTGAGGGATCCAATAGAGCAGTTTTATTTGCACTAACAAATTTTCTTCGGGAAGTAAAAGCACGTCTAGACGATCAATATATAAATCTGGTGCAAGTAAAGTCCTGAACTCTTTGGTAGTTGCCATGATACTATTCCTCAATATGATATAATGGAAGTGTCAAATGAGCTGTTACGATGAAATGATAGAGGGAGAGAAGCAAATCAAATGAATTTTATATGTGATGTCCTTTTTGTCTTCTGTTTTTTAAAGGTTGAACAAACCAATAAAAATATATATAAAAAAAAAAAAAAAAATAATAAAAATGTTTAAAAATAAATTAAAATTGCAGACCAGCTCAGGTGCCAGTCTTACTTCAAGTACCTGTCAACTAATTGGTATTCCGGGCCTCAGGATGCCACTGGACATTGGTCAGCTGATTTTCCCCCAAACTGGATCGTGAGTTGCTTTGTGGTGCACGTCGAGATGGCCCCTGTGAATGGTGAAAGGAGGAGATACAAAATGTCCCAATCCATCTCATTCCAAGTAGTGAGTGATACGGCTAATAACTGGCCTCCCCAAGGACCTAAACAATCACACAGATCCTACGAAGAGCAGATTTCTACATATGATATCAATTACACTGATGCACTATCGCTTCTCAAAGGAAGAATTCCTGGCACGCTGAGATTATTTTGAAGTTTTACAACCAATAATTCATTTCTTTTTGATCCGATCTTCTGTGCTGCATTCAAACTCCTCTTTTGAAATTATTAATTTTTCCACTAGAACTTGATTTATTGGTTGCGGACTGCATTGTACTGTACTTTTTCTTGATTTCTGCCGTCCTGTAAAAATAAATCCTGTTTTACAATATTGTAACAGTCAAGAGGGTCAGTTATACCACGCAGGGGCCCGAGACCCAGAGACCCACCTGATTGGGGAATGGTGGGGTCAGGAGATATCTAAGCCAGGCGAAGCACAGACTGAGAAATGTAATATGGAACTCCAGGACGGGCCCAAAAGAGTCGGAACGCAGCCTTTCTGCGAAGTAGCAGAGATGCCGACGTTCGAATCTGGCAGCGGTCTGAAAGACATGGAACCTTCGGGCAGACACACGAGAGTCAGAACATCGCACTCATGCGAATTAGAAGTGACGCCGACGTTCGACTGACAGCCGGCAGAGAAATCAAGGAACCGTGAACAGGGAGAGGCGGGGCTGCCACGGCATGGGGAACCTGCGGGTACTCGACAGTTGTAACCCACCTGAGAACCGCAGAGCCATGGATTATGAAAGACCGCGTTGTAACAACATATTAGAGCAGGACAAAAACACGAGACTCCCAGAGACCCACCAAAACCCTTCCAGGAAGGAACTAAGAACTCACCTGGTCAGAGATGACTGGAACAGGGAGCGGGTGGAGGTCGAGGACAGCTTGCAATGCCTCAAGAGAAAAGGGGGCGGGGCTTGGGAGAGTTTATATAGACTGGAGGAGGAAGTGAACACTGATTGGCCTGTTAAACTCCGCCTATATAAAGACAACGCTGGAAGGTAAGAGGGTGTTCATTCTTGGTTTTGTTGCAGATCGAACCAGACAGGACATCAGGAGCTGCTGAAGGCTGGTGGGCGTATGAGGACTAGGAGGAGAAGCCTTGCCAGAAGTCCTTAACAGATCCCCTGCAAGGATCAGAGAAGAAGCATAAGCACAGAGAAAGGACATTACAGCAATTTTTGATTGAAGCCTATTTTTTCTTTTTAACCTTTTGAAAAAGTCTGAATAAAGACCCATTTTAATTTCCATCAAGCCGCCTGGCTGTCTCATTGTCATAAATTTGGTGGCAGCGGTGGGATCCTGAAACACGGTATGGAGAGTATCATCAAGGCCTTAGCAGAAGGACAGCAACAGCTTCAGCAACTGGTGCAGGTGCAGGGACATCAAGCCCAGGCGGATCGACAAGCCATACAACAAGCCCTACAGTTGCAAGCTGCCTCCAAGGATCCCCTGAAGAAAGTCACAGAAGCTGTGGTCGCTCATAGAGCCATGACGCCTGCCCCTTCCAACATTCTACAGAAATTCCAGGCCGGCGAGGATCCAGGTTATTTCTTTACAAATTTCGAACGGGTCGCTAGAAACTCCCAGTGGCCGGTGGAGAAATGGGGGCACTTCATAGCGCCTTTGCTAACAGGCTCAATGCAAGGGGCTTACCAGGCGGCAAACCCTAACGGAGACACAGGTTATGCAGCCATAAAAAGAACCATCCTAGAAAGGATGGGGGTGGATGAGGAGGCATATCGTCAGAAACTTCGGGAAACCAAACTCCGCAATGGGGAAACTCGGAGGCAACTGTACTATCGGGTACACGACTTAACCGAAAAATGGTTAAAACCAGCCTACTGCACTATACCTGAAATCATGGAAAAAGTGAAGTTAGAGCAGTTTTGTGGATGCACTTCCAAGCAATATGCGACGATGGGTCCGACAACACCATCGACCCACTCTCACTGAAGCCATAGACATTGCCACAGCGTTCCAAAAGGCAGGTGGAGCCAGGATAAATCCTGTGGAAGGAGGAAATAAACCCTTACTTCCTCGACCCACGAATTTGGGAGATGTAAAGCCAACCAAGGTAGATCCCAGAGGTTCGACCTGGCCCATCTCCAGCAGGCAACCCCAGTGTTATGATTGTGGGGAGTGGGGAGATAGCGCCCGATTTTGCCCAAGGAAGAACACACCCGAACCTATGGGGATTGGTTGTATACTTGGTTGTATCCTTTAGAAGGAGAAGAGAGCTCTATACAGTGGAAGTTCGAGTGGACGGTGTACCCCGACAAGGCCTGGTCGACAGTGGAAGCGAGCAAACCGCCATCAAACCAGAAGTAAGTGTCTTGGGGAAAAAAAGTGGAAGCAAAATATTTCTGTGAAATGTGTTAATGGGGATGTAAAGTCCTACCCTTCCAAAGAAGTAAACATAGAGGTTAACGGGGTTCACACACCAATGGAGGTAGCCATCATGCCTCATATACCTGCTCCTGTGTTAATAGGGACTGACCTGCCCAACTTTGATGACTGTGTTAGAGAAAAGGAATGGTTAAGAGCTCCTTTCTCAGACTGATATTGAAGGGAATAGTGAGAGAATACCAAGGAAAACCAGAAGAGAGGTGAGAGAAGAGAAACGGAGATGGGTGGAGAGTTTCAGTGGACTCGTAGATTGGATTTCTGAAGATAAGAGTTTGCTTTAGAAGCGAAACACTGACCCATCTTCAAGGCATGTCCTCGAGCAAGCAATGAAAGACCCAGAAAGTACAAGCAGTTATCCGAGGTTTAAAGTACAGCGGGGACTTCTATACCGGGTTACCAAAAAGCCTGATGAACAGGAGTTGGAGCAACTTCTAGTACCCCTGAGTTTCAGAAAGTCTATACTGGGGATGGCTCAGGATGACCAGACAGGCGGTCGGTCACATGGCCAGAGAGAAAACCCTAGAGAACCTTGAAGTGGTTTTACTGGCCAGGAGTTTATAAGGAAGTGGCAAAGTACTGTGATGAATGCCCCACATGCCAAAAATCAAACCCAAACAAACAAGACGTGCCCCATTAGTACCTATGCCATTAATCAAAGAACCATTTTTTAGGATTGGCATGGATATAGTAGGTCCACTGGAACCCAGTAGTCATGGATACCAATATCTATTAGTAGTGGTGGACTACGCTACAAGATATGCAGAAGCTTTTCCGATGAGAGGAACAAGTACCATCCAAGTATGCAACCAATTGATTCAATTCTTTGCCAGGGTAGGAATACCATCAGAAATAGTAACGGGTCAAGGTCGAAATTTTGTATCGGGAGTGATGAGAAGAGTATGTCAACAGCTTCAAATAAAGCAAATCCGGACGTCGGTTTACCATCCACAAACCGATGGTTTAGTAGAGCGTTATAACAAGACCATTAAGCTAATGCTTAAGAAGGTAACGGCACCTACCGAAAAAAGAATTGGGACAGAGCATTATCCTGGGTCCTAATGGTATTAAGGGATACTCCACAATCTTCAACAGGTTTTTCACCCTTTGAATTATTGTTTGGACATCAACCGAAAACAATACTGTATATTGCCAAAGAGGAATGGGAAGGCCAAGAGGATCCTGCCACCCTAACAGTCTATGTAATTGAACCCCAGGATAATTTAACTAGGATGAGGAAGCTGGCACAAACCAACCTGGGAAGATCCCAGTTGACCCAAGAAAAACATTACAATCGGAACACCATATTTATTTATTTATTTATTTATTAAATTTATATAGCGCGCAGGCAGCCCAGGGGCATTGTGGCACTGTTACTTGCAGGAAGACTTAGTTACAATGTGAGCAGGTTGTGCCTTGGGTTACATTAAGGCAGTGACCTGTGATCAGATATATCACATAATACCATAGTTCGACAGTTTAAAATAGGTGACCAGGTGTTAGTATTATTGCCTACAAGCCAGAACAAAATGTTTGGCCCAATGGAGGGGGCCATATAAAATAAAGGCAATATTATGTCCAGTAAATTACTTGGTGGATCAACCCGATCGGAAGGAAAAAACACAGAATTACCACGTAAACTTGCTGAAGGAATGGAAGACCACGGACAAAGCCATACAGGTAGTCACAAGAATGACCCAGGAACCTGCATTCAATTCAGTTCAGTGGGGAAAACAGCTCAAAACAGAAGAGAGAAGAGAATTGAAGGAACACCTTGAGCCTTTAAGTAATGTGTTTTCCTTCTACCCAGGAACAAAACACTTGGCAAAATTGAAACAGAACCTGGACAGAGCATAAGGATCCGTCCTTACCGATTGCCTGAGTCAAAAAGGAATGCAGTGCAAGCAGAAGTGGAGGAGATGCTGAGGCTGGGGGTAATTGAACCATCATGTAGCCACTGGTCATCCCCTATTGTTCTGGTCCCAAAACCGGATGGGAGTATACGCTTTTGTATGGACTATAGACAATTGAATTCCATCTCTACATACCAAGCCTACCCCATGCCCCGTATTGATGAACTTATTGAACAGTTAGGCACTGCTAAATACATTAGTACCATTGATCTGACAAAGGGTTATTGGCAGATTCCGTTAAGGACTGAAGATAGAATCAAAACCGCTTTTTCTACCCCTTCCGGTCTATATCAATTTACAGTTCTACCATTTTGGTTTACATGGAGCCCCAGCAACTTTTCAATCACTGATGAATCAGGTTCTCGCTCCTCATAAGGGATACAGTGCAGCCTACCTGGATGACATAGTTGTATACAGTAAAAACTGGAAGGATCATCTGAGTCAACTATCATCAGTAATAAAATCATTGCAATCAGCAGGTCTGTGCATAAACCCAAAGAAAACTCTACTGGCTGCCAATCAGACTCGATACCTGGGATATCTGGTCGGGGACAGGGTTATACGACCCCAGTTGGACAAAATTGAAGCAATAGGGAAACTGCCTACGCCCAGCAATAAGAAGCAGATCAGAGCCTTTTTAGGCTTCATTGGATATTATCGGCGCTTCATACCTTTGTTTTCTTCCATTCCCAGCCCGTTGACGGAGGCTCTCAAATCTTCCTACAAAGGCGACCTGCTTAAAGATGAAGAAGCTTGTAAAGCCTTTACAGAGCTGAAACAGATAATATCAACACAACCTGTTCTAAGGTGTGCCAATTTCCAAGAAAGGTTTTTTGTGCAATCAGACGCATCAGGAATAGGAATAGGGGCCGTACTATCACAAGGTAGTGAAACGGATCTACGGCCAGTGGCCTTTATAAGTCGCAAGCTCTTACCACATGAGGTGGTGTCTAGCTATCAAATGGGCCATTGAGACACTCAGATATTACCTCGCTGGAAGAAAGTTTACAGTTTTTACAGATCATGCTCCCCTCCAATGGTTAGCCACGCACAAGGACTCAAACCAACGAGTATTGAGATGGTTCTTAACCCTACAGGAATTTCGTTTTGAAACAGTGCACCGACCAGCAGCTTTCTAATTAGTTCCGGATTACCTATCCAGAAATCCTGGCCAGCCCGATTGGCTGGATGCTTCGGGGGGTGTGTGTAACAGTCAAGAGGGTCAGTTATACCACGGAGGGGCCCCGAGACCCAGAGACCCACCTGGTTGGGGAATGGTGGGATCAGGAGATATCTAAGCCAGGCGAAGCACAGACGGAGAAATGTAATATGGAACTCCAGGACGGCCCCAAAAGAGTCGGAACGCAGCCTTTTTGGGAAGTAGCAGAGATGCCGACGTTCGAATCTGGCAGCGGTCTGAAAGACATGGAACCTTCGGGCGGACACACGAGAGTCAGAACATCGCACTCATGCGAATTAGAAGTGACGCAGACGTTCGACTCTGACAGCCGGCAGAGAAATCAAGGAACCGTGAACAGGGAGAGGCGGGGCTGCCACGGCATGGTGAACCTGCGGGTACTCAACAGTTGTAACCCACCTGAGAACCGCGGAGCCGTGGATTATGAAAAACAGCGTTGTAACAACATATTGGAGCAGGACAAAAACGCGCGACTCCCAGAGACCCACCAAAACCCTTCCAGGAAGGAACTAAGAACTCACCTGGTCAGAGATGACTGGAACGCGGAGCGGGTGGAGGTCGAGGACAGCTTGCAATGCCTCAAGGGAAAAGGGGGCAGGGCTTGGGAGAGTTTATATAGACTAGAGGAAGAAGTGAACACTGATTGGCCTGTTAAACTCTGCCTATATAAAGACAACGCTGGAAGGCGAGAGGGTGTTCATTCTTGGTTTTGTTGCAGATCGAACCAGACAGGACATCAGAAGCTGCTGAAGGCTGGTGGGCGTATGAGGACTAGGAGGAGAAGCCTTGCCAGAAGTCCTTAACAGATCCCCTGCAAGGATCAGAGAAGAAGGATAAGCACAGAGAAAGGACATTACAGCAATTTTTGATTAAAGCCTATTTTTTTCTTTTTATCCTTTTGAAAAAGTCTGAATAAAGACCCATTTTAATTTCCATCAAGCTGCCTGGCTGTCTCATTGTCACAAATATATTCAGATATTTTCATGTAAACACAATTTCTCCAGCATGAGGTCTGGCATGATTTCTCATGCTCATGAATATTCCCCGTCAGGCTGGGAATCCTCCGTAAAAGTAAAAACAGTTTCACGTTCACTTACAAACTGTCTTTCTCCTTTAAACCAATCACTGTTGTCTCGGTCATACTGCCCCCCATCCAATGACAGTCCTTTCCCTAAGCCCCTCCTCTCGCAGCCCTCTTCAGATTTTTACTGCACACTTCAGTGTTGGGAGTCCTCGAGTTTGCTCTGTGAGCTTCTTCTATGCTTTTTCGTGTTTGATGGAAAAAAGTTCTATTTTTGTTCTGAGGGAGCCTGTGTGCTCTTTTCTCCAAATGCCGACAGGAGGGATCCGTTGTCCGTGAATTTCAGCGCCCCTCAAGGGTGAAGATCATCAAAGATTCCAGAAGGCCATTGGGCCTACTTCGCGCCCTCTGACCATGACAGTGGAGAAGGCGGGAAGATCTCTCTTAAAGTCCTGCACCAAGTGTGGGCTACAGAATGTGTTTGTTGAAGACAAGCCTCTGCAATACCTCTACTGCCTGCATTCGGACCCCAAGGAAGGAAGGAGGGTGGAAGATATGCCTCGGTTTCTCCAAGAAGACAACGAAGATAGGCACAGTAGACCGGTGGCGTGGCTGAACGCCAAGGCCTCTGACCTGTGCTCTTGAGCAGGGTCATGCCTCACACAGGACCAGCCAGTCCGAGGAGCAGTCTTCTAAGTCTTTTGAGGGCACCTCATCCGTGGTGGCCCAAGACAAGGCCAAGAACCGCACGTCGGGGTTCGCTGCAGAAGCGGATCCCAAGGTGGACAGGGCGCGATCTTCCTCTGCCTCCATTGCCAGCCAGCAATCAAGCTCCTCCTAGAAAAGGAAAGCGTCCAACCCGACTAAACTGCAGGAGAAGCCTGAGAAGCCGCGGACTGAGGAAAACGAGACCGAACTGTCCAAGAAGGCGGAATTGGCACAGGTTAAGACTTAGTCGATGATAGTTGGTGGCGGCTGCTATCATGACAGCAAAGGTGGTGACCCTGTGAAGGTAGCCTCCACAGCGCATAAGGTAACCCTGCCCCTGAGACGGGAAACCGCTGCTGTGACTTTGTCAAAGTCTGCTGGCACGCCGGAAAAGGGGACATTGTTTCAGCACCTGGTTCCCTCCCCTCAGGGTGGAAACAAAGGGGGGGGGGGTAGGAGGCCCCAGATCAGCCCCATGACATCGCCCAAACCATGGAAGTTTTGTCCACGGACGACAAGGACCTGGAGTCCTTGCACACAGTCCATGAGGATGGGGAAGAGGATGACGGCGATGACTGCGCCGGGTGTAGTGTTCCGATCATGCCAGCCCTGCCCGAAGGATGTGTCTATGGACATCCTGTGGACCCTCTACCCCTTGGTGTCGGAGATTCAGAAGAGGATGCCACAGGGCCTGGTTGCAATGGTCCCCCAGGCCCTCGATCAGCCACCAGCGAAAAGGAAGCGCCATCCAACACCCCCATTTCAGCCTCCACATCCAGCTCCCTATCCCCAGTGGTCCCAGACAGGGGGACCGATATGTCCCCGAGAATGGTGGGGTCATTCCATTCCATGAGCACCAGAGCCTCCGACCGATTCCAGTTTGTGCCGAAAAAACCAGGAGGCAGGGTTTCTTGTACCAGAGGCGCAAGGCCAAGCGGAAGACAATCATGGCAGTGCCCCTTCTTGAAGAATCCTTGCAAGGCTACGTCCAAACGCGATAGGCTGGAGAAGTAGTAAGGGGTGCCGGAATCCACACCCAAATGCATGAGGTTGCAACCATCGCCAGATTCAGTGGTTTCGGCGGCTGCGAGGAAACTGTCGGCTGACCCGCCCTTGTAGTCTTCAGTCCCTCTGGACAGTGAGGGGAAGAGGAAGATGGACGCCATGGGAAGGAAGGTGATTTACTCCACGGCATCCGCCATTAAGGCGGCCAACGCACTGGCAATCATAGTCGGGCACGACAGGGAGCTGTGGTACAAGCTGGGTCTGATTTTGGAGATGGAGGCAATCGCTCTCTTCCAGGAACGGGCGGTAATGTCGGATCAGGCCATCGCAGTGGTGCTGGACGTTGCTGACATAGGGTTCTGGCAGATGGGGAACAGCGCTGCCTTTGTCGTCCGGGCTGGATGAAGGCCACACATTTCTGCCAGCAGGTCCATGCAAAGTTACTGGACATGCTTTTGGATGGAGATAACCTTTTTGGCAAGGTTGTTGAGTCCCTTCAGGCTACAAGATGGAGATGGCCTATTCCCTGGGGAGCCTCCAGCAGCACCGCTCTTTTCCCTCCTCCAGAGGAAAGTAGAACAGGTCTTCCAAAGGTTTTGCCTCATCGTACCATCAGCCTTCCGGATCCACGACTCGGGGAGCCAACAGAGGCCATTCCCAGGTAGTGGAGGACAGCGTCGCTGTCGCCCTCATGGCAGGACGCAGGTGCCAAAGCAAGCTTGGACCAACCAGAATGTTGGGCCCCCACCCGTGCACCCCGGTGGGAGGCTGGCTGATTAAGTTAGTCAGTGAGGGGAAAAAGATCCCCACCGACAGATGGGTGCTGGACGCTCTCACCCAAGGACATACCCTGGAGTTTCAGCACAGCTGTCTCCGGATCCCTCCTGACGGGCACGTCAGGAGCAGCATATCCTTCAACTCCTGGAGGAGGTACAGGCCATGCTGCAAAAAGGGGTGATAGAGCTTGTTCCCCAGTGACTCCCGGGCTCTGGAGTCTATTCCAGATACTTTTTGGTCAGAAAGAAGACAGGGGCTTCTAGACCTACGACGTCTGAACGAATACCTCAAGTCCCAAAAATTCAGGATGGTCATGTTGTAACACGTGCTTGGACAACTGGAAAAAGGAGACTTCTTGACGTCGCTGGACCTGGAGGACGCCTACTTCCACGTCTCTATTCACAGGAAAACACTGAAGGTTTCTACGCTTTGTAGTGCAGGGACAGCACTACAAGTTAAAGGGCCTACCTTTCGGCTTGAAGTCGGCCCAAGGGTGTTCACCAAGAGCCTGGCACCACTGGCGGCTCAGGTACACATACAGGGCATACACGCATACCCATACCTAGATGACTGGCTGATTCACGCCTGCTCGCAGGAGCTGACCCCAGGACACATGAAGACTATCTGGCTACTGACGAACCTGGAATTCTCTGCCAACTATCCAAAGTCCTGCTTGATGCCATCGCAGGATGCACTGTTCCTAGGTGCTAGGCTCAATACAGTGTCTTGCCTGGTGCCCTCCTAGGAGGAGGATAGCAGCCATTCTGGGGAAGGTGCAGTGGCTGTCTTCGACTAGGATGACCACGGTGTGAGCCATCAAGTCGTTGCTGGGTATGATGTCCTGCATCTACCTCGTCCAGCTCTGCGGCCCCTCCAGGAATTCCTGGATACCGGTGTCCGGGAGCTTCAGAGACAAGCTTTCGCTCAACGACTAGTTCCGGCAGGCAACTGTCTGGTGGGGCGTTCGCTCGAACATCGGCCAAGGCATGGGATTCCAGAACACGCCATACCAGGAGACGGTCAACATGGACGTCTCTCTAGAGGGATGGGGAGCGCACACCGGACGTCTGCACGCCACAGGCCTGTGGTTGCCAGATGAGAATGATCTTCATATCAACATTCTGGAGCTACAGCAGTTTTCTGGGTCAAGTCGTTCCTCCCGTCCCTGAAAGGCAAGGTTGTAAGGATCTTCACGGACAACACCACAGCCATGTTTTACATCAAAGTGGCACCAAATCCCTGCACCTTTCCAAAGACGTGCAGGACTTGTGGTGATGGACCTTCGGACAGAGGATGTTCCTCGTCCCTCTTCACCTGGAGGGAGTCAAGAACGCCATCGCAGACTCCCTCAGCCGGGAACTGCGCTCCTCCCATGAGTGGGAGCTTTGTCTGGATCAGGTGGCCCACCTGTTTGCCTAGCGGGGCCGGCCCCAGATAGATCTGTTTGCGACGGCAATTAACTCCAAGTGCAACAAGTTTGCCAGCAGGTTCCACGAGTCGAGGAGCCTGGGATGGACGCATTCTCCTTTCCGTGGGAAGGACCGTTCCTGTATGCGTTCCCTCGGTTGCCTCTCCTGCTAAGAGTCATCAGCAGGCGCAGACTGTGTCCATCCAAGATGATACTCATAGCCCCGGCGTGGCCGAGGCAGATTTGGTATCTGGACCTGTCGACATCGCCACCGGTAGTTCCAGATGTTCTCACCAGAAAAGCCCTAGTGTTTGGTGGATATGAGTTGCCTGCAGAAAGCAGAGAGGTCCTCACCAATGGCAGGGTGTCGTCGACTTTGAGGTGCTACGGTCACAAGTGGAAGTGTTTCGCTACATGGTTGCCGGTCGCTGAAAATTACCCCATTGAGGGTCACAGCCCCGAAAATTCTTCTGCACTTGCTCCCCTTGGCCAAGGCCAGCTTGGCACACGCTTCTATCAAGGTGCATGTGGCGGCTATCTCCTGCTACACCAGGTCTCCAGTGTAACGCTCACCTGACTCCCACGGAGGTGCTGGCCTGGTTCGCGCTGCTGTGACCTCTTCTAAGATGATGAGCAAGGTTCGGAAGACGGACTGGACCGGGCCCCCAAATCTGGCTTGTCTAGCTCGCAGAAGTATCCTTCTGTAGGCGAAAATAGGGGATTAACTGTCTGCGGGGTAATGCAATCGGCCTCCCACTTTCCCCTCACACCCTCCTTGAAACCCTTCTGTGATTTCTCGTAGCGTCTCACCTTAGGGTCTGGAAGGACGAGCTCTCCATCCTGCTTCTGATGCAGGGGCGCGTTGGTATCCAGTCACTTCACTGGATTTTCGGATTGGTGAGAACCAAACTTGCTTGGCTTCCAGGTAAGTTTTTTGACAAGAGGTTCCCCTTGTGTCCATGCATTAATGTACTAATGCTAGTGTCTTTTTCCCCATAGGGGCCGGGGTACGGAATGCCGGGGAACAGGCACCAACCCGAGATGAGAGGTGAAATCCTTGTAGAAATCAGGTAAGTCTTTAATAAGCGTTTTTTGGCAATGTCTTTTCATTCGCTCATTAACGCTGATGTCTTTTTCCCCTTAGGGGCCGGGGTCCGGAAATGCCAGGATGCGGCGCGGACCCGAAATGAAGAGGGAATGAATCAACAGGTAAGTCTTAACATGGAGATTTAGCTTTCCTTATTCCCTTCTATCTCTCACCTTTTGTTCTGGTCTTTTTCTCCCTAGGCGCTGGGGCGTGACTGCGAATCCGGAGGATCGCTGCTGAACATGGAGGCGCCCTGTAAAGGTGAGTGGAATGCGGCGCTGCAGAGATCGACGCGATGAGCTTTTAAATTAAAGTCTTCCTTTTCAGGATTGTCGGCGAGATGTCTCCGGGATGCGGATCTAGCAGGTAAGGACTTTTCCTTCTTCTGTTCTCTTCTCTTCATTTGCAGGTGATCCAGGATGCTGGCAGGCGTGGCAGAAGTCAGGATGCAGGAGCAGACACGGTGAGCGTCCAGCTGCTAGATGCAGAACAACGCGAAGCACGTGTGGCTGTTCGGGTGGGGTTTAAATAGCCTTGGAAGAAGTTCCAGGTATGTATCCTTCCCCGACCACGCCCGGATGGTAAATTAGTCCCACAGGTAAAGTAGTCCCTTTCAGGCCTCAAGGAGGCCGGGATCCTGCAGCATGGTCTGCATCAGGTAAGTGCACCCAAGCATTCCCATAATGAGCCTGGCGTCTATGGCACCAGGACTGATGTCTTTTATGAGCCTGGCGCCATAGGTGGCGCCATAGGCGCCAGAACACTGTCCAAAGGGCCCCTATATGGGGTTGCTGGGTCCTTCCTTGGGGACTGGATGTCAGCTTTCGGGGACGCCGGGCTTGATCGGCTCCCCGGGAGCGGGTATCATGACAGCACTCCCCCCGACCCCCCCCACCTCCCCCCACCCCAACCCAAGGCACCTCCCAAGGTTGTTCCCACCGGGGGTTTTGGTTTGTCTGGGAAGAGTCGGTGGAATTTACTGACTAATCGAGGTGCATGCACATGGTCGCTGGGTTCCCACGACCTCTCCTCTCTCCTTCCAATCAATTAGGTAGAACAGTTTTGACCTAAACATTTTTGAGTCTAAAATGTTCTTCACTTCGAATTCGGGCTCCCCATCTATTAGAATAGGTTCTGGAGGTTTGAGTAGTCGGGTTCCGGGTACCACTGGTTTCAGAAGTGACACATGAAAAACAGGGTGAATTCGCATACTAGCTGGTAAATCAAGTTTAACAGCCACTGGGTTAATTATTGCCGTAATAGAATAAGGTCCCAGATATTTTGGGTTAAAAGTTCGAGGCCCTTTGAGTGGTAAATGTCTGGTAGCTAACCACACTCGATCCCCAATCTGATACGGAGGTGCTTCACTCCGATGTAGATCAGCATTCTCCTTGTATTTTCTCTTGGCTTGTTGTAAATGCGTAGTTGCCTCTTTGAAGGCTTGGGTAATTGTAGAATGCAGATGTTCTACTGCAGGCATTCCGATGTTCTGAGGCGAGTCAAGGTTTGAGGTTCGAGGGTGATGCCCAAAGTATAAAAAGGACTGTGGCCAGTTCCAGAGTGTACCGAATTATTATATGCGTATTCGGCTATCCAAAGAATGTCTTTCCAGTTGCTTTCAGATTGCTGTAACATACACCGTAAGTACTGTTCAAGGGTCTGATTTGTCCTCTCGGTCTGAGGGTGGTGACTGGTCGATAATCTTACATCAATCTGCGCCATTTGGTAACATTTGCGCCAGAAGTGGGAAATGAATTGGCTTCCCCGGTCAGAGATTAGTATAGATGGGAATCCATGTAGCCGAACAATATTTTCGAGGAATTCTTTGGCTAGGACAGAAGCTGAAGGTAAACCTTTCGAAGGAATAAAGTGGGCCATTTTGGAAAACAAATCCACAATTACCAGAATAGTATTGTACCCCGAACAAGGAGGCAGGTCCGTAATAAAATCCATTGATAGGGTGTGCCAGGGTGCTGGTGGTATGTCTAGAGGTTGAAGGAGACCGGCTGGTCTTTTCTTTTGACTTTTATTTTGGGCTCAAACACCACAGGACATCACAAAAGATTTAACATCTTTTCGCCAAGAGGGCCACCAAAATTGTCGTTTCACCTTTTCCTCTGTCTTGGCAATACCGGGGTGTCCCTCTATTAATGTATCATGATAATCGGAAATAACTAGTTTGTGTAATTCCTTATGTGGCAGGAATAAGCGTCCTTGGAAATAAGGTAAACCATTATCTATGGTAAAGTCTGATCCCTTTTGTATCCATTCCTGTAAGGTTGTAGGGTCCAGGAGTTGTTTCACTCTGGCTTGAATGTCTTCAAGCGTCTGTAACAAAGTCATGCCTAGAATCCTCTGTTCGGGAATTATTGGTACTCGTTCTGAGTTTGTATCAGATTCTCCCATTCCAATTCGGGATAAGGCGTCTGCTTTGTCATTCTTGCAGCCAGGTCGATAGGTAATCACGAAATCAAATTCAGCGAAAAACAAAGCCCATCGGAGCTGCCGTGATGACTGAGCCTTGGCGGTTTTCAAGTACTGTAAATTCCGGTGATCAGTGATCACTGTGATGGTATGTCGAGCGCCAAGCAGATAATGCCGCCAGGCTTTAAAAGCGGACTTAATGGCTAACAGTTCTTTGTCCGTGATTGCATAATTAACCTCGGGTGCCGAGAATTTTCTGGATCAAAATGCTACGGGATGCAGTTGGTTGGTTTCGGGATCTCTTTGGGACAGGACAGCTCCCATGGCTAGGCTGGATGCGTCAGTCTCGTCAACATAAGGGAGATCTGGACGCGGGTGTTTCAATATAGGTGCGGGGGTAAACTTAGCTTTTAAATCCTGAAAGGCCTGCTCGGCTTCTTCAGACCATTCAAAGCGTTTATTTTTCCTCAAGAGTGCAGTAATGGGTTGTACCACGCGTGAAAATTCCGGGATAAACCTGCGATAGAAATTGGCAAAGCCGAGCATGCTTTGAACCCCTTTTACAGAGCTAGGTGATGGCCATTTGAGGATGGCATCCACTTTTCTTGAGTCCATTCGGACTCATTTGGGTGTCAGGATGAAACCTAGAAACTCGACTTCTGTGGTATGGAAAACACATTTCTCCAATTTAGCAAATAGTTTGTGTTGGCGCAGTTTTTCAAGTACTGCCCTGACGTGTTTTCTGTGATCAGATTCCGAAGAGGAGTACACCAGAATGTCATCGATATATACGACAACACAAACATCGATGAGTTCCCGAAGGACATCATTCATGAAGTATTGGAAGGCAGCCGGCGCGTTACACAATCCGAAAGGCATCACCTGGTACTCGAATAATCCGTATTTAGTACGGAAGGCAGTTTTCCATTCGTCGCCTTCTTTAACTCGTACCAGATGATAAGCCCCCCGGAGATCTAACTTGGTGTACATGCAAGCGTCCTTCACCTGGTCAAGGAGTTCAGGGATCAGAGGCAGAGGATAACGGTTTTTAACCGTTATCTGGTTCAATGCGCGGTAATCGATACAAGTTCTAAGGTCGCCTTCTTTTTTGGGCACGAAGAACAAAGCCGAGGATGCCGGGGACTTTGACGGGCGAATAAAACCATTAGCTAGGTATTGATCCAAATATTGTCTCAAATGCAGATTCTCAGGTTCGGTAAGGGCATAAATCCTGCTACAAGGGGGTTGTGCACCGGGCACCAGATCGATTTGGCAATCGTACGATCTGTGAGGAGGTAACGTGTTGGCCTGTTCCTTTTGGAAGACGTCCTGAAAGTCTTGGTATTCCGGAGGTAGTTGCATGGAGGCAGAGGTTACAGATGCTAGATTAATCTTCAGGTTTTCTGCGTAGCAGGTTTGTGTACAATCCGGGAAGGTTATTCTCTTAGCTCGCCAATCAATTTGAGGATTATGTGTCTCTAGCCAAGGGATTTCAAGAATAACCTGAAACTGTGGAGCCTTGATTACATCAAACACAACACCCTCCCGATGGGCGTCGGGACCAATAAGAGTCACCTCAGTAGTGGAATGTGTTACCGGTCCAGAGGCAATTTCAGTTCCATCGACTGTGGTGATGACATCTTTGCTGGTTTTAGGACGGAGAGGGAGGTTAATCCTAGAGACCAATTCACGATCCACATAGTTTCCAATAACCCCACTATCGATGTATGCCTTTATTGCATGCAACCGCTTAGGCTGTTCTGGATCTACGAGAACCATTGGCACAATGAAATGCGAGGTCTGAGAGTTAGTTTTCAAGCTCGGCAAGCGGACCCCTACACTTGTCGGGCGGAGTCGTTTCCCGAAACAGAGTCTTCATGGTTTTTATCAGCGGCTCCTACTGCCTTTCGGGGCGGTTTTGCCGGGCAATCTCGTAGAAAGTGTCCTGAATTCCCACAATAAAGACATAATTTTAACTTCGCCTCCTTTCACGTTCCTTTTGAGTTAAGGGTCCTTTAACCCCTCCAATTTGCATAGGCTCAGAGACATCAACTCCCTTGGGATTAACATGGGTCTTGACCAACACCCGGGTCTCAAACCTGGACCGATCTGCTTTTCTGTTTTGAAGTCTGTGATCCAGTTGGACCACTAAGTCTATATACTCTGTTCATTCTTGGGGCGGATTTACAACTTGGGCCAAGACATCTTTAAGTTCTCCGCGAAGGCCTCGATAAAACAACGTGACTCTTTTATCCTCTGGCCATCCCGTTTCCACAATTAGTCTATTAAAGGTTGCAATATAGGATAGAAGTTCGTCATCCAGAGCCTGCTTGCTTGGAAACCTTTGAAAATCCTTTGAAAATCACGGAGAATCGGGTCATCTTGAGTAACCAGTGGAACTGACCAATCGGCAGCGCAGCCGCTGAGATATGACAATACAAAGGCTACCTTGGTCTGATCATTAGGGAAGGCCCCAGGTCTGCATAGGAAGTGCAAACGACACTGATTCATGAATACGGCGAATCGTTTGGGGTCCCCAGCAAAGCATTCGGGTGGGGCCAGTGGCATGTTTCCAGGTAGATTAATCTGCACAGGGTTACTGGAAACCACAGGAGCGGGGTTCCCTACGTAACCGGGTAGAGGAGTTTGCCCAGCTTGACCTTGCAAAAGCTGTCTGGCCAGGTCATCAGTTCTATCCTTTGATATTATTAATTCCCTCCTGAGGGCATTAGTCTCTTGACGAGCGGCATGTACTTCGGCCCGTAATTCCCCCAGTAATTGGGCCAACTGATCAGTCTCAGAACTTTCCATAGCGCCTGGGTGGGAATTTGTAGGAAGGCTTCGCGTTCTGTAACGCTCACCTGACTCCCACGGAGGCGCTTGCCGGGTTCGCGCTGCTGTGACCTCTTCTAAGGTGATGCGCAGGGTTCGGAAGACGGACTGGACCGGGCCCCCAAATCTGGCTTGTCTGGCTCGCAGAAGTATCCTTCTGTAGGCGAAAATAGGGGATTAACTGTCTGCGGGGTAATGCAATCGGCCTCCGACTTTCCCCTCTCACCCTCCTTGAAACCCTTCTGTGATTTCTCGTAGCGTCTCACCTTAGGGTCTGGAAGGACGAGCTCTCCATCCTGCTTCTGATGCAGGGGCGCGTTGGTATCCAGTTACTTCACTGGATTTTCGGATTGGTGAGAACCAAACTTGCTTGGCTTCCAGGTAAGTTTTTTGACAAGAGGTTCCCCTTGTGTCCATGCATTAATGTACTAATGCTAGTGTCTTTTTCCCCATAGGGGCCGGGGTACGGAATGCCGGGGAACAGGCACCGAGATGAGAGGTGAAATCCTTGTAGAAATCGGGTAAGTCTTTAATAAGCGTTTTTGGGCAATGTCTTTTCATTCGCTCATTAAGGCTGATGTCTCTTTTTCCCCTTAGGGGCCGGGGTCTGGAAATGCCAGGATGCGGCGCGGACCCAAAATGAAGAGGGAATGAATCAACAGGTAAGTCTTAACATGGAGATTTAGCTTTCCTTATTCCCTTCTATCTCTCACCTTTTGTTCTGGTCTTTTTCTCCCTAGGCGCTGGGGCGTGACTGCGAATCCGGATGATCGCTGCTGAACATGGAGGCGCCCTGTAAAGGTGAGTGGAATGCGGCGCTGCAGCGATCGACGCGATGAGCTTTTAAATTAAAGTCTTCCTTTTCAGGATTGTCGGCGAGATGTCTCCGGGATGCGGATCTAGCAGGTAAGGACTTTTCCTTCTTCTGTTCTCTTCTTCTCTTCCTTTGCAGGTGATCCAGGATGCTGGCAGGCGTGGCAGAAGTCAGGATGCAGGAGCAGACACGGTGAGCGTCCAGCTGCTAGATGCAGAACAACGCGAAGCACGTGTGGCTGTTCGGGTGGGGTTTAAATAGCCTTGGAAAAAGTTCCAGGTATGTATCCTTCCTCCAATCAGGTATGTATCCTTCCCCGACCACGCCCGGATGGTAAATTAGTCCCACAGATAAAGTAGTTCCTTTCAGGCCTCAAGGAGGCCGGGATCCTGCAGCATGGTCTGCATCAGGTAAGTGCACCCAAGCATTCCCATAATGAGCCTGTCGCCTATGGCGCCAGGACACTGTCCAAAGGGCCCCTATATGGGGTTGCTGGGTCCTTCCTTGGGGACTGGATGTCCGCTTTCGGGGACGCCGGGCTTGAACCGGCTCCCCGGGAGCGGGTATCATGACATCCAGGTAGATCTTCACTGTGGTCTCACCGACTCGTAAGGAGTTCCTCAAAGGACTTCTTCGATCTTTCCCGCCAGTGAAGGCTCCTGCCCCGGCGTGGGAACTCACTGTGGTTCTGACGAGGCCCATGGGGGCCCACTTCGGGCCTATGCATCAGGCCCCTCTCGTTCCTCTCGTGAAAGACTGCTTTCCTTGTGGTCATCGACTCTCCCAGGAGGGTGGGTGGGATCCAGGCCTTATCCTGCAAGCAACCAACCATACCTGACTTTCCATGAACTGAGGGTGGTGCTGCGGCCACGCCCCTCTTTAATGCCGAAGGTTCAGTCGGAATTCCACCTCAATGAGCTTTTGGTCTTGCCTGTTTTTTTTTTCCCCCCCGAAACCTTGGTCTCCGGCTGAAAGTGCCTTGCACTCGCTGGATGTTTCTCGTGCCTTAAAGTTCTATGTGACACGTAAAATTAGTTTTCGGGAAGACTTCACAACTGTTCGTGAACTTTCGTCCTGTGAACCATGGGAAGGTCTTGTCCAAGGATTCCATCTCAAGGTGGCATTCCGGCTGTATCATGCAGTGTCATCGGTTGGCGAACCGACCAAAGTCTGGCCATCAGAGAGACCACTCCACCAGAGCGATCGCTGTGACAATGGCGTTCCTCTCTGGTGTGCCCCTGCTGGACATCCTCACGCACACCTTCTCGAGGTTCTACTGCGTCGATGGGTATTCCAGGGAATAGTCCAGAGTCGGCCAAGCAGTACTACGTAACCTGTTCGTTTGAGGTGAGTCTGTTCCAGAGGTAAGAGTAATTGCTTCTGTTGAGCCTTGCCACCTCCCGTGGTTGTGTAATGTTGTACTGCTATGTGTTCGTTATTCATGAGCATGTGAATCCGTGCCAAACCCCGTACAAGTTACTTAGCTGTAACTATTGTTCTCCAGCATGGGTCTAGCATGGATTCACATGCAAACCCTCCTTCCGTCCCCTCTGCGGCTCTTGGTCATACTACCACTTTACGTGCTTACAAAATCTGAAGATGGCTGCAGAGGAGGGGCGTAGGGAGAGTACTGTCATTGGAGGGGACACTATGACTCGGAGAACAGGAGAAGAGAGTTTGTAAGTGAAAGTGAAACTGCTTTTTCTTTCTTTATTTTAAAGTCTTTATTTATATGAATCAATGCATCAACACTTAATATACCAATTGCATATGTTTGCTCATTCACTAGTTGCTGTAACATCGAATCCAGAACAAATTGGGCTTCAAGAGCTTGTGTGATAGTGTCCTCCTTTGGTGCATTGAGTTCTTTTGTCTTGTTAATATTAACAAACCATGAGTCCAACAGGTGTCGCACCAATTCTTAACAACACAAAGAAATAGCCACTGTCCCTCCCTCCGCCCCCCCTACCCTCTTTGACATGGCAAACTAATAAGCATGACTCAAGTTACTTTTCCTGTCTGACGGTCACCAGTTCCTTTGTCTATATTGTAAAGGACATTTCTCCATAAATTCAAATTACTTTCATGTTTCTAAGCATTTGTGAAAGTAGTGCTCTTTGTCCCTGACGTGTTCATGGAAGGGAAACCAGGTCTATAAAAAATGTTTGTATGTCCTAGCTTTAAGAGCACACGCTTTCTCCATTGCTGGTACGCCCCAGCTCTTGAGCCACCAACATGCAACTATAGGGCCTTCTGGTATTTTCCAATTTTGGGCTAGGGTCATGCAAGCTGCCGTTAGGTTTGCGAGTGCTGCAGTCCCTCCTGTTGCTGCATAGACCCCCTTCTACCTCTGCCCCAAGAGTATTACTTCTGGCAGTCCAGGTAATTGTGCCCCTGAAATCTTTTTGATATAAGCTAGGATTTCTTTCCAAAATATTTTGGCTTTGGGGAATGTCCAACAAATGTGTCCCAAGGTTCCTATTTCCCTACATTGCCTCCAGCACAGGGGTGAGTGGTCTTTATTCATTGCGTTCAACCTCTGGGGTGTTGGATGCCATGTGTGACAGATTTTATAGGCCGATTATTTTATAGCTGTGCATTTAGACTATTTATGAGCTCTCCTCCAAATCTGTCCCCACTCCTCTTCTGTGATAGCGTCCCCGAAGTCTTCACCCCATTTGGTCATGTATGGGAGGCCATCTGTGTATTGCATTTTATCTAGCAGCCTATATATCCTCGAGACCCCTTTTGTAGTTACCCCTTCACGCATATTTAGCTCTAGTCCTATCTGAGTGTGTGTACCCGCTCTCTTCACCTCCCTCTGAGAAATCTAGTGTCTGATCTGGATATATTTGTACTTCTCTCCCTTCCCTATGTGGAATTTGCGCTTGTATTCCTCGAAGAGGAGTGGATTGCCATCTTGGTAGACGTATTCTATTTTCAGTGTGTTGCGTCCCTCCCATCTTTCCCAATAGGCTACCTTTATTCCGGGGGTTGTGTGGTCCCAATCCCAGGGCAATTTTCCCCCATTTTCAATGCAAAGTCCCATTTTTGCAATGAGTCTAGCGTTGCCTTCAGTAATTGGCCCCCTGCTGCTCTGTTCCAGGTGCGTAAGGATTGTAACGCACTTAAAGTGAAAGTGGTCACTTCTTGTTCTATTTTACTCCAACCCTTATGCGAGTCTGGATTTGACCATCATAACATGGGTGCGATATGGGTTGCTAAAATGTACGTTTTCACATCAGGGGCTCCCAATCCTCCAGTCCATAATGGTCAGAGGAGAACCGATCTTTTGAATCTGAGGTTTCTTTTTATGCCAGAGAACGGCAATGATGTAGTCTTGTAGGGTTTTTAATCATCTTGGCGGGTATGTTTACTGAGGGGGAGCTAGTGGCATATAATAATCGAGGTATGACTATCATTTTAACCGTGGCTATCCTGGCGAACCATGAGAGTTCTTGTGCATCCCATCTATGCAGGTCCTCTCAACGCTTTCCAGAGAGGCGGGATGTTTGCCCCATATAGTTCAGAGTAACTTCTTGTTAGTTTTATCCCCAAAAACTCTAATTCTTTGTCTTCCCAGGACAGCAAGTGACCCATGCTTTGTTCTCACATTTCATTTCGATTATACGTTATATTGAGGGCTTCGGATTTGTTAAAGTTAATCTTGAACCCCGAGACCTCAGCAAATTCCTGTAGTCTAATCCTCACTCTCAGCAGGGTCTGTTTTGTGTCTCTCAAGAAGAGCAGGCTATCGTCCGCATAAAGGGCTAGTTTATGTGTCCCTCCTTTAGATTCTATCGCCAGAATTTCCAGATCCTGCAGACTGTAGCTGCAAATAGTTCCATCCCCAATGGTGAAAATCAGGGGCGACAATGGGCAGCCCTGACTGTTTCCGCTTTGGATTTGAATCTGTTCTGTGAGCTTACCATTCACCATGAATCTTGTTGATGGAAGTTGAAAATTAGCGGGTACCAATTCGTCTAAATGCCGGTCCACATCCAAATGTTCCCAGTACCCATTCTAGAACCCCCCCAAGCCAGGCTAACAAACGCTTGTCTCGCGTCTAGTGCTGCTTTAGATCATTTCTGTTCTGTTCTCGTGCCTAGGTCTATAGCCCTTCTGATATTGTATTGTGTGTGCCTCCCCAGTATAAATCCCACCTGATCCTCGTGATTGATCCTTGGTATTACTAGCCAACCTCCTTGCCAGGATTTTTGCATATATCTTAGCATTGCTGTTTAATAAGGAAATCGGGCGGTAGTTGTCACATTCAGTTCGATCTTTCACTAGGTGGGGATTAGCACTGTGGTGGATCTACCCATGTCCTGTTACCGTCCCTTCCTCTCTGAGTCTATTAAATAGACGCGTCATTGGTGGCTGTAGTTGCATTCTAAAGGTCTTATAGTAGCCATTACCAAACCCGTCTGGCCCTGGTGTTTTATTTGCGGGTTACGTAGCTATGGCTTTGTTGACCTCCTCTGCTGTGATAGGCCTCTCCAAGGCTTCCCTTTCTTACTCGGTCAGCTGTGGCAGATTCACATTTCTAATATAGGTTGTTTGGCGTATTGGGTCTAGCTTTTCTCGTTTAAGAGCTGCGTGAAACCTTTCCATGATCCTCATTTTGTCGTCCTCTCCCACCCGCAGGTTAACCGCCTCTTTTTGTAAATGTGTGCTATGATTATGGGTTTTGTTCTTCTGTAGTTTTGCTGCAAGTAATCGGTTAGCCTTGCCTCCCTGGGTATAATATATTTGTTTGGTATTAAGCAAGGGCCTGTGCTGAGCTTTCTGCCCTATGTGCCTCCATTTGGGCCCTCAATTTTTGCAGGGCTCGTAATGAACTCTGCGATTGTTTCGTTTTATGCTGCATTATAGCCTTTTTGTATCTCCTTTTCCAATTTCGGGTTACCTCTCTACCTTTTGGCGTAAGAGGCCGCTTGTGAGATGAATTCCCCCCTTATCACTGCCTTCCCAGCGTCCCATGCCACCTGCCAGTCTACCTCTCCGGTATCGTTCTCTGTAAAGTAATTGGTTATTGTTTTTTCCATATAGGTTCTAAGTGCAATGTCCTTTTCGGATGAACCCGTTGCGCCTCCATTGCTTTTGGCCCATTTTACTATTTAATTGTGCTTCGATTTGTATGATCACTGGGGCATGGGCCGAGAGATATTTTATTCCTATGTTTATGGCTATGTAATACCCCAAGTAATAGCTCGGCTGAAACCAGGACCATGACTTTTCGTGAGTAGCCCTTATGCACCGCGGAGTAGTGTCTGCATTCCCTGTCATTGTTATGGAAGAATCTCCAACTGGTTTTTCTTTACCGAGGATTCTCAGCCTGACGATGGGGAATATTCATGAGCATGTGAATCCATGCCAGACCCATGCTGGAGAACAATAGTTACAGATAAGTAACTTGCACCTTTCCTGCTACTGAGGGCCTACCTCTCTGGAATTTTAAATGGTTTTTCATTCTTTTATGTACAGTCTTGTGTTGCTTTGATGACTGGTTTTATACATGCTAACATACCCTATGTCATCCGGGAGGTGATCGTGCAGTCATTTATTTTTCTTTGTATTCTGGGATTGTAGTCCTTGGCTTATAATGGAGGGGGGGCATGGGAGCAACATTCAAGTGCCCAGGTTGGAAAGAAACAGATCTTGATGACATCTCCTGAATGGCAACAGGTAAATGGGGTGGGGTTCAGGTTGGCATATATAGAATGGGGTGACTCAAAACGTGCAGACTCTGGCTATCGAGGTCTCTGCACCTCATACTCCTAGTGTTGGAAACGTAGTCTGTGTGATTGCACTGTTACCTGTGTGCACTCAACATGACAAATTGTGAGCCTTAACCTCATCTTTCTTCTTGCTTTAGGTGGCTATTAAGATAATTGACAAGACTCAGCTGAACCCAACAAGCCTACAGAAGGTAAGCCAGTGACCCCTCTCCTATCTGGGAGAGTCCTCCTTTTCCTTTAAAGGCTGTTGAACCCTGTCCTCACTTCCTCTGTATGCTACTCCCAAGGAGGGCCCTGTGGCTCTGTCTCTACTGATGTCACTTCATGACTCCATATTCCAAGTGCTTCCCATAATAACAAGCTCAACATTGAAATATTTTGTGGAGAATGTTGGTTGCGAACCCTTCTGTTAATCTGGATGAAGGAAACCTATGGCGGAGGGAGCGGGGGGTTGAGTTTGCAACCTTTGGCTCTCCAGATGTTTTGGGCTACAGCAGCCATCAGCCCTCGTCCGCATGTTTAATGGTGAGCGATCATGGGTGTCATTGTCCAAACCATCTGGCGAGCCGCTGGTTGCAGACCCTGACCTATGCCAACAATGTACTAATGTGCACCCTTGTCATTTGACCCTGACCTTTTTGAGGCACACTGAAATGTGTGTTTTACTCATCTTTTGTCAATTTACTGGTGTCATTCAACAGTCAATCCATGTGTGTTGCAAACACAAGTGCATAACATGTATGGTCTTGTATTACATATGGGTATTAAGCGCGCTATAAATAACCTATCATATCATTTTATTGTACGGGGTGTTTAGATAGAACCATACAAAAATGCAGTCACTTTCTCCTGATTGCTAGTTGCCAAGGTAACTTTCTAGTATTGAGTTAATATCTCGACAAGCTCTCATGTTGGCAGCATGTTGGCTGCAGTGCTGGGATTCATCTGGTAGGGTTTCCAGTTTAAGATTTTGAAATTGCCCAACGATGTGGCGGACTTTGTGGTGACTTGACTAGTTTGGAAATTTTTAGATGGCTTTAAATCTGTCTGACTTTTTTCTGGCCTTGCTGAATGCTCTGCCTCGGTTGCATATTAGTAGCTTGATCGAGTCCCAAGCAAGTTTTGGGGGATCCCAGAACAAGCCGGATTCAATGTTTCGAAGGGGTGAGGCAGAGGTGTATTTTAATGCCACTGACCTTAACGTCTGCGTGTCAGATCTCCCCGTCCACTGGAGGAACACTCACATCTTGTCCCATACGCCCACATATAAGGGCCTGCCTTATCATTTGCATGTATTGTATGGTAGTTGTAATTTATATAGCAACTTTTACCATTATTATAGTTTCAATGTGCTGGTGGTGGGAACACCCGCAGGGACCGAAGTCCATAGTGTTGGAGGTCATGGAGTAGGATTAGAATGTGTGCGAGTTTGGCCAAATATGCCTTAGCAAGGCTGGCCAGGCTCTGGTAGAGAGCACCCCATGTGGAAGGGTGCTGAGAGGAGTCGGGAGATGGCAAGAGTGCTAGATACTTGCTAGGTGTCCAGCGTGCCCGAATTTGCCCTAGGTCATGTGCTGGCAAATAAAGCTGCCAAAATGTGGTGTATACTAATATATGAGCGAAACTGTGTAATTTTGCATGCAGGAAGGGGAGAACTCATATGTCGAAATACATTCCGAATAGTGAAACTGGTGCAATTACAAGTGGAAACTCGTTGCAACAAATTTGGATTGTTTTCGAGCAAGCTAATTTTGGACAAACCTATCTGTCAAGCTGCAGATCCTGGTTTTAATGCTTTGCTGTGGTTGAGACCGTGCAAGTACTACCCACCCCCTTACTCCTTGCATTCCTAATGCCTTGTTTCATATCCAGTGCCCCAGTGTGTGGGGGTAGCGAGTGTAAACGAACTGGAAACTGGCAAAGAGAAGCCTTGGAACTGGAATTTAGAGGAAGGGCAAGATGAACGGATTAAGGCAGTTTAGCTGAAACTAGGGTCAATATGAAGAGCATTAAAACACCATTTAATCCCAGTTTTATAAGTGCCACCAATGGATAAGCGTACGGGGGAAGTCACATTAGGGGAGGAAGATGCGACTTCTGGACTTTTCAAAATATATGGGTTAAAGAATGTCATTCTTTCGCTCATAGTAGCTCTGTGGTTCTTGTTCTGGTCACTCACTGGCCCCAGGTCTGCTGGTGTTCTCTGCCTTGTGGTTTGGATCGGAGCCCTGGCATAAGGTTTGTGGTACATTTTGGCTTGTGGTTCTTTGGCAGATTCGTGACTCCTTGTTTGCCAGTGATCCAAGACTTGAATCAATGAAGTCTGGTTGTTATTTCTATGCCAGCCACCTTGTGACTTGCAGATTTGGCAGCGGCTTCTGTGGCGGGAAGGGGCTCGTTATTTCACGCAGACGACCCACAGAAATAGAAAGGGCAAAGGGTAGACCCATCAAGCTTTGCCAGGTTTCTTTTCAAAGAAATTGAGCATCGCTCCTGTGCCATCACTGCCCTTCAAAAGAAAGGGTTCACAATGAGAGGACGCTGGTTGGGACACAGATTCCCGGACCACTGGTGGAATCTGGGCCCATACCATCGCAGCAACGTGGTTTTGTGTCCCACTTTTAGTGGGAAACTATTGTGAGCATAAAAAAGGAATGTCCCGATATAATGGAATCTGAAATGACCGGACAAATAACCGAAGTTATTTTTTCGAAAATAAATAACTTTCGTTTTTTCCTCCTGCGGTCCTGTCGGACAACCCGCTCTCCCCTCCCCCCTTACCTTCTGGAGGGACACAGCAAAGTGTGCCGCCGCCTCGCCATCCATCTGTGACACTGGTTCCCTTCACGCACATGGAAGGGAACCAGCGCCGCAGGGTCCTTTCCTTTTTCCTTTTTTTAACTTTACTTGGACACCCCTGCTCCCCTTCATCGACATTTTTGCCTTTTCGTTTTTATTTTCAATGCCCTATTTGGTATTTTATCCCGTACGTTTTTTGTTTTCCGACAGATACCTAAAAATAAATCAATAAATAAAAGTAAAAAAAGAATCAAATAAATAAAAACATTTTTTTAAAGCACTTGGATAAAGGTAATATTGCTAATTATGCCTATGGTATCAGTGGCTGTTGCTGTCACAACACACACCTCTCCTACCCCGGGGAAGGGCAAGACGAGTTACCCAATGTTGAGCCTTTAAATAGATATGTAAATTGCTGCCTTTCGAGTATAGTTAGCTTGGAGACGGCTGAAACCCGTCTTTTATGTTCATGAATGGCCCTGCTCCTCTATTCTCATGGGTGTATATCGAGCCAGCAGTAGGTAGTGTCCTGCAGCCATTTCTGCACACCTGCTACCACTGTTGGGTAATAAGACACATGTCCTTAGTGAGTGGCTGCATTATGGGGTGCAAAGGATTGACTCTTTAAATAAACTCATGCACTGTCGCCCATAGTCATATAATTCTGCAGCGCTTGTACACAACAATATTCTTTCTTAAATAAAACAAAAGGCGTTCTAAACCATGCCGTATGTTAGAAGTACAAACATCATTTCACTCTCTAACCCATCCCTTGGCCGATGGCCCATTGTTCATGGGATCATTCATCCTAACCCAACTGAAATCCCACCTTGAACACACAAGCTATTGGAGACTGCAAGCACAAATGTATGCTAACACTACTAGTAGCCCTGCCTAAATGCACTTCAGGTGGTGGAAGTTGTACTCAAGGCGGTCTACAGGAAATAGTTTCAATGTGTCCTCGAGGAGTAGAATATTGAAAAGGCACATGAACATGGTTGGTAATGTGTCTTCAAGCGCCACCATGTTTTTATAATGAAAGAAATAGAATGCCATCAAGCTCATAAATCGAGCTAATTCCTCTTGGGTCGAGTAGATAAACGAATTGACTTGATCTGCAGGTTTCCCAGGATTTAAAAGGATTTTCAAGGCCTGAGAAATGCCTGCCTGTTTTACAGTGTTCAAGACTTCTGAGGAGTAATACATCCATGTATTTTCCTCACTGTCCCATGATACCATTTCAGTTCTGTTGGCAAGTTTCACCAAGCCATTTGCTACCCCATTGCAACTGTAATGTTATTCCTTGCTCTCTTCTGGATACTTTATTTCTATGGCATCCCACGCCAATTGCCCTCACTACCCCCTTCTGTCCCTAATGTGCACTTACATTGTGTGCCTTATGCCCTCTTACTCCTTCTATTCTGCTCATATTCCTTGGGTAGTCCCTGTCTTCCTTCTCCATTAGGGTACTCCTCCATCATCCGCTTGCTCCTATTCTGCTCTTCACATCCCCCGGTACACACGACACATTCCATCTCCAGTACTACTTCTGCTTCATTCTGTTCAAACCCTGTGGTATGACTCTGGTTCTGCCTGCATCCTGCCCCCTCCAAGAATCACATTTTCTCTGTGACCTGTGTCATTTACAGCCATTCTTGTTTACCAGTGAAACAAACACTTAAGTAAACTGATCACTTGCTAGTTGGACGGGAACATGCTTCTGGACCACTGAGAAGCTGCAGGAGCTTTTCTAGATTAAGAGACTTCAGCTATAGCTGCCACCCTCCCACTGAGGTCACTGCTATTCTACCTCTATGCTTACTGCTTGCATGCTTCCCTACCATCACAGCTACTGATGCCTTACCACTACAGCTACTCTGATCTAATTACTGTAGTCATGGCTATCCTACCACGGAATCGTACTAAAATGTTGCCATGATTGTGGCGCACTCCTGTGTGTACCGCCGCCATCCTTGTACCCCAGCAGTGTGAGGCACTGCATCTACTTGTATGCGGACGACGTTCTTTTGATTGTTCGTGAGCCTGCTGCAAACCTGGAGTGGACTATTTTTAAAGTGGAAGGATTTGGGAGACTTTTGTGACTAGTGATAACTTTGATCTACACCTTGCCGATGGAGGTGGGGGAATTAACTCGCGCACCTACAGATGGAACCAGAAGGGGGGGGCGGAATTCAGGTACCTGGCCATCATGGTGAGTGCGAATTGGGAATGGGTGTATCAGGAGTGCGAAGCAGGCAGTCGCAGCTTTTGCCACGCTGGCAGAATTCTGGCAGAGGTTCTCTCTCGTTGATGGGGTGGGTGGCAATGGCAAAGATGATTGTGCTGTTGAGGCTGCTGTACAGGTTTCATATGCCTATACCAGCCTCTTTTCCTTTTATTTTTTGGGCACTTCAGAGGACTATTAGGGGGGCTTTGGGGCACCTGATTTTAGGTCCTTTTATTCGGCATACATGCCCCAGCATATGGTGGACTGGTTTTATTCTTCTGCACATGGACCGGGTTACTGACTGGATCAAAGTATAATCCTCCCCAAGCAAACTCCTTAAGTTGCTTCGAAGGCGGGTAAAGGAGCTTAAGCCACTTCTGACACCAGTTAGTACAGTTATCCGGATCTGATGGCAGGTTACTAAACTTCCTGGGCAGAAGATGCCCTTCATGCCAGAGATGTTACTCGCTTGTGGCAGGTTGGGGTATGCATTCAAGCAGAAGAGGGGGAGCAGTATAGGGTGAGTGGGGCATCAGGGGTTGCTTGGAGACCTCTATAAAGACGCCAGGGCCATCAAGTTTCGAGAGTTTGGGGCTGCACACCAGTCTGTCCGCCTCAACATTCTGGAGCTCGCTACTCTGATGGTGGGGTTTAGGGCAGCATGGGAAGGATTTCCGGATAGGCCTTGGTTCTATGGGATTCATGTGATGCTCCTTCAACTGGCTGGCTGTGGTAGGAATGTTTCTGAAATGTATGCAGCAGATCGGGTTAAGCAGGACGTGGAGGCTGTGGCCTTGAGGCTAAGGTGGGAAGGAGGTGCGGGAGAACGGTTTACCGGCAGGGAACAGAGCCGAGTGTTAGATTTTTAATAGTTTTCTTTTATAACGATCTTGATACTGAAAGAGGTTTCTAACCGCGGACCCGGGATTCGAACCTGTGTTGCGCTGCGTCATCTTCCTTCCAAGACGAGCGCATTGCCACTGAGCTATACTACACGTGTCTATACTACCATATGAATCGCGTGTCCAGGAATGCCAGGTTGCAGTGGATCCAATATAAAGTTGTTAGGCGCTCATATATCACCCGGGTGATGGTAGACAAACAATGGCCCAAGGCGCCGGCCCAAAGTGTAAGAGGTGTGACGGGTCAGGAGGAGGAGGACACAGACTCCGGTTTTCTATCTCAGTGATATTATATTAACGAAAATAGGGGGAAATTCCTAACTTCCCCTAGGCTAAAGGACTTCCCTACCTAATGAAGCTAACTAGTGTGCTCGTCAGTGAGAGTCCAAATCAAGTTCAGTTCACTGTCCAAAAACTAACCTACTCTGAACCTACACCATTTATAATAGTTCCTTCTCTCATTCAAGGAGTTATCTTTGTTCTCTTTTCTTCAACTTGTGGTTTCGTCTTTACTGATTGCCCACTCTTTATCTTGACTAGAACAAATCTGAGAGTTCCAGTATTGATTCTTGGTATCTTCATGTTATCTTGACCCTTTATCTTCATTAGAAGTAGAGGTGTTCCAGACGATTTCCACTCTTTTGGTATTTTTAATACTTTATCCTGACTGGGACGAGTTTCTGTTGCATTAATAATTCTCACTTTCTTTAGATATTCTTAACACTTTATTTGGACTGTGTGTTCTCCTCGGTCTCTTGCTTCTCTTATCTTTGTTTAGGCCAAGTGTTAGGTTCTGTCACCAACCGTCTCCAGCATCGGATGCTGTGCGTCCACTCTTTCCTCTGCAACTCTCGAGCAGCTGATTTGAACTCTCCATGATGTCTCCACCACTTGGTTTATGGCGTTGCTGTTGGGCTTCCCTGGCAGACGTCTTCTCTGTTGGTCTAAGACTCTGTATTGTTTTCTGTGTCCCAGTACTATGGGCCTTCCTTTGCAGGTATCCTCAGTGGACTTGAGTGACAACAGCAGACTCTGAGGAATTCTCCATCTTTTTTTTTTTTTGATAAGATGTCAGTAAGAGGGTGTTAAAGATTTTAGGGAGTTCTTTACTAGAACGGGAGTCCTAGTCTCTGAGTGAGGTCCTGCTTGCCTCTACCCCTAGGGTAGGGTATTGTGTAGCCGGCTTGCCTCCCTAGCCTCGCAGAGAAAGGCTCCCCCTCCATAATACATGACAGAATCCTGCAATTCTTCAGAGGGCATGAGGGTCATATCTGCACGTGTTGGGGGTGCGACCTAGTTAAGGGATTTTGGGATATGGTTTGGAGGAAATGTTTGCGTTTATAAATGTGAGGATTTGGCCGACAGTGAAGCCTTGACTTCTGGGGAGCTGGCCTAGCAGGAAAGGGAAATGTGGCACAGCACTGCAAAGTGATATTGGTAGGCCTCATCCTGGCAAAGCCTATGATAATAATGTCGTGGAAGGTGCATATTGGACCTAGAATGGGGGACTGGTGGAGGGCGATGCGAAAATTGATCGGAGCTGAGAGATGCAGCCTCACCTGTGGGTCCTGTGGAGGCTATGCTTATCAGTACAGCATCAGGTATGAAGTTTGGGACATGCGCGAGGCCTGCTCTCACCGGAGACTGCAGAGGTGTGAGCTAAGGCTGGTCTCTTGACTGGCGCTCGGTCTGTTGAGAAAAGGTTGGGAAGGGGGGGGACTACTTGCGCAGCATGGTTAGGGGAAGTCACACTGAAGGTATACGTTTCTGGTTGTCTTTGAACACGGGAAGGGATGGACGGGGAGAGCATTTTTGCTCAGGGGGAGCATCACAGCCTTGCACCTGCAAATATGATAGTGTGGGGGGGGCTCGGACAAACAGCTGGATGGAAGGGGTTGGGCCTTGTCTTGAGGGAGGGCATTTGCAGTCATTTTCTGAGGAGAATTTATCCATAATGTTGTTTGGCATCACAATGGTGAACTACTGAATGTGGACAGAACAATCGTCCAATGTTATCACATGCTGCATTTTGAAACTGAATAAACAGAAGTATTTAAAAAAAACTTGGGCTATGGTAGACTCACCCTGGTGGGTCGGCAAAACGAGGCTAGCAAAGAGTAATGCCTCTTAGCCACTTTGGCAAACATGCCTTCTATATCCTGTGGCTGCCCTCTTTGCAATGCACATGGGTTTTCCTACCTCTGATAATTCCTTGTGGCAGTTCTGGCCTATTTGCCCACATTTGAATTATTATTGATTGCTGTTGGCTCCACATCTTGCCATAGGGAGTCTGAGCTTAGGGCAACTCATGTGTGAGCCTTCTTAGTGCTATATGGATCTACAGTCACAAGCCCACTACACTCCCTACCCCCTGCCTGGGTAAGCCACCACCCCTGTGTTCTGTTTAGACATGTGCCTCTCTCCTTACTGATCATCTGCCCAGCATGCTCCTTTCACTTTCATCCGTATTTGCTACTGTTCCCACACTCACTGAAACCTGGATGACCCCCACAACAAGACCTTGCCACCCTTGCTCCTCCCCATACCCATTTATATATCTTCTCTGCCTCACTAGGAAAACAGTGGTGGTGTTCTTGGGATCAGTAAGGACATGCCATTGAACCCTCCCAACCCCTGAGTTTTTCTCTCCATCTTCTAATTCATCTCCATCCAACTCTTGGCTACTACCCCTCCCACTGTCCACCCAGCGGCCTAAATATTTTCGTTGACTTTGATCAGCTACTACCAACTGATATCCCACGGCCCTAGTGGGTAACCTCCATCATCTCTTCAACATTGCCCAGGCTCACCAGATGCAACTAGATTGCACTTTGTGTCCACTCGATCATCCTACACTACCAGCTTACTGGTGCCCACGGCAACTCCCTGTATCTCATATTCGTATCCAACATCCATGGACTCACTGCTCTCTATTGACACCTCACCCATCCCTTCTCTCATCTACTTCACCATTTCCGTTCACCCGCACTTTTGCTACCTCATTAATCACTAAATTGAAATTTAAGCCGGACTTCATAGTCCCCTACCTTGACCAAATCAAGGTCTCCCTTCAAGCGCTCTCTCTCTCTCTCTCTCTCTCTCTCTCTCTCTCTCTCTCTCTCTCTCTCTCTCTCTCTCTCTCTCTCTCTCTCTCTCTCTCTCTCTCTCTCTCTCTCTCTCTCTCTCTCTCTCTCTCTCTCTCTCTCTCTCTCTCTCTCTCTCTCTCTCTCTCTCTCTCTCTCTCTCTCTCTCTCTCTCTCTCTCTCTCTCTCTCTCTCTCTCTCTCTCTCTCTCTCTCTCTCTCTCTCTCTCTCTCTCTCTCTCTCTCTCTCTCTCTCTCTCTCTCTCTGCCATCCTATCGAACTCTCCTTCACTGCACTTTCTACCTCTTTTTAGGATCGCTGTCCTGCCTACTCCTTTCCCTTCTCTCATCTGCATCCTCCACCATGGCCCTTTCCAGTGGTCCAACAACTGAGGGCAAGTGTGCACATCTGCTTACATCACATGCATGAAGTCCCCCCCCACCACCCACTCTCCATGCAACCTAGAACGACTTTTTACCCCATCACTTCCAGCTCTGCCAACTCCTTATTACACAAATCCTGTATCCTCCCTCCACTCAAACACACGCTTTTCATGACCCTTTAGACTTCCACCCTCGACAGTCAAACCATTTCCTCCTCTGCAGATTACTTTGCTTCCTACAGCTCTTATAAAATTACCAACATACATAAGGCCCTTTCCACCCTCTACCTCCTCCTCACCACCACCACCCACACCTTACCCCTTCCTCACAATCTCACTTCACTCCTACCTGCCCTACTGAACCTTTACCCATCCTCCTCTCACCCAATCCCTCCTGCACTCCTATTGATACTTTTGCATCCCAGGCTGTCTGGGAGCTTGCATTTGTCAGACGTCATCGTTTTGCCCTCTTCAACATCTCCCTTAGCTGGAATTATCCCCACCTGCTATAAAATGTCTACAATCCTAGCAATAGCAACAACAATAACAAACATAAAAAATAAAAACTGCTGACCTCAATCCCCCTCATTCTATAGATCTGTCTCTCCTATCCCATCAGTCAAATATCCTTATGAAGCGTCTTCAACTGTGTAGTCCACTACCTTGAGGTACACTTACTCTGCAACCTCTTCCAATCCAGATTCCGCTCCAACCATCCACCAAGGCTGCGCTCACCCATGTCTTCAACTTTTTCAATCCTACCCACCACTCACCTCTTATCTAGCCTCATTTTACTTGATCTCTCCTTAGCCTCCCTCCTACAAACTCTTTCCTCCCTTGTTTTCAAGAACACTGCACTCAAATGTGTGATCTCTGTTCACTCCTCCTTTAATTGGAAGTCCACAACTTCTAGCCCACAGCCCCTGCCTCGGAATATGCTGCAAGGATCAATCCTGTGTTGACGTCTCTTCACCCTCCACTCATCCTCCATGGGTAAAGTATTTCTTTCTTTGGCTTGTATGCTCACTGCACACGGCACCCAGGTTGTCTTCGTCACCCGTGCTATCTCTGACCGCGAAACAGCCTCTCCACCATCCTCCACGTTCCCGCATGCTTGACTTCTCCAAGCTAGTTCTTTCCCCCCGCGAACATCATTCATGGGCATACTTTTCGGGGGAAGGACAAGGGTGTCTGTTCCCCCAATTTTAATGGCACACCATTTTGTCCCTCATTTGGTAGGGTCCCCTTTTTTTTTAGATGTCATGTCCCTTCAAAAAATAATTCTCAGCAAAGTTACTCCACTGCCATCATTAACGCCACTCTCCCGTCTCTTTTCCACCTGAATTCCTCACCCTCACCCATGAGGGCTCTCAACCTTGGTGTCTTCTTCAATAGCTACCTGAACACTTCACGGTAACTCCTACCGAAGATGCTCATCCTCACACACCTATGAAAAATCTGGCTGCACCTCCTGCACCACTCAACTAAAACTCCAATCTCTAGGATAGCAGCTCAGGGGCTACGTGCTTGCCCTGGAAGCAAGGCAGCACAGAGCAACACAGGTTCGTTCCCCGGGTCCGCGCTTAGAAACCTCTGGGTATTGAGCGCGTTATAAATAACCTATCATATATCATATCATATACTCAGTCTTCCGCTCTACTTTATGCTCACTTTCACAAAGTTCTCCACTTAGCCATATGCCCCCTATTCAACCCTTTAAGAGCCTCCCACACCTCATTCCTCCGGCACCAAATTAGCTGGCTCTCCATGAAAAATTGCTCCAACCTCAAATTCCTGCTCCTTTTCTTGGAATCTATCTATGGGCGTACCCTTCCTCCTCCCGCCACCACCCCTGCATAATTACTACTCCCCTGCTCTTAGCTCTCCATTTCTGTTTTCTTCTGTCTCCTGTGCATCCTCTCACTTTTGCCCATTCTGCCTATTTGCCCCACTACCCTCTAATATGCTGCCCCCTGACAATGAAAGCTATTCCATCAGTGGAAATTGCAAGAGCAGACTCGAGCTCTACTTATCGGTGAGAACCCGCACCATCGGACCACCCAAATCGTCTCTCTTGCCAAAGTCCCATAAGCATCTAAATTGTTTTTATGTAAATTCTAGCCCCAGGGACTGAAATGTAACTTCAATAGTTTTGTCCCCTTGTCGACTTCATCCGTTCTACAGACAGTAAAGGCACCCTAACCCTGCTGTGTGAAATGTGTACTGCTTGTCATTTTTGTTTGTAATGATATCCTGACTTCAATAAATACCAATTCTTTAGGACGGAATTAAAGCCTGTGGTCTTCAAGGAACATCTACCTCTTCAACATCTGTATTGAGCTGCTGGGACTCCCTCATAAATTGTTTTGCTGAACCTTTCCATTTCTGTGCTGACAATGTCCACTTCATGATTCACCTGTGGGCTTAGAACTACCCAATAAACATTGATTGCTGCATTGCTAAGATCCATGAGTTGTCGGTGGCCAGCTGTCTGCTAATAAAACTCAAGTCCTCTCCTTCGGGGCACCCAACTTCAACATCCTTCTGCTTCCTTGGCAATCCTCCATGTGCAGTGCCCCTCGTCTGCGCCATTTTTTTGATCTAGAGATCTCCTTCGCGCTGCTCGTCCGCATGATGGCAAAAAGCAAATGTTCAACTACCTATATTAAAGAAAATCTTACTGCTTTTAAACTTGGTGTAGGTTGGGCCTGATATCCCACCTGGACTATTGCAATATAATACATCTGGGTGCCACTAAGAAACATCCTGGGAGCTTCCCTTATTCAAAGTAGAGCATCCAGTATGATGGTGGGTATTAAGGGGCTAAAAGTGTAGTGCGAGTGTTGGATGCTCCGTGGCTCCCACAGCTCTACCATCTGTCAAGATGCTATGCGTCGCCCACAGGGCCACTTTGAAAAAGCACCTGAAAGCTGCCCGTCATTGGCACATCTCCTGGCCTCTCCAGGAGTCCATGTTAACAACATCAAAGGTGCTACTTTGAAATGGAAAATTAATTAAATTGATGGATAGCGGCCGTCTATCTGCGCCCCACTATGGCCTCAAAACTCTGTTCTGAGCTCCTCCGGGATCTGGGCCATCAGATTCACTGAACTTCAGAAAGCTGAACCTGGGGTACCCAGACTTGTTCCCGCATCCAGGCTGAGCCATGCCCTCCTGAAGTTTTCCAGTCAACCACTTGGACTTTGGTTTACGATGTCAACCCAAGAGCCTCTAATACCTTGATAAATAAATTGACCCCGTGTGGTCCTTGCTGATGTTACTGAACTGCAACTTTTGGTGTAGCGCTGCATGGCACCGGCTCCATTGCCCTAAATCTCCTTTCCACCTCCCCTTTTCTCAACATGCGCTACATCACACTGCGTGCGGGGACGCGCACAATCCTTTTCTTGCTCGATATTATACACCTTATTTTTTTTTGAGCCAGCGCTCTTCTGCTTGGAGCTAGGTTTGTGTTCTACAAATCCAGAATTCTAGAATAGGGACCATAATTGCCCTTTATTTCGCTCCAGTGGCCGCAATCCTCACACCACTATTGCCACCCCTTCGCTCCAGTGTTGGATTAACATAGTTTGATCAGCACAAAGTGTCCACTGGTTTATTCTACCCTTCTCTTGCCTATCTCGGCCTCCTTTGCTGCTTCCCAGTCTCCCCATAGGTAACTTGAATCCGATTGGCCCAGCACCACTTTAATACTGGACCACATTTTGGCACAGCACAATTGTGCACACTTCACACATACCCATTCACTTCTCCTTTGCCACACCTTTCCAATTCTGTGACAGAAACTCCCATGATGCTCTTGGGCTTTGCTTCATCTGTTCTGCTCCAAGCCGGGAGCCCTTTTAGCTGTTCAAAAATAGCTTGCCCGGACAAGTGCGTGGCTGGGGTATTTGGCTCGGAAGGTTGAATTTACGTTGCTAGATGAGGACTGATGTCCCATCCCCCCCAAACAATGGCCTTCCAACTCCATCTTGTATCCCCCACCTACCCACCTCCCGTGCCTGCGTCTCTTCGCAGGGCTATAGGGGGCGGGAGTGATTTGTCACATGGCCAGCTTCCCTTGGCTAAACGTCCCCCCGCCCCACCCCCACCCTCTGTCAGTTCTTTCCCACACATTCCTGTGCAGTGCCCGCGTCTCCAGGCTAGAGCCTGACAGCTCTGGGAGGGGCCTGGGGGGCGGGGGGGGGTCACGGCCTGGGGGGCGGGGGTCACCTGCTCCCAGCCTATGCTGCTACGTTTTGGAGGCCCCAGCTCCCGGTAGCCCCTGAAACGCCCTCTTTTATTGTCCCCACCGTAACTATAATGGCTGTGGCAACAGCAAAGCCTTGATGAAAGGCGGTGGGCGGGCATTGACAGATGACAGCCGAGGCAGCAATCCTGCTTGACGTCCTCATGAAGAGGAGTTTGGGAAGCCCTGTACTCGTGCGTGCATGAGCACAGCCGAGGCGAGACGCGAGTATATCGAAGCGATGATGGGACTGCATGCGGGCTCTGAGGAGGCCTGCGGTGTGGCGCGTAGTTCGGGACGAGGAGAACTTTCTATACGAGCGTAGATTTGCATATGCGCAAGGGGCTGACCCGGAAGGGGAGGGTGACCTGATGAATAAGCACTTGAAGGAAACCTGCGTGCATGAGCAGACCGTTGTGTAGGAGGGCTTTAGCGACGCGGATCTGGAAGCGCCCTGGGCCTTTGTAACCCGTACCTAGGTCTGCGGGGGCGGGGGGGAGGGGTTAGGACATGTATAGTAGAGCAGTTGATGATTTTAGGCGTTGCTACAGAGGTTGTGTATATTAATGTTACCCCTCGTAAGCCACGTGTTCATAAACAGTTCATATAACGAGACTTCACGTGCAGTGCGTGTGGCCACTTGCGTTGCGGACAAAGCATTCTAGTGAGACTGCCTGTGAATTGACTGTGGGTGAGAGTGCACGCACTTGTTTGTGCAGTCTCAAAGGCACCGAGGAAACCACTCGTGTCCTGTAGATGGACTGCTTATTGGACATATGAGAACCGGCCCATCTAAAGCCGGCCCTCCTTCCCTCCCCTCTGAACCCCCGTGAGGTTTGCACCCCCACCTGCCCTGTAATAGCAAAATTGAGCGCCAGGCCATAATCTGTGGAGCCCCGTTATGACGACCTGAGGAATAGTCTTCTGATTGGCATGCTATAAAAAGGCTGTGGTTTTTATTCCAACAGTAATGATCATAACACATTTTGGTAAATGTATTTATCCAAAGAACACATAATGATAAACAACTATCTTTTGGGCACCGGGTGAGTGGCCTCTACCTGGCCTGTGACGCCATCTTCTTCCCACGAATTTGTGGGCCATGTTCGTTGCCCTATTCCTTTCTTTTTTCCGTAGGGGTGGGTGGGATTTGGGAAAAGGTGTCTTCTACGTACGCAGAATGACCGATGTACCACCGAGAACTGGTTTCATCCTTACATTTCTCGCCTTATATATTCGTTTTTCCATGCCTGCAGGCATGTCTGCTTCCAGGGGCTTGCTGCCCCTATGGCCGGCTGGCACCAACTGCCATTCCATGTAGGTATGGCCTTTGTCCTACCTTCCTGTCATACAGCTTGTACCTGACAGCTCCCCATTTGTTGCTAGCACCCATACGTTGTGGTAGGTGTTTTGGAGGGGTGATCTGTGGGAGAGAGGGGGGAGGTGGCGCCAGGCTGTCTCTTCTTGCTCCAAGGGCTGCCTGACACCTTTGCATGTTGGAACTGTTCCCTTGCCCTGGCCCCCCTAATTATTCCCATGAGCTCCAAAGGTGCCCAATTCCGTGGCACTTGGCCATAATCTGTGGAGCCCAGAGCCGGCTGACCTGTTACCTTGGCTGGTGTAGTGAAATGACGACCGGAGGCATAGTCTTCTGATTGGCAATCAAGACTGTGGTTTTTATTGCAACAGTATAATCATGACACATTTTGGTAACTTTATTTATCCAAAGAACACACAATGATAAACAACTCATCCTTTGGGCACCAGGCCCGTGGCATCTACCTGGCCCGTGCTGCGACACCTGGATGGGTTCTCGGCCATCCAGGGTCCCCCTCCAAAAGTTACACAATTATTTCCATCCTCTTGTAGCTAGATTCATAATCATCTTGTCATGGAATTTTTCCATGCCTTTGAAAGACAAATGGACCCCGTCTGGTGGAACAGGTCCGGGTCGGCTAGAGAAATTGCAGTGCGACGTATGAAATGGATTCCCCTGCTAATGCAGACATTTTCTATTTTCTTGAGTTTTTTTTCTCGCAATGCCAATTTCTTTGTAAGAGTTTGCCCCGCACCATGTTTTTCTAGGTAGTATGGCTGAGTAGAAGATTTCCGTCTCCCTCCAATTGTGTGCTATTCCTGCTAATGATGCGCATGTTTCCGACTGCAATTGCTTCCTGCCTTGCTCTACCAGGTCATTGTCCCCCAGGTGTATAATGAAAAATTCAGGTAGGTCCCTGAATGCTACCAAATCCTCCAGTTTGTCGTGTATCTCTGCCCAACTCAAACCCCTGTATCCCCACCATGATGTAATGATGTTCCTAAATGCTGTTTTTTTCCTTTAGTCTCCTCAGACCATCTCCTTGTCTGAAAACGAAGGAGTGTCCTATGATCGATGCCGACTTGAGGGGGCCGTCTCGTTCTGTTGGGGGGGGGGGGAATCGGTGTTACATTAGCTCTGACCATACATATCTTTTGTAGCACTCAGACTTCCAACCCCCTATTCGCTTAACTTTATCTGCCCCCATCCTCCCTTGCCATGCCTAAGTGGCTGCTCCTATTCTGAACGAATGTGTGCCAAATACGCGGCTGTCCCAACCCGCTTTCTCAATGATTGTCTTCAGGACAGCCTGAAATAGAAATTCACTCCGAGCCCTCCCATCTTTATGTATCAAACACCCTCCTACACTCAGACCGTGCCTGAGATATTGGTTTTTGATGCATACTGGGCAATGTCATCAATGCAATAAATTGTACTGGTCCTATTGCTTCCTGTTGTTGACATTTGTAAATCTATTGCCATGTACTCCCTTTCTACTCGGACCTCCAACATATGCCTAACCCATCAGAAGCTTTGATGCTACATGCTATGAGCTCGCTGCCTCTGAAAGCCCCAAAATATGCCATGGAAAATGCTGTTTTAAACGGCTGCACCTCGTGCTTGTCTGAGCAAATGATTTCCAGTAATTTTAACAATATTACTAATTTCTCAAAATCCAGTGGGCGCCTTTTATCCTTATGCTGCCTCTCTATCTTTCCCCAGCCTCTTAGTGCATAGGTTATTAATGCACTGCGGGTTGGGTCCGATCCCACTTGTATTTTAGCAAAGTATGCTACTGCATCTAAATGCCTCTTTGCCCATTCTTTTTTCATGTTTTGATTTTAAGCCCATTCTAAAAAAAATAATTTCTTTTGTTGTCAAGAGCTCTACATTCTCTCTAACTTTCAGTACCGTTTCCAGACACCTGCTGTAGAGGAGGTCCCAAATATGGCCTGCATTCCAGCCACCCATTTTGAGATACCAGAACCATAGTCGCCAAGATACGTGACGTATAAGGAGCAAATGAACCAACAGAGAGCCGCAGTGGGGCTCTGTCCAGTACCCATCAGAAGGACTTGTATACCTATTAAAGCGCCAATAACCAGACAACCATGGACTGCAAGGTACCCATTAAGACAACCATACCAGCAGCTGACGCGAAATGAAGACCACTTACAAACTGTCCCTGAAGAGACCCAACAGGCTCTTATTGGAGGCGAATGGTGACGACACAATAGCCCGGACAGACGGTCAGATGAAAGAAATGACAACCAAAAAGGAGATAAAACAAAGACAAAATGTTGCGAACCATGATGTAATGGACCTAGAAAAGAAACAATGCTGAACTTTAAAGAAACGTAACCATTGAGAGCACGATGGAAATGTGTAACTAGCCAAATGCTTGTAAATGGGCTTGGAACGCAAGAAGCGAAGGAAACGGTAGTGCTTGCAATGCTTAGTAGGAGGATAGAACGGCAAGCACCAACTATATGTCTACCTCAAGAAGCACATTATATAAGTGCGACTCCATTTTACGAAAGCAGGATTCAGCCCAGGATGGTAGGGGCCTAACAGGCCAGGATTTATGTACCAGCACAAAGCCGGATGAAAGAGCGGAATCGAAACTTGGCAAGAAGCAGCTCATGGCTAAGAATTCGAGGTCAACCCAAGGAAGGGAAGAGAGCAGCAACTCCGAAGAATTGAAACCTAAGAGCATAGAAGCATGCCCCGTGAAGGTCGAGATGAGGAGGCCCAGGCAGGTGGCGAGGCCGAACAAAGAATCAAATATGCAAATAGATGGAAAATGATGCAGCTTTCGTAGTGTACTGACACGTGACCAGCCAAGCTCGAAGAGGTACCAACGTCTGATGTCCTCCAAAACCAGAGGATGCCATAACTTTCCCTGATCAGAAGCTACAGTTTCGAGGCTATCCTCAGCCAACTAATTCACACATGGGCCTGAGAGTAGTGATTGATGGAAGGGAGGCAGGGTGAATCTTGGGCCATCCCGCACCTGGGCGACCATTCTGCATGCTGCTAATTAAAGTGAAGATTTATGCATAGGGGTGTAACCGACCCAATCTCAATGGACCAAATAATCTAGGGTCCTATAGCTAGTAGAACCAATGAGACGTCTTACTTTTAGTGACGTCTATCATGAGTGATGTAGAGGGATGGGCATAGACGCCCACCCGAGACGAGTTATCCAATCCGCACACTCTGTTACCATATACAGATATAGTACCTATACTTAAGTTACCTTTCCCAACCAATAGAGTTGCATGTCAAACTTAAGAGTTTTACACGTCAATGATGAGAATTTGCTATAAAAGTTACTGTTTGCATGAAGAATTTGGAAGTTGAAGCGAGACAGGCGATCGCATCTCTGATTTCCATTTGTTTCCCCGTTTTTTGTACTTATCATTAAACAGACTTCCCTTTGCCAAACCATTGACTTGTACTTATTGATTGGTGTTGGAGTAAGAGAATCCTGCACCCCATCCTCCTCAAGGTGCAGCTATCTCGACTTAAGGTGTCGGAGGGCGAGCTCTGAATCTCATGGACCCATTCAGAGGTCGCTCCGCCCTCCAGTACACTGCTATACTTTTTTGCTGTTTGCTTGCAAAGCTTTCTTGGCGAGCCCTAGTAATAACCCCGTAGCAGGGACTCTGCAACTGCTGAGTGGTGTGCTCATGCTAACACCCGTTTTTGAGGTGCTTGGTCCGACGGCTATCTCACCTTGGTCCCGGCCATCCAGCATTGACTTAGGTGATTTCCTCATCTGTCTGCCAGTATGTCCCAGCATTCTTTGGGTATCTCTGTCCTCCTGGTGTCCGTTTCTGGCTTAATTTTGCAAAATGTCTCCCACTGAAAGCGAGACAAAGCATCCGCATCATTATCTGCGCCTGCTATGTGCTTGGCACTTATCTCAATATTGTTATACAGTGTTAGGATGGTCATGGCCCTAAGAATTCTTAAGACTGACGTGCACGGAGTTGATTTCCTGTTCATAATTCCTACTACCATATTATCTGACCATGCCATTAGCTCAGAGTTAGCCAGACGGTCACCCAACACATGCAGCGCCAGCCAGATTGGTACGATTTCCAGCAAGCTTATGTTCTTTGTCAGACCTTGCGTGTGCCATGAGTCTGCTTCCTGTTGCATCTGTGAATAATATCCTCTTTTTGCTGGTCTTTAATGACGCCATAGTATCTTTAAGTTGAAATCCACCAAGAAATGTTCCCATACTGCTAGGTCCTTCTTTACCTCCTCCCCTGGTCTTACGCGCAGGGGTGGTTTTTTAAAATTTATTTATTTATCGCTACCCCTAGTCTTAATTTCCAAACTTCTTGAAAAGACCTTCCCTGAGGTATAACGTTGGTGGGAAAATCTAGACTTCCTGCTAGGGATTGTATTTCCTTAATTGTCCCTTTTTGTTTTTACCCCCAAGTAACCTGATGTTCCTGAGTAGCTCATCTTTTACCTGCTGGGATCCCGCATTATCCTGAGATTGTATCTATCTCTATACCCAAGAAAAGAAAGTTTGTATTGGGGTGTGATGTTTTCTCTTTGCTAGGGGATTCTCCAATGTTCTGCCAGCGCTATCATCTCTCCTATTGATTTCTCCCATTCATTGGTTCCTGCTTGTCCTATTAACAGAAAATCGTCTAAATAGTGAATCGCCTGCACCCCTGGATGTTCTTTTAGAAAGGCCCATTGAAAAAAAATGAACTAAATTGTTTAAAAAAGAGCACATGATATTGCACACCCAATTGGTATTTTATCAGCGTAACATTTTTTGTCAAATGTGAAACCGAGCCAGGGCTGTGACCTGGGGTGGACTGGGAGTAATCTAAAGGCACATTCTAGGTCTAGTTTTGCCATTAGTGCATTTTTGCCCCACACTCATTTATCACCATGAGAGCTTCATGTAACTGTGTGTAAGACACTGCTGCTTCTGTGGAGGGTATTCCGTTGTTTACTGACTTGCCCTTTGGGTATGACTGGTGATGTATGAGACTATAATGTCCTGGATCTTTTTTGGTACCAAACAGTGGTGAGCATATGTACTCACTGAAAGGCATTTTAGACCATGGTCCTCCAATCCTTCCTAGTTTCACTTCCTTTTGTATTTTTTGCTCCACCAGGGCAGGGGTTTCTCTGGCTGAATTTGGGTTTGCCAGTATTATCCTGAACCCTTGTGCTCTAAAAGGGATGATAAAACCTTCCATAAAACCTACTTTTATTGCCTGGCGTATTTCTTTGTCGGAATAGGCCTCAAATAGGTTCACGTTTTTTTTTTTTTACTTTAATGGCCTTTTGACCCAGAGGTGCATTTTCCTTATCCGCTGTAATTTTGCCCCTTGAGCCCTGTTGATATGTCTGTTCATTGTCCGCCCCAATTACTCCCCTGCAGCTTTCATGGCTCCTCTCTTTTTGCGGTCTTGTTGTGTAGTCAAATACGCCCATTGCTGCTGTGTTCCCCCCCACATTTGGTGCATGCATGTTTATACCTGCATTCCTCCCCCCATGAGCAGTGCCCTTTCTCAAACTTCCACCATGTAACATTGCTTTTAGCGGTATTATATGGTTTGTTTGTATTCTTGCTGCAGGTATTTGACCTAGCTGCCCATGGCTGTTTCTTCCAAAAGGGCTGTTCTCCCTTATTCTTTTGTTCTGAGTCAGTGCTTTTCCCACTGCTTCTCTATGGTTTCTTAGCCTCTGCTGTGCCTTACTCTTACATCTCGTCCTCTTTCCTCCATACTGCATGGGCGTTCCTTCCGACGGGAGACAGAACCTTTTTCACCAGAAAAAAACCTTCTTCCCCTTTAAATTTAGAGGCGCGCGGGGTGCGGCCCAGGGAGCATGCGCTGCCCTGACTCTGCCCTCCTCCGCCACACCTCAGTCCCCTTTGCCGCGTCGACGGGAATGGGCCGAATTCACCAGCGCTCCTGGGTTTGGCTTCGGCCATGTAATTCCACATGTGGATCCTTCTTCTGTCTTTTTTTATCATTCAGGTACTCGGTCCTCGGGCATTGCGCTCCTCCCCGGCGCATGCCGACTTGTAAAGGGTTCAGCAGGTGTCCATCCTGCAATGGGCTCTTCCCAACTTCAGACCTCTGCCTACGTTGCCTTGGCCCAGACCATAGTTGGCAATCGTGTTAGGCGTGTGACTCGCTGTCCTCAAAGGCGCTACAGAACAGACTAGCCAGGTGGAGGGAGCTCTTCCAAGGGTCACCTCCAGAGGATCTCAAGAACTTTGTGAAACATCGAACCAAGCCCAAGGTAGCGCCGATATTCTCCATCGCACCCTGCAAGGGAGACTCCTTCCCAGGGACTCTCGCGCACGGGAGGGACTGGTCAGGTCCTTCTAACAGCACGTGTACCGAGGCTGCTTCAGCTTCCGGACTTCAGGTCGAGGGACCCTCGGGTGCTCCCGGTCGCAGTGTTGAGGGACCAGAAGGTTCTTTTACTTGGGTCTCCACCCGAGGGGCTCTGCCCTTTTACCGGCACCATGGCTGAGGGGCGATGCCCTAATACCGGCAATACGTCCAAGGGGGGCGCCTAAACTCAGGAGTACAGCTAGGGAGAAATGGCATATGAAGAGGGACACAAAGCTTGCAGGTGTTTGATTATTTACCCACCTATTGACTGCCAATGGCCATGCTAATCACTATGACCATTCCCACCCACCCTGTCCTGCCCAAACACATCCTCCTGGGATCTCTTTGAGCTATCTTTGTCAAGCATTACCATCAAACATTTAAGTTCCTGCCAGTGTTTTTTCAAAGCAGTATTCTGAGAGTTAATGACTTGACTGTAATAAAAATATCTTAATCAGGTCTGCCTTCAGCCACTCGAGTCCTGTTAAAAACAAGCGTTGGTAAAACCAACAGTTTTGGCTTGTGTGCAAGTATTGGATATTCTATGCACAGGTACTCTCCATTATGCAACTGCTACCACCAATGGCAAGTTAATACCACTATGACAGTGCCTGGCAAATGCCTTTCCCATGCTTACAAAAAAGCCCAAACTGTTGGCATTGTCAATGCTTGTTTTGTTTGGTGCAGGCTGATGCTTATCAAGGGCGCAGACATTATGATAGTCATAGGAGGGCTTCATGGCCAACCCCAGGTCATTCCCCAAGTCTGTTTCTTTGAAGTCTTATCTTTTATTACTGGGCTTGGTAGACAGAATGTGAAACAGTGTGCTAGCAGCCCCTTTCTCTGTCGAGTCACTGCTCACTGGGAAGAAGTCAACGGCATTCCAAAGCACCTCATTTTTTATATACTGCACAGCAAATTAATTTTGAAACACCTATGTATAGGCGCCTTACTAATGTCCAATAAATTGCCTGCATTCCATACGTTTTTTTAAAACTCGTTGCTTAGTGATCTGTGATCTGCCTAACTTGTTGACATGATGCCTTTGTACTTGCACAGTTCATCCACAAGATGCTGGGGTCGGAGCTAGCCCTAGGATTTGCGGGGCCACGGGCGGCAAAAGAAGTTTGGGGCCCCTTTATTTGCATCGCAGAAAATGCCACAAAATTAGTTATATCCGTGGGGAATCAAATAAACTGACGTTCAATATCTGAATTTTAACTGTTAATATTTTGATTGTAGCAATATTAGGAGTGAGGATTATTTTGGAGTAGCCAACCGAGTGAGCTAAATCATTTGTAGAGATGGGTACCTCAAAAGAAAGTACTGTGAGGACGAGCAGGACAAAGAGTAATGAAGATCACTGGTAAGAAATCCAAATATAGCTAATGGGACTGCATGTTACAAGGATGTAAGTGCAGGGATTGGCCCGGGTCGGAGCATTTGCTGCAGGATAGTGCAATCATAACAAAGCCTATTTACCGGAAAGGTCCTGAGGCAGGGTAAGCCATTCCAGAAAAAAAATGTAGAGGATCATTAACCTATGCAGAGGGACTGAACGCATCCCTGGAAGTGAGAGGCATGCCAAAATGGGGGAGGCCGTGTGGGAGACCCCAGTCAGAGCCACAGTTTTGGACCAGGGAGTCAACAGACCCGGCGGGGGTGCATTGTGTATGCAGACGGACTGAGTCCCCCCCTCTGGTAATAACAGGCAGGTTACATGGAAAAGTGGGAACACAATGCAGGCACCAAAATCTTTGTAGAAACCAGGTACAAAGTTATTACAGGAAGAGGAGTAAAATAATTGCCAGCAGGATACATTTGACACACTTGACTAGCTAGGTACACACACTGACGTGGAACCTGGGGTCTGGAGAGTCCCCTTGATGCGGGGGGCGCACCAAGGGGGAAAGGGAAGTGTTGGAGAAGGGGCCGGTAGAGATGGTGAGGGGGAAAAGACAGGGGGCAGGCGCAAAGACACAGGGAGACAGACACTGAGACACAAGGGGGCATAGACACAAGGAGGGACAGAGAAGCAGAGAAGGACAGGAAGGCACAGGGAGGCAGGTGGGTTGGGGGCAGAGGCTGAGAGGATAGGCGTAAGAAGTAGGGGGAAGAAGAGACGGAGGCCAGGAGACCCACTGGTAGAAAAATAGGAGGGTTGGGGAGGAAGGGAACCAGGGGAGTAGGATAAGGCCTGACTGGGAGGGGGGTACCTGCCAGAAGGGCCTCAGCAGCCTCTGCACCAAGCCCATGTCGACACACCAAACCGCCAGCAGCCAAGGAAAAGAGTGAGTCCCCAGTCCTTTCTCCACAGGCTTATATAAGGCTGGTGATCCACCCATTGCAGGGACAGTCTCTCACCCAGGAAAGTGTTTGTTTGGGCAAGTGTTGCCATTGTCGTTTCCAGGGGAGATGGGATGCAGAGTGGGAAACGCACTTTCCGGTATTCATTTGCGATTCCCAAATCAGGTGAGTTGTCATTTTGAACCCAGAGGGGATGTTAATTGTAGGGTATGGGGAGATGAAATTATCTAGTGCAGGGCAGTTGGGGGCCAAACGGGAGGTTTCTTGTTGGACACAGCAAGCTGAACTGCTTTGCAGGGTTCAGAGAGGCTTCATGCCAAGACAAAGAGGAGATTAATTATAGGGTGGGGTGAGTGGGAGGAAGAGTTGAAAGGGGTTCCAGGCTGCAGCTGAGAAACAGGTAGAATGGGTTCTTTGTTGACTGATCATGGCTTGGGTCCACAACCCCCCCCCCCCCACCTACACAGTCCTGGGGAGATTGGGAAAATGCCATTTCCACACATCCTAACGTGAAATGCTCACATTTAATTAAACTGGACTTTCAAAATTCAAAGTAGAAACAAGCATTGTCTTTCACAAAATTAATCCTCAATACCCGGAGAAAGAAAACAAGTGAGAGATTTTCCTAGAACACTGCTGGCAAAGTATAAAAGCTGTGCACCTCTTAACCCAAAAATCTATATTAAATATTATATGGAAATTAAAATACCAATACAAGACGTGTGCTTTGAAGATACTTTCATGTGGTTTTGTGGTTTAAAATCCTGGTGGGTGAAAACTTGAGCAAACAAGCTTTTTTGCATGTTGGCCTCAAGAACAACAAAGGGGATGGAGTCAGCACTGTGAAAAAAAGTGCGCGGACGCTGGCAACCCAAATGTAATCTCAACTCATACTCTGAAAATCAGCACCAGGCCATGTAGAACATTTTAGCCCAACAACCTCTTTCCCACATCCATGGACCTGGTAAATCGTCACAACAAATTTGTCCACTGATGTCTCCCCCCTAACCACTCTTCAACCGTCCTTTAGCTTTCAACAATACTTTCTTTTATAAATCGGACTTGAAAAGTACACACATCACAATTAAAGTACTCCAGCAATATAGGCATCCTTATAGAAATGTTAGATTATGAATGTTGCGTTATTTTGACCCCATCTTGAAGACTACAAATACCAGAATACAGTTCTGCAAAATGATATAAAATGGCTTGTTGGCTGTTTTTCAAGACTTAATCCTAACCACAGATCATGTGAAATTGTAACCTTTTGCATCGTTTGCAAAGGCATGCTTTACATGATGCGAGTGAAACGTGAGTCTTCCCCCTAAAAAAAAAAAATAGTTTAACTCACCAAATGCGGACATATGAATACTATTGAGAAGAGTGCACAACTTTTGTCAACATATTTTAATTGACTTCAAAGAAGATAGATTTGGGCAGCAACTAATTTTCTGTATGTGCTTACAGAATAAAATGCCACTTTTCAATTCATTGTCCAAAGCAAAGGTTCTTAAATGGAAAATTACTTTAAACCTGGAGCGTGATAAGCAGTGGTCGAAGTGAGCGGGAGCGGTAGGGAGCGGTGCTCCTGTACTTTTTTCTTTTACTGCTCCTATACTTTTATCTTAAAAAGAAACCGTTCCGGAATCGTTTTAAAATAAAAGTTTAGGAAGAAGTTGAAACTTGCACTTTCAGTGCACTACACTGCACATTTCCTTAAACAGCAGGTGCAAGTGTTTGGGGGGGTGTATTGTGTGTGGGAGGGGACAAGGTGATGGGGTTTGTGGGGAGCGAAGCAGGCCAGCAGGGAACATAGTTCCTCTAATTCTTTTCGTACACTTCGACCACTGGTGATAAGCCCTAACTGTGAGGCCCCATGGGTGTGATGGGCTGCTGGGGAGGTGGGCGGGAGGTATTTGTCTCTAGAAGCGCATCACAGGGGGTTGGGAGCTGATGGCATGGCCTCCTAAAACAGTACAACGAAAAGCCGTGTGGCTGGAAGCAGCCCAGCCCTGTTACTACTTAAACTCATGGCAGCAGGTAGGCAGCGGGGCTCCCAAGAACAGGGGCCTGGGGCGCCGCCACAGACTGCCCATGCCCTGGGCGGCTCTGGCTCGGGTGAAACACTGACTTGTGTGGCGTGAAGGCAGTATGGTAGTATAAAGGGTTTTTTCGTGTGAGGGAAGGCATTTTCGAGCATAAGGGTGGCGAGATTGCTGCACGAACTACTTGATTTAGGAAATACGCGGTGTTTAAAATTAATGTAAGAAACAAGGAAATGGGTTCTCAAAAAACAAACCGAATGCAAACACGCATAGATAGCACTTAAGCCAGAGTGCCACCACCGAGGTAAACCGACATTTGTCCGTTTGAGCCTGTGCATGCATGTGTAATGTGGTATCATGGGCTGCCTGTGACAGCACCTGAGACACCCCGCCCCCCCTCTCACCGCCCCCGTGATATGTCAATGTATGTACATTGTGAGTGTGTTCTCGTTATACACCTAGCTGTACCCTCTATGAGCCGACTGTGGCAGTGCCTTCGGCATAAATCCCCACTTGCAGTTCACCCTGTTTGAACTCCTCACAGCAGTGGCCTTCGTGTGAACTTCCTCAAGCCGTCCCTCCGCCACCGTTGCACCGCCTCCTGTATGAGGAGACTCCCAGGGCGCCTTCACGCCATGTTGCCATGCCTTGGTCGGCGTGTACATGTGTTAATGTGTGCGATGCAGTGTCCTATGCAATGTGTGCCCACTACTCCAGCTTATTATATAGTACTAGAAGCACGTCGCTTCAAGTGGTATATACACTTTCAACATACTGCCGGAGCCACGTTCGAGAAATGGGGCGCTTTTCAGAAAATGTTCATGTATAAGGACCATGCTGCGCCGTTTCCAGAACGTGCCTCCTGCAGTATAATAAATACTGCTAGAGGCACGTCATGGAAATACATTATGCACACCAGTGAAGGTGGTGGTGAAACAAGTAGCTTATTGGCTGCTGCAGCCTTCCCACATCAATTCAACTCTGATTAGCTGTCTACTCTGAGTGAAGATGGCTAATCATAGAAATGGGACTTCAGATTCGAGTGAGTGTGCCAGGAAGAATTAAGCCGAAGCTGAATGCCAGCCGAAGTTAGGCCGAATAGTCATTTGACACCGAACTTCAGTACACCCCTAATGATGTGCCTTGTGTAATACTGTCATGCAATAAGGTTGTACTTCTGTAGTTTGTTGTAATTATGAACCATTTGCCACTGACATAAACTGAACAGTTTAGATGAACACGGGATTTGTGTGTCCCATGGCATTGTTCCTTGTAATTGTACCGTGTGTGACTGTTCTGTGTGTACCGATCGGTGTGCCAGGCCGGAACTATGTTTTGATGGTTTTCTTTTAAGATTACACTAACAAAAATGTAAGTTTAAATATTTAAGAAACAGAAAATGGTCAGTATTGGATTAGTGTCGCCTGCGGCTTAAATATTGGAACCCTTCTGTCTCTTCCTGTTCGTGCTCTCTCCATCCAAAGTCTGTTATCTCTGTTGGTTCCACTATGCTTGGGGGTTGGTCTTTGTTTCCCCTGTAGAGTCCAAGACGTGCTCTCTCCCTCACTGGACTCTTACTCCTCCACAGTATAGTGTTTTCCAAAATCTTTCTGGTGTTTTGCCTGCTTGAGGATTGACCTGGTGTCCCGTAATGCAGCAGCATCTTGTTCTTATCCTCTACCACAAGTCCCTCCTGTCGATCAGAGTGTATAGAATCAAAGTTCTCTGTCATGCTTTCCTGGGGATTGGACTCTTTATTGCAGAATACAGCCTCTCACTGAGACCCGCCTCTCTGCCAGAGGTGAATGGTTTGAAGTTTGCTCCTATACTCACTGCTCCAGAATGCAGTGACATCTTACTCTTGTATTCTCCCACTGGAAATTTCCCTCCACACTAGTGCAGTGATTGCATTCCATATTGGTTATAATTGCCAGGGTTTGCGAGTGTGTCTCTGCCTCGCTTCATCTTTCTTTTTGTCTCTCTCCTCACCTTTACTTGCTCTTGACTCTCTCCCTTCCCTTCTCCATCTCCCTTATTCCTTGCATCCCGCTCTGTTTTTCCCAGCAGAGGGCACGCGTTGATGCTCAGATTGTCCACACGTCTTTTTTTTTTCCTCCTACTGTGGGGGTTGGACACTCATTGCTGCGTTGCATCAATGACTCCTGATGACTTGGATTGGCAGGCTCTTCTGCGCATCTCTGTGCCCATGGTTGCCTTTTTATGTTGTGTTGAAAATGTCCCCTTTTGGTTTGGAAGCCTCGTCAGCAGTTAATGTCTTTGCTGAGGACTCGCTGCTGGGTAGTTTCTCTCTTGGTTGCTTCACCTCCAGTGGACCGGTGTGGTTCTCTTCCGCTCTTGGATCTGGTTCATGGAATCCACCCACAGTTCAGACATCCTCTGCTCCCATATTTCTGGGAGCTGCCTCTCTGGAGCGGTCAACCTCCAGAGGACATTGGTAGATATCCGTCAGAGTTGGTATTGGCATGTCTGCAAGAGTCCAGAAGTACTCTGCCTACCATGGAGGTAGGTCTCCTCCTGGTTAAACAGGTAGAAACCCATAAAGACAAGTAAGGGCTATGAGAGAATTCATCTTGGCGACTCCAAAAATGTTTCTGACTGAAACGAGAAGCACAAAGGATAGTCTGCGTGGCTGGCTCCACTGCACACATTCTTCACTCAGGCAATTGCAACAGTATTGATTTGTAATGCCCAAATCCCCAGCAAAATCATCAAGTATGGACTGGTAACAAAACCTATCTTGGAGACTATTTAAATTTTAACCTGCAGCGAATTACAATCTTTAATCTAGGCAACAAAAGTTCTGGCTCTCCATTCGACCCTTATCTGACTAGTTTTTTTTTTTTCGGGAACCTTACTTGTCTCACCAGTCTGAGGCTGACTTCAAAACATCGTGAACTCATTATGCACTGCAACGTTGCTCGCCATCCTTGAGTGGCTAGCAAATATCCACATGCACTATTCTGCCAAACTCATGGAGAACGTATTCTTCAAACCGCTAACCAGTTGCGTACCAAATTCATGGAGAACGTAGTCTTAAAACCGCGAGCCAGTTGTGTACAGAGTAGAAATGTCATCAGTTGCGAACGAGACAGGTTTTTGGTCGCTATATAGCATTGAGTCTATGGTTCCGACGAGTTGTTTAAGGGGGCAGGAGTGGTTAAGAGGGGGCTGCTGCTCTAATTTTTTAAAATATAATTTAACTGTTAACATGGTTGTTTGGTTTTCAAATAAGTGTAGGCAGAAGTTGAAACTTGCACTTCAGTGCGCTGCTTTGAACGTTCCCATAATGAAGTGCCAGGCTATTATGCAAGTCTATGCAAAAAGGAGGAACTTAAAGGGTTCAACAGCAGCCGCATTTGTTTAGCGGTTTGTATTGCACGTGGGAGGGGCCGTGGCAAATGGGTTTGTCTGGAGTGGAGACAGATCAGCAGGAACATGGATCCACTGCTTCTTTCCGCACACTCCGACCACGCCAAGGATGCTAGATGACACGAGAGGACTGGCGCATACCAGGGGTGTTGCGCCCTGATGGCGTTGCATGCTTCTTGTTGAATAGAATGGAAGTGTATAGGAGTTACATATTTTTTATTTTAGAGGATCGAGGCTGGGCATTTGCCATCCCACCCTTTCTATCAAAATGTGGCCAATACATGCATGGGTTTCAACCGGGTTCTGCACTTTCACCCCTTCTAGTCAGCATGCACCTTTTACCATTAATGACGTTTTAAGTTGTTTGGGATGCAATATTAAAATCATGGAAACTATAAACCGATGCTGATGAAAGTACATCCCTTCTGCCTCCTCGTGCAACTTTTCCGCCTCTTTGGCAGAAGTTGATTTATGGATGGCCAATAATTATTAAAACTAAACTCGATATGGAAAATGCAGATATTATGGTGGTGGGTGCTGTGCCTGCACAAGACTTGATGCCAGGGATCTGGCCTAGTTCACTGCGGTCCGGCCTTACTCCTGTTAAACAAAGCAAGAAACCTGAGCATCTTTAAGGACTTACACCTTTTACGCTATTACATAGGATTTTTACTTTTTAACAACTAAAGCCTAGCTTCAAGGCTACTCGGCCACCAGTTAGAACTATCCATCACGAAGACGGTGTTGGTCTTGGGTTTCCTATTCGCTTCCCCACAGAAGCTGCAAAATGCTGCAGCGAGAATGGCAAGTCGGATTTGGTTAAATGCCAGAAGTACATTTAATGAAGAATTAGAGCTTGCACCAGAGGACTCCATTGTCTGTAGGAGACTGGCACCAGAGTTGGTGTTCCCAAGCTAAAGGCGAGAGCATCCATTAATGGCGAGGGTCACCAGGACCGCATAAAGTTTAATGGTAACGGCTCGAACGCTACTGGAGCTTGTGTTAGGGGATAAAGGGTCATCTTCACCTGTAACACAGCTTGCCTATATTTCCTTGAGCAGTGCCCAGTGTGTCTGCATCACAAATGGGCGCTTGGACTTCAGCCTTTACAGCTGTTAAGAATATCAGGTTTTCTGATTGCCTAAAGAGCAGGAAACTGTGAGAAGAACAAAGGAGCAGCACAGGATGGGCACATCCACTGTGGGGTGTCCAGTGATAGTCGCCTGGGAAATGGCCGCCAGGGGGCGACGTTTCCCAAAAAATGCACCCTCAGTAAATAATAAATAATATAATTTGGCATTTATATAGCTACGAACCCTCCGGTATCTGAGCGCTGCTTATTATTACCCACGGTGTGTTGTGCTCATTTATCGACCTCGGAAGGATGAAAGGCTGAGTTTGGCCCCGCCGGGATTCGAACCTGCGTTAGCAGGCTCTGCACGGATGTCAAAGCGAGTGCTCTACTCGCTGTGCCACTTGACCGGCAAGCACTTTTCCCAAATATACTAGGTTCGGAGATTATAACATAAAATTGAGTTTATAATATGAAATTATACCCCCTCCTAGAATATTTGGGCAAAGTATTTTAGGAGTCAGGAAAAAGGTCGCCTACCTGGCGACTTTTTCCAGGCAAAACTAGGACATGGAACCCACTGTGGTTAGTTAGGCTATACCCTCAGATTGTCTAAAGAGAAGAACACATGCCCTAATGGCTTACATTGACTGCCATTCCAGGAGAGGATTGCATCCTAGACCATGTGGATCATCCATAGGTTTACTGTGGATCGGCACGTACGTTTTATCAATGACGTCTTCGTTTGCTATAACCCCTCTCGTGCTCTCAGTGTGCATGTATGGTATTTATGAAGTGCAAGCCTAGCTGGGAAGCGAGGGGAAACGGGTGCAGGGGAGCAAGGGGGGGGGGCGGACCCTAGAGCAGGAGGAAGGGTTGAGTTGAGCGATCAGGGATTGGCTTGAACCATTTTGAAGAGGAGGGTCTTCAGGCCCTTCAGTGTAGCATGGTAGGGACAGCTTTAGCTGCATTGGCTGCTGGTTCATAGGATGCATAGTAGGAAAAGTCCAGTTTCCTAGGTGTTACCGCTTGCATTTCCCCCCCCCCCCCCTGGATATTGTGACTTCTGATGTGCTCGGCACCGACGATGGCAAGTTTCTCTGCCAAATAGTGTATTTTGCAAGTGATGGGGTAGTCTTGAACATGCTGCATGCTTGAAGCGGTAGCCAGTGCAGCTCCTTGTGGATGGAGGTTGAGGTGGTCACATTTTCTTAGTCTTTTTGATGAGGTCTGCTGCAGCATGGCTTTTGGAGGTAAGGATATGGCATCTGGGTCTCCTTCAAGTTGGGCTTTGCCACTGTCCAGGTGGGGGAGGTCCAGGGCTTGGCTTGGACAACTGCTCTGAAATGCTCTACGGGGATACGAGGCGCGTCTTGCGGAAGAGTGCAAGCTAGTACCCACACTGCTTTAGTCTTCTTAGCAATGTTTATTTTGTATGAAAGCTCACAGTGAAAAGGTCTGCCCCCAATCCCTGCCCTACTCTAAAGCACATACATTTAGAAGAGTAAGAGGCGGTGGCCATGACTTCACTGTACAGACCCCCCCTTCGGAATAGCCTTCCCGTACCTCTAAAGCTTAAATAACATTTTTTAGAAAACCGATCCACACACACCTATCCCCATACCCATTATTTCTGATGCTGTAGCCCACCTGTGATGTTTGTTGTGTTTTTTAACTCTGCACCAAGAAGCTACCTGGCACTTGCTTTATAGAAAGGCAGAAAAACCTAAAAAAAACAAACCGGCAGATAATGGACGAACTATGCGTAAAACATTTTGATCTATTTATCGAATGATCTCCATAACCTAATCCAACATTCCTCAAAATCACAGAAAAAATGTTTACTCTATAAAAAAAATTCATGGATTGCTTTATGAACGGACCTCTAATTCGTTGCCAAATATGGTGCTTGAACTGTGTGTGGTTCTCAAATACATTTTTGGGGGACCTCTGCTTTTCTCCCAGATTAGGTAATCTCCCGGCAGGCTGAAGAGGGCAGTTGAGTTGCACAATATTTTTGTGCATGCTATGACCGGTTTTGCATAATAATCTGCCCATGGGAAATGCAGGAGGCCAGGGGCATATCAAGAAATCCTTAACTCCTGTACATGATCATTGACTTACCAGTGGATGGAAGCTCCCTCCAAGGGAGATGCTGATGCCTGCAAACAAAGTGCACGATCCAAACCACATTCATACAGATTGATGAAAATGTATTTCTAATCTAACATTAAAAGTAGATGAAAAACAGAAGGTTAACCTCCCTATATTAAATACAAAAAAGGTAGCAGGCGCCCCTCTCTCGAAAGAACAAGGCATGATAACCTGTTCAGTGGTTATTAACCACATTGAGAGTTCGCAGCCATTGCTTTTTGCTCACTGCACCTTCACAGATGGGAAATATCCATTTGCATATTAGTCTTTGTCCCGCCCACAAGGGCAGTCCAGCACCAAAATGCTATGGCAATTCCTCTCTGAACAAGAGTACCATCAGCAACCCCATACACGTGTTTCAGCCTTGTTGGGCATCATCAGTGAGGTGAAGCTGAGCCTCTCTAAGCACAGTGAGCAGGGAGTCCACGTCTGGTTGCCCCCAGGTAACCTAGGGTGACCAACCCCAAGTTCCTTTCAACAATACAAAAAAGGTTATTAACCACTGAACAGTCTTATCATGTCTGTTCTTGCGAGAGAGGGGCGCCCGCTACCTTTGTAAAACTCCCTATATTAAAGCTTGCTCACTTCTTAGTGTCCACTAAAGAAACTCATTGTGCCCAGTTTCTCTGCTCAGGTTGGTTGGACTAGGTTGAATTTAATGCAGGATATATTGCTAAACAATTCCCTTTTCTTCTTTCAGTTTAAATGTTTGGTGATTGCATTTCTTGCTTTCTCTACAAGCACATGTAGGGCTCAAGGCACACCACTCTGAGCAAAGAGCAACCTGTGGTTGACTTGCTCCACAATCTTTCTCGGACATCCAATGCTTTCTAAGTCCCCAGTGAGACTCCTGTTCCAGGGTGACTAACGGCATGTAAGGCAACGTGCAAGTTGGGCAGATGAACCCTGCCACAGACCCATCAACTTGTTGGGTTCAGAGATGCAGCTCCACCATTCTGGATAGCCTCGCATGGAGAGCCGCAATTCCAGTAGTAAGTCACCCAGTGCTGTTTGTTTCTTGGATTTCTAGGATTTGTAGTCCTAAATGGACAAAACGACAAGTCCCAGAATTGTAAGTAAATCATGAGTGGATGACTTTGCCACTCATGAAATTGGGGAGCTTCAGGTCTCCATCCATGCTTTTGGCGTGTCTAAGCAGCAGCCAAAGCGGGGTAGACCATGGGCATAGGAGTTTTGACTGCTCTGCAAAGAGGTCAAATAAATCTGCCCGTTCCGCTCCGTTCGGCAATGTCTGGACCTGGCAAGTATGGAACGGATTTCATTGGCAGTGGAAGTTCAGTGGTTTCCCAGAGATTTCTGAAGACCCGAGGTTCTAGCTTGTTATCTTAGACAAAAATGGAGCAGTTTTCAAAACTCTATTAAAAAAAAAAAACTTTCCCAGGCCTTGGTGTACACCCTCTGCCCAGCTGTGTGAGGTCACCGATGCCGGGGGAATTTGCTTTGGTACGGTCAGGATTCTTGTGGTAGCATGCTCCTTTTTCTTCCTTGAGGCATAGATATCTTTGACCCTTACCTGACGCCACTAACAGGACCCCTGCATTGACGCCCATAATTGAGACTCCTTTCTGCAAGGAAAAAGCACCAGGCAGCAAAAACCTCTAGCTGAGGGACTAGACCTCGGAGACGATGATGGCAGCGAAGTCCAGGAAACCAAAGCCACGGCGGTGGAGCACCAAGGGCGTTTCCACGTGCCTTCCTTCCAGGCTGTAGCCTCGCTTCTGCACTGCTCTTTTGATCTCTGAGACAGGAAGGGAGTGCACATCCATTGTGATGTGACTTGTGGATGCATTTGCAGATGTTCTTTGTATAGGGAGTTGGCATACATTATATCTCAGCAAAGAAGCATCCAATGCGTCTCGCACTGTTTGCTATTAGAGGAACTTTGCTGTTCATTGGGTAAAACAATACATTGAAGTGACCAGCATTCGGAGATGGGGTGCGAGTTTCTCTTGCCTGACCGTGCTAGTACCCTCATGTTTTCCTTGCTAAAGAGATTTGTCATTCTCTGCCACCCCGCCCTTTTTGTCCACCCTTTCCTAGCCCTTCACTTCCTTCCTAGCTGACCACGAGCCACCTATAAAAAAAGGCCCATCCTTCGCCGTCCCTGCTCTTCCGCCTCCAGCGCTGAGCATGCTGCGACTTGTAGCTCTATATTTACAATGTAAAAATGGAGATCCGGGTTCAGGAGTGTGCTGTTGGCTCATTCTCGATGTTTAGTTGCTCCTGCTGCAGTCTTGTGTTATTGCACTTGGATTGACCCAGGATCTGTGAATGTCTGAGCCCAAAGCTTTCCCACCAATCGTTGCCCAGAGGGTCAAAGTGGGCAGCAACTAAAGGGTACGATGTGCCCTTACTTTTTGCGGAAATCTGACATTGTTTCCGTTATTCGATCCGTCGCACCGTTCCACGACGGCAGTGAAGAACAACATATTTATTTAACTTCTCCACTAGTGGGTTGCTCTTGCTCATACGTATAGACTGCCTGGGAGACTCATTGCTGAGCAGCCACCAAGCACCGCTTGGCGGTTATCTGTGTAATTAATCATGGATTGCTGCACACAGTGGGCCTCATCACGAGTTGGGCGGGGATACTGCCCGTGCTAATAGCGTTACCGCCACCCGGTCCAGCGCTATTGGCGCTAGTTAAAGGGTTGGCCGGTAATGGGTATTCCCCATTTTTGGCGCAATTAGCGCACGCTGGTGCATTTACCCCCAGCTTAAAGCTTAATGTAAATGCTCCCAGACTCGTGATTGGGCAGACCCTTAAATACGTCACATTTAAGGGCTACCACCCAACTCGTGGTGAGGCCCTGTGTCTGTACAGGTAATAGGCAGGTGTGTGTGGCTATAGCCCCAGGAGTGTCCCTTAAGAGGTGGGAATGGTGGGTGTACTTGCCTTTCGTAAACGGAAGGCGTGGTGTTTGAATTTGGTACGGGGTTGAGAATGGGGTTTGTGTGGAGATTTGGGGTGAGGGGGTGGAGAGGGAGTAGAAGGGGGCAGGGGCAGCGGAAAATAGTTCCACTGCTGATTTACGCTTCGACCACTGCCGTTGCCAGATAAAGGCGTGACAGGTGATTTTTCTGTGCATCAAATGGCAAGAAGCCCCAGGCTCCATCAGGATCCCTGCTGGGATTTCTAGGTGGAAATCATGTGGTTGGTTTTCAAGGTTTAAAACAGTTTATAGACTCATTGTAGCGGATTTCGGTTGTCCTCGAGTATGTTAATGCAGTAGCCTGGGCGTGTTGACATAGGGTCCAGACCATTGCTACTGGGAGTTCATTTTGCCCTGGGGTTTACCTGCGGGGTAAAGTGAGGTGTTGAACATGCTATTTTATGTAATAACTATCGTTATTGCAAACTAGCTTGTTTTTTGGGGAGGGTGGGATTGTTGCTTGATAAATTATTAACTGAGGGTTGTCCGAGATCGGAAAATTGAAATGCAAAAGATAATTTTAATTGTGCGCATCTTGTGTGGGATGGGTTTTGAGTGGGATGTTACCCAAGGGATACAACAATGTGCAACAGACGGCATTTGGCAGCTCTGTTGCTGCACTCGAAACTTAAACGTGGGTAGGCTTGGGATACAATCAGTGGTCGAAGTGTACAAAAAAGGTAGTGGAACGATGTTGCTCTGCCCCGCCCCTATTATGCCCCACCCCTTTATCTGCACCCTTCAATTCCTCATATTCACTCACTCCCACCCCTTAATTCAAAGCCCCTAATTGGGCCCTTCCGTTCCTTTCCCACAACCCAAAAAGCTGTGATGAAGAAAAGTTCTTGCAAGACTAAAGAAAACGTTGTGAAACAACATACATTTAAATGACACCATTAGTGTGGCATTGTCCCCTCACTGTGCAGCTTTATGTAGCCTCCCATTCCACCGACTATTCGCAGCTCTGAAGGGACATGCCCACGACTATAGCCACTGATGCTCCCCTCCCACTACATGCAAACACCTCTGCCTACACACGCACCCCTACATCTACTGCAATTCAGATTGCTGCCTGCCTGCCTGGGAATGGGCTTCATTCTCAAGCAGTATATTGAAATCAACAAAGCTTAGCCAGGACTCTCAAGAAAGCACAATGTGGTTGGACGCAGGATATAACCCAGCATGGGTTCAAGTCACCATTAGAGGAGCTGTTATTTATTTTTATTTTTTAAGTGGCCTTTCCTACCGTCCTGCAACACTACTCAAGGTCACATAAAGTAAGGGAAATATGACTGATTTCCCTGATACGTAAGGGAATGTCGTACCCTTTAGTCCCCTCCCACTTTGACCTCCATATATAGTTGCGGAACCATATTCCTGTCCCCCGTTTACTGCTTGTTCTCCATTATTTGTCTGTGCCTTCGTGCACTCAACACAGTTGCTGAAGTTGTCCTTCCCCTCCTACACTTGTCAGTTGTAGAGAAACTGCAGGTTCCCTAGAACGCTTCTGTGGTGACGGTAGGCTCTCTTGGACTATGCGGCTCTCTGTGCCTGAAAACAAAAATCTTGACGCTACAGCAGACCAAATATGTTCCCTCGATCCTGGTTTAACATATCACGTGGCACTCCTTGTTTTCGTTTCTTTTAGGAAAGGTTTAAAGTGGGCTACCCACCTTCCCTCTTCTAGCATCAACACAGGAACATTCTTAAACTTGGAAAACTCCAGGCAATTTAATGGCTTTTCATGAAAGTATGTAACCCCCAGCACCTTTTGAGGTCCTGGAGGCATGATATACTGGATGGATACTTGGCAGCGTGCACTGTTCAGTGCCAAGCCAGTGCATTTAATAAACAATCTGTGGTCCTGCGGTAGAGTGTGAAAGTGATCAGTAATGGATTAATCATTTTATTGTGCTATTGGAGAAAAATAAGATTCCCAAAAATCTATTGTGTGAATGATATATGCGATAAAGCCCTCTGCTGTACTTTTATATATCCTTTTTACATACAATAGGGGGTATTTTATCACATATAATACATGGCCAGGGGGTCAGGGTGGGGGAATCAAGGAAGAGATCAACAGTTTTGAAACTTGAAAAGTAAGAAATGGGCGAGTTTAGCAGATGTTGTGTAGATGAAAGCAGCAGGCTCGGGAAGTTAGAGAAATGTGGTGAGAGATGGATATACTAGAGGTCGAGATAAAGCCCCAGATTTCGAGCCGTAGAACAGACAAAGCTGGGATGGGGAATGGAAATAAAGGACTGAGGAAGAGTGGGGTGAGAGTGTTGGCAGTGAAAAAGAGAACCTCTGTTTTCCCAGCATTAAGTGTGCGATAGTGAGAAGACATCCAAGATTTAATGACTACGAGACGGGCAGAAAGTGTGTGGTGAATATCTGAGGAAAAAGAGGGCAAATAAGTTCATTAGCGTAAAAATGGTGTGAAAGTCCAAAGGAAGAAATCATCACGACAAGATGGGGACGTGTAGAGGGAGAACAGAAAAGGGCCCAGAACAGACCTTCGCAGAGTGCCAATGGCAAGCAGAAAATATTCAGAAGTTATTTGAGACTGATATGATTGAAACCAGGAAAGAGCAGAACCTGTGAAACCAAAGGAAGAGAGGGACACCAATAAAAAGGAATTGATCAATGGTGTTGAACGCAGCGGACAGATTAAGAAGGGATACATGTTTAGAATTGCGTGCAGTAAGTAGTAAATTCAAAACAGAAAGAAGAGCCGTTTCGGAGTGATGAGGGCGAAAGCCTGACTGGAATTGCGGTAGAATAGTGGAATTGGAAACAAAAGTAGAAACTTGAGAGTAAACTAGCCGTTCAAGTAATTTTGAAAGATAGGGTAGCAAGGAGATGGAACAACAATTTGAGATAAGCAATGGGTCGCCAGTAGGTTTCTTTAAAATTGGGATGATGGAGGTATGCTTAAAGAATGAGGGAAAAGTTGAGGTTGAGTAAAAGATATTAAAGAAGGAAGAGACGTAAAACACCAGAGAAGGATAGACTTTGAGAATAAGGGCAGGCGGAATTGGATCGGTGGGAGAAGCAGTGGGGTGGGCTTCAGCCAGTACAAGAGAATTGTCTGCACTGGCGATTGGTTGGAAGCAAGAAATGTGGGCAGAAGAAGCAGGAGTGAATGAAGTTGAGCGTGCAGGTGAGATAGAAGCTTCAATATCAGAACAGAGGGAAGCGACCTTAGAGGAAAAGAATTGAGCGAAGTCAGAGGGTGAAAAAATAGAACTAGCTGAATAGTCAGGGGTGGGAAGAGACAGAAGACGAGAGAATTTGAAAAAGACATCTAGGGTGGGCAGACTGTTTATGTAGGAGATCGGCGAAATATAAGCATTTAGCAGGGAGTAAACAATCACCATAAAGAGCATGCTAGGTAAAGTATGAGGAGTAATCTGCTGTAGATTTGGTCTTGAACCAGTGTCTTTCAAGACGACGGAGAAAGTGGTGCATGGAGCAAAGATAAAGAGAGCCATGGTTGAGAAGGTTTACGAGTCGGAAGGAAGGGTGATGTGGGGTAGAGTGAATCAAGAGAGGGTAGCAGCCTCTTCAGCAGGTAGGTTTGCAAACGAGGAGTGGGGAGGAAGAGCAGAGATACAGCTAGAATTAAAAAGTGAAGCATTAAATTTAAAGATAAACTGGAAGTGAAGAAACCGAAGAGTCAAAACAGGAAGAGTTAAAAAATAAGATCAAGACCGGAACCGGAAATGTGAAATGGAGGAGTAGGAAGGGGGTAAATGAAATATGAGTCAACAATTGAGAGAAAAGGGAGAGTGGAGTGTGTCAACAAGAGGTGAAGATTGAAGTCAACCAGCAGTATAAGAGGGGTGGGAGAAGGAAGAACATAGGAAAGAAGATGATTTATATCATCGCAGAACGAACCAATGGGGCCAGGAGATCGATAGATAAGCAGAAAGGAAATAGGATAGGGTTTAGGAAAGATGTAAGACCATTCAAATGAAGAATAGGTAGGGGAGAGTGAAGGGCAAAGGGATAAGTGAGAAAGAGGATTGGTAGATAATGCCAATAACCCCTCCCTGCGCAATGGGGACATGGGGTATGACGAAAGGTCTGCGAGGTGTTTAGAGAGGCAGCAGCAGTAGTGTTGAACAGAGGAATCCAAGTCTCTGTGATACAGAGAAAATGTAAATTGTGTCTTGGAAAAAGATCCAGCAGAACGGCAGAGGATTTATTGTAAACCGATCTTGCATTCCATAATCCAAGGTCAATACCTGAAGCATTGGGAATAAGTGGGGGGATAGATAAGATGGTCAAAGCTTCAAGTGGAAATAAGTCAAGGAGTAGGATTGCTTCCTGGAGGCATGGTAAAAACGGGAAAGAACGAGAAATGTTACCAGCACCAGAATGGAATAGGTTGCCGAATCAGCAATTTGCAGAGATGGTTGTGCTGGCGTGCGGAAGGCCGGTGGAGCTGGCATGGCTGTTCAAACTGGAAACCGAGTAAGGCGCTTAGAAACTGATGGGGTTGCTGTAGGACTGCATCTAATCCGCAGACAGCAAGGTCCTACTTTACCTGACTTCGCCTAGGGCAGATGTTATCAGGTAAGCAGAGCCAGTGGGAGCAAGGCTGGAGGAGTGGTCACGAGCGTTGCCTGGGAACAGGGAATGCCAGTGTGTGCACTGGAAGAGTGGGTGGGCAAACGGATTGAAGGCTGTAAAGTCATTCCTTGTGGGGATTCAGGACGAACAGAGATGCCCCTGGCACATAAGGGGTTTCGGACTGTTTGGTAGGAGACTTGCCTGAAGACCATTGTCTGTGCTTGGCTTCCGGTGAGTCAAGAGCTGAAACAATTCTGTGTATAACGAAGTTCTAGGACCTTTACAAATGTACATGTTCTGAGTGGACCCTTGCTTTGCTTCTGGCAACATATGTACAGTTTCTTTGAGCATACATTGCCGTTGGCCCCATCAAATAAGGGGTTATTCAGCATCAAAGCAAATGACCCTGGGATGGCTTGCATGATCTTCGAGCTAGTCTGTTGACTGTTTGGTAGTAGACCGCAAGCTCCTCCCACCTTGCAGTGTTTCAAGGTTGACTTTCCGTGCTAATGTCAAGCACTGAACCCGATGAGCTCCACGCATTTTCAGTCGTGCGTGGGACGCTGTTGCTTTTCACGTCTCATAGCTATGCAAGACTGAGCTGCAAGCGGCTGAGCAGCACGTGAGAGGAGTTGATCGTATTTGAAAACCTATTATTGCCATTATTTTAAAGAAAAGTTCAGTTTTGATGTTCATTGGTCGAATTTTTGTTAACATATTATTGTGACCTATTTTCTTTGCCTGCATGGTTAGTTTTTAGAACACTAACCTGTTTGGAACCCAATTATTATGATTGCCTTAACTTGCCTTTCTATGAGCAGAGCCTGCATAACTGCTCCCCAACGATTCCAGGCAAGAATTGCGCCACCGGCCAGAACTTGAATCAGATGTGCCTGAAACACCCCTGTTTTGAATTTAAAATGGGACTGGCGCCCTCGGGGAGCCTAAGGAAACTCCCTGGGAATTACAGACCAACTATCAGAGGTAGGGGCCTCCCTGTCCTATGTAGAAACAAGAGAACGGAGCCCTTGCTTTCTGTTAGGAATTCAGATACGCATGTCCTGTTCTATTAAAACAAACAAAAAATGATTGTCACTGGAAGAGTCTGAGCATGAACATGTTTGGAAACTCCTTTGCAGGGGGTCGAAGGGGCTGGGGCTTGATACAATAGAGATATGAATAAAAACCAAAGGGTGCCTTCTCCTGACATGTACAGAAATATGGTCAAATGGTCTTTTCCTCACTTAATGGCGAAATCTGAGCCCGGATTTCATAGACGGAAACATTTTTTTACAAATACTCCCTCATCTCACAAATATGTCTGAAACATAAGCCTTTCTATTGATGTGTAGGAACCCAGTACCTCCCCTAAATTCAGATCCTGGATAGTAGACTCGGCTGAGCAGGGTAATGGGTTCTAGACGCCTGCACCTGGATCGATGGCGCCTCCTCCAGAAGTGTAATTGGGAGGCACCCAACCTCCGCCAATACACGGTTGAGGAGCTGTTCTTGGCCACAGACCCCTCAATCCTAGATCTGCAAATTAACTCTTTTCATGTCCTCTGGGCCTGGCCCTCAAAATTCTTTAGGCCAGACCCTCGCCCGTCTCAGTGTTGGGACATTCTTACACAAACCAAATTTCTTTTCCTGCTCTCTGCTTTCAGTCCTTGCCTGCTCGCCCATGTCTTTATTGGGCACAGCCCGTTGCTGCCCTCTGTTCTCAGGGAAGTGCTTACGTGGACACACTGCACGCCCTAATCGTTTAGGGACAGCCGTTGCATTGTGAGCTAAATTTCGGTCCAGGAACCCACCCCATGCTATGAATCGGCACTGTCCAAGGTGGATGCGTCCTCGTGCCCCTGCCAGACCTGCCTAACACCCAGGTTTTTACACTCTTCTCCAGGGAAGAGCGTGGGGTCTTTGGGGTTTCCTGCCCACGCTTCTGTTGTACGCGGACACCAAGGAGTACCTGCAAGCCCTTTACACCTCCTTTTTGTGCAGTCGGCGGCCTGTGCAGCTCAGTGAATGTCTCCCCAGACTGAGGAGGGATGGCTCCGCCTGACCTTGTTTGTGCTGTCGTCCTGCACGGCCTCAGTGGCAGAACTAGCTATTGGCCCTTGTCCCAGGGAGCACACACCTTCCCCTTGCAGCAGTCCCAGAACCTGTGGCGCAACCAAGAGTGAAATGTGCATAGTGAGACACTTTTGATAAGTTCCCGCTCAGTGCACTACAGCACCCCTCTACTGTGTGAGAGAGAGAGAAAGCAAGAGAGAAAGGGACCAAGCAAAATTGTAATAGGAACAGCAAAATAAAATCCAATTGACAGGCATGCAGAGTACTCTTTCAGAGAAAGGTTTTGTGTAAAGAAAACAATAGGTTGGCGGTTATTGTATCATGTAAGTGCAACGAAACATACATTTTAGGGGGGGCTAAATGGTCATGGGCGGGGCCACTTCAGAAATTGGTTGGGGCAAACTTGGAGGCTCCGCCCCCTCCATTCAATCCCATGGGTTGTACGGCCCAAGTAAGCGCAATATGCTAGTGAGACTAACCAAGTGCTTGGATTTAAAGATAATACACATTTAGTTGCTTTGATAATTTTTATATCTAAAGCCCAGGTATCCGATCAAGTATCGCCCTTTAAGCAAAAGTGACCACCAGGGGACTTGATGGTAGTACAGTATGCCACCCCTTCCCTCTCCCACCTACCCCCCCAACTCTTAACGTACCCATCCACCAAAATCAGCTCCTTTGCCTTGGCCCTTGGACACACAACATTCACGAATTTAAACATACCATTCACTCTCCCTTTCACACGTGCAACCAGTCCCCCATTCATCATGCACGCCTTAAAGCACACATTATATAATGGGCATACACAGTCCTTGCACACATACATATTGAGCTAACATACAACTATGCTTCCCTTAGCTCTCTGCTTGACAAAGGGGGCTGATGTGCGCACTTGATTTTTGTTTGAGAGGGGAGGGAAACCTTCAATGCTGTGAGTTTCAGGAAAGGCTTCCTTCCCCTCTGCATAACAAAAACAGTGGGGAAGCCCTGGGGGTGCGGTGGGGGCTATAGCCTGATTAGGTCAGTGGTGACCCACCACTGATGTAAGGTGGCATGCCTTATGTAGCGACCACATGGAGCGATCACATGGAGTAATTTCTAGCAGAAAGCGGCGACCAAGATTTAGCCCAGTGTAACGTAATGGGCACATGACCAAGTATTTAAAAAAGGAAGGCCTGCAGGTGTAGGCTCTTTATTGCCAGGTACAACGGGAGCCTCGAAGGGAAGTTGATTCCCAAAAATACAAACACTCCTTACATTTCAAAGGTAAAATATTGTTTGTCAACCGCACTCATTTACATATTTCTATTGTATTTCAATGCTGGTTGCATATAATGTAGTTGGTTTGTTTTATTTAATTAGCACATATTCAACATTTTGTTTTGCTTTCTGTTAACATGGGGGCGGAGCCTTGTGCAATTGGGCGGAGTCTTGTGTGGCTGTGGGCGAGGCCTAAATCTCTGGGTTTTTGATTTTCAAATGTAGCCAGGTATGGCCCCGCTTGCATCACGTGTATTACCCTCACAACCATTAAATTCCTCCTCCTAATGGCTTTATTCGACTTTGCCTCATTAAAATAAACAAACATTGCAAGAAATACAATGAGCAACGGCTTGCTTTACCGATTAAATTACCCATTATGGACTCTTCCAGCAGTTTCCAGCTCAAGGCCGGGGATGCGTTTTTGTAACCCGCTATTGTGTGGCCTTTTTGTATCTTTTGGCTTCCATGCTTTCCTCCCAATGTTATTTTGAAGCGCATTCTTGAAAGTAGCGAAAGTGGGTGCGGCTGAGACGAGGACGCCATGTTCTGAGGCAGCCTTCGGTGCCCCAAGACTGGAGGCTGGGCAGACAGACCCCAGTCAATACCCCCCAGCGGGATACGGCTAGCTGGGCTTCGGGGTCCCAATTGAATTGGTCTAAACAGGATAGTCGAGAAATGCCAGTAGGGTCGCGGCAGTGGTCGAAGTGTTAAAAAAAAATGTTTTTAAAGAAAGTATTGGAGCAATGTTCCCTCAGCCCCTCCTCCTTTATCCACCCCCCATACGCGCCCCCACTCCCTCACTTCCCCCAATTTAAACCCATACCTGGATCTGTCCTTTCCACCACTCCACGCTGAAACACTGTTTTACAACAGTTCGAGCAAGACTGAATAAAGCCGTGAAAGAAAATGCATTTAAATGACAACCTTTCGTGTGCCATTATCCCCCACAGCATGCAGTGTTATGCAGCCTCCCCTTTCCTTCATCCACCATTCACACATCTTAAGGGACATGCCTGTTACTATCCACACACACACACACAATCCCAACCCTTTACCTGCGAACAACGTTACGCCTACAGCACTTCACACGCAGATCGCTGTCGAGCTGGGCTTTTTGTCTTCATGGGAAATGGTTTTACACCCCAAGATAGCTCTCAACCATTTGCCTCGCAAAAGCGGGTGAAATCACCCGATTTTGTTTTTGGCGGGTGAGACGCCCATTGAAATGAATGGGCGTGCGGGAGGCTTGGCGGGTGAGTCAGCCCTTTGCAAGGCGGGTGACACCCGCCAAAAGCGGGTGAGTTGAGAGCTATGCCCCAAGCAGTCTATTGAAGTAAAGAACACCAATCCAGCCAATACACAGTAGGGGAGAAGTTAAAAACCTTTACTCCTACGTCCTGTAATGAGGGATGGGAACAGAACCCTTTTTTACCAGAAAAAAAAACACTTTCCCTTTAAATTTGCAGGGGTGCGGCCCCAGGAGCACAGGCTCCCTTAACCCGCCCACCGGTGCCACACCTCTGTCCTCTTTTCCACATCGACTGATTTCACCAGCTTCACCAGCGCTCCTGGCCTCAAGCCTCTTAAATCCATGCGCTTTTTCTGTAATCTAACCTTTTTCTGTTTTTTTTCAGAATTGGGAACACCGTCCACCGGTGCCCTACTCTGTCCCTGGGAAGCATGCTGGCATGGGGGAGGGAGTCAGTCCCACCGGCATAAAGGACACTGGGGCTCATGCAGCTACTGGCTTAACGGCTGAGGGGTCAACAGGCCCTACCGGTTCCACCACCGAGGAGCCCACGGGCTCTGGTAACGGGTCACACCCTGAGGGGCTTAGCTCTACTACCGGGCACACGCCTGAAGTGGCATCTATATGGAATGCATGTAGCACTACCAGCCCCATGGCCGAGGGCCTGAGGGGCAAGGCGGGGCAGAGCAATGCAAACAGAGATGTAGGCCGAGACCAGGCCTGCGTCGAACAGTCTCACGTGCGCAAGGCACGGACTAGATGGCGGTGCACGCAGACAAAATGGCGGTCAGGCCGGATACCCAAAGGCGGGAAAGCATTCTGAGAACAGAAGCATGGCAACCGAGTGAGCCGCAGAGGCATGAACTCGCGCCCAGGGCAGACTGGGTTCCAATGACTCGGACCACATCATACCTGACCTTCACTGGACCTCGGTACAATGAGGGCATGTACTCAAGGGGGGGGCAGGAACACGCCCAACCGGCCTGCGAGGATCGCTTCTTTGACAGGTTTCTGATCCTCATGAGATCCCCATAAATGGGTAACATCTTGAAGGGCATAATACACAACATTCTGCCTCCCGCACTGCTACTTCAGCCGGCGCTTACGCTGCCACCACCGCTTCCGCTACCCGTGCCTGTGGTGAATCCGGTTTCAACACCGGAACCAATTCTCCCAGCACTGACAGACACCCCCTACAGAGCCAGGAGTCCAGGCTAATGTTGCGGACCCGACAGGACACTGATGAAGAGGTGCAAGTGATGACTTCCTCAGCGACGGCCATCCATGACAGGATAGCGGGCTTGGCTGAGTACATGGGCATCCCTCAGCCCCAGAAGCAGCAGCCTGAATCGGGGGTCTTGGAGGAGGTGCTCAACATCAAAGTAGAGGTCAGGTCGGGCATCCTGCTGCAGAAGGATCTAGAAACACTGGCTAAAAAGGGTTGGCTCAAATAACACTCGACTCAGGCAGTCAACAAAAGGCTGGATGCAAAGTTCAGGCAGGTGGAGGCGACACTATACTTTTGTCGGTACACGCGCAGCCATTATCCTTGGTTATAGCAACAGCTTCTATGAATGGCACGCCTCAGACGTCCTCCTCAAGTACTTCCTCTTCTGCACTACTGGGCAAAGAGGAGAAAACGCTAGAGACCTATGGAAAAAAAATATATTCCAATGCGGGCCAGCACCTCACCGGCCAAAGCCGATGACATCCTGGTAGCTGCCAATCAACCATTGTGGAGAGATTGCAGACTTTATTCCTGACATTCCAGCCGACAAGCAAGCCTCTTTCAAGGCCAGTCTTGCTGAGGCAAAAGTAGTTGTGCAGGATATCATTGAGGCCACCGTGGCCCACATAGATACCGCTAGAAGAGTGATCTGTGTGGCAACAGACCTGAGAACGGCCTGGCTTAAGGCCACTCGGTTAAACTCGGAGGTCCAGGATAGAATCCTAGACTTGCTCTTGGAGGGGGGCGACCTCTTCCACTCTACTAAGGACGAAGAGCTTGACAAAAAGATAAGTAGCTCGCAGATGACCAAATCACTGGCCATTTTTACCAAACCAGCAGCAAAAGCCTTCCCTCTGAGCCAGTCCTGGGGCGATTCTTCGGAGGATTCTGGGTGGGGGGGAGAGATGAGGACCACCGAGCAAAGCAGCCGGACAAGTCCTCAAACCAGTTTAGGCGGAAACAGCAAAAGTCTGCACATAAGGGGTTCTTCCAGTCTCCCTCCCAGTAGTCTGCCTCAGATCCAAAGAAACAATGCTGGCTCTTTTCAGGTCCATAGCACTCCAGTCAGGGGCCAACTGGCCCTACCCTGTCAAGCTTGGCGCTTTCATGGGTGATCTCGGTAATCTCCAGTCTTTCGGCTTCCCCTTACATCTCATCACCTGTATCTCCCCCCGCACCCACCCACCCTCTCCCACAGATCGCAACACCCGCACTATTAGCAGAAATTAGTTCCCTCGTGGTGAGCGAGGCAGTGCAGGAGGTCCCTCTCCCTTAACAGGGCTTTTACGCCTGCATCTTTGCCATTCAAAAGAAGAACAAAGCGGGCCTGCGAGTGGTGCTAGATCTTTAATTTCTCAATCTATACCTACCTTTGCAGAAATTCAAAATGGAGGGGCTGGAAGTGCTCCCTGGATCTGAAAGACGCGTATCTTCATGTCCCCAGCGGGCCTTCCTCAGGTTCTGGGTCATGGGTTTGCATTTTCAATACAAAGTGCTACCCTTCGGTCTGAATGCAGCTCTGAGGGTGTTCGTGACCGCTGTGGTGGCCCTGCTCAGAAGGGAAGGCCTGCATGCATATCCCTACCTCGACGACTGGCTAGTCAGAGGGACTCTTAACTACACTCTACGAGCTGCGGTTCTAGATCAACTAACCGAAATCACAGCTGTCCTACTCAAACCCTAGTCTTCTTGGAGCTGCTTTTGGATACACAGAATTAGAGGGTATTCCTGACAAGGGAGAAGGTGACTGAGGAAGGTTTCTAGCACTCACTGCCTCAGCAGATCAGTAACTGTGTGGTGGATCCAGCACCTGCTGGGAGTACTAGCGTCATGTGTCCTAGCTATTCTGTACACCAGGCTCTGAATGAGGAGGCTGCAGCTGCATTTCGTGGCTTCCTGGGACCAGGAAACGGTTCAGCAGGGGGTGCCGGTCACAATACCCCCATACTTAAAGCGGGATCTCAAATGGTGGGCCGAGGAGGAGAACCTCATGATGGGCAAGCCCTTCCGCCCACCCCCAATACAGCATACCCTGATAACAGATGTTTCTCTCCGGGAGGGTACCACCCTTGGGGCACAGGCCATCCATGGGCTATGGTCTTCGACCGAATAGCAGAAGCACATCAACTGGCAAGAATTTATGGCCATTTGGCTCGCACTCAGTCTTTCCTACCAGTAATCGGGGGTAGGGGGCCAGTGCAGTGTGTATTCAAACGGGCAACTCTACCTGCATGTTCTATCTCAACAAGCAGGGTGGCACCAGATCCCTTCCACTTTGCCGGTTGACCCTAGACATCTGGGAGTTGGTGATTGCGCAGGATGTGTGAATCTCAGCGGTCCATCTACCTGGAGAATCCAAACTGGAGGCGGACAGGTTCAGCCGGTTGTTGGGCTCCGACAATTACGAATGGCATCTGAATGGGAGAGTGCTTCAGGAAATCTTCAACAAATGGGGACACCCGGCACAGACCTGTTAGTGACAGAGCAACGGGACTTGTCAGTAGTTCACGTCCTGGCACAGGATGGGGCACGGATCCCTCGGGGACGCGCTTCAGATACCCTTGGACGTGATGTGGGCATATGTGTTCCCACCCACATTGCTCATCCACAAGATAATGAGCAATATCAGGCAGTCGCAGTGGTCATCCTCATTGAACCGCAGTGGCCCGCGAGGCCCTGGTTCTCCGACATTTGTCAATGTCAGCCCAGCCAGAGATTCCCCTCCCACTCAAAAAGGTCCCTCTTCTGGCCCAGCAGGGGGGGCACAGTCCTGCAGCCCCTATCTGGAGAGGATAGCGCTAGCAGCATGGTACCTGAGCAGGTAACACTAACATCTCCAGCTCTCTCGGGACAACCTGGAAATCCTACTGGAAGCCAGAAGCTGATCTACGAGAAAGCAGTACAACAGCAAATGGACCAGGTTCTGCCTGTGGTCCAAAGAAAACGGGGTTGATACTCTGGACCAGTTTTTATCCTTCTCGGCCCACCTCGCTATATCTGGGGTCTGTGTGGACATCTGCCGGACTTACTTGGTGGCCATCAGCGCATACAGGAACTCTGACACGGTTACCTTCTCTTCTGTCAATCCTGTCGTAAAGAAGCATCAGACAGGTTTGACCAGACTCTACCCACCGGTCAACCTACCGCACTCACTCTAGGATCTAAATGTGGTGCTCAGTGCCCTGGCGCTCAAATCTTTTTAACCCATGGCCATGATAGACATCAAGCTGGTCGTGCTAAAGACAGCACTCTTAGTGGGGCTCACTTCCGCTTGCAGAGTCGGCGAGATACAGGCATTAGTGGTTTGAAGCCCTACACTAGGTTTTATCAGGACAAAGTTGTGCTCTGCACGCATCCCAAGTTCCTCCCGAAGGTGGTCTCATCTTTTCACACTAACGAGGAGATTGTGCTCCCACTTTCTTTCCAGACCTGAAAGAAGAGGCAGAAAGGGCTCTTCATTGCCTAGACGTCATGAGAGCATTAGAGTTCTATCTGGACAGGACAAAGGCATTCGGCAAAACTGATGCCTTGTTTGTCATGTTTGGCAGCTCAAAGCTGGGTCAGCAAGCCTCCAAATCTTCCATAGCTAGGTGGATGACCACAGTGATCTGGGAGGCATATAAGGTTCAGCGCATGGATCCATGCATGCTCCTGCCATCAGGGCCAAGGCAGCGGCTGTCACTTTTCAGCACCATGTGCCATGGCAGTTCATTAGCAGGGCGGTGACATGTCTCCCCATCGGCCTTTTGCAAACATTACTCCCTGGATGCCAGTTCCAGGTCTAATGCAGCATTGTGCCAAGCAGTCCTGCGTAATCGTTACGCATAAATGGGCAAGCTCTCCTTCCCAGGGAGGTTGAATCGGTGTTAATCGCCCATACAGGATGGAGGAAAGGGGATGAGACGCAGGAGTGATTAAGTGTTACTCACCAGAGTGACTAACGTACTCCTAATCCATAGTCCCCTTTCCTCCATACGTCCCACCATCCTTCCCTCTAATAAGAGTAGCAAGGTTGTTCAGCATAACACAGCCAACACATTAAAGGCGACTGAGGTGTGGCGCCGGTGGGTGCGGTTAAGGGAGCCCGTGCTCCTGGGGCCGTGTAGCCTGTACACCAATCTCTCCTCACCCCTTGCACTCCCGACCCTTCCCTCCTTGCTCCCGTTCTCATGTCCCCCCTCTGCCATGCAGTTGACCAGTCCCCTTCCCGCTCTCCTCTCTCAGCCTTGCCTTCACCCATCTGCAGCCTGGCCTCTACTCTGACGCTCTGCATCTCTTTCCTTAATGGGCTCCTGCTGCGGGGACAAAACATGTCGGTGGACTCACCCAGCCAGTTATTCCCCCGACTGCTTGCCCCCCAACCCCCTTGCTCCTGTCTTTCACAATCCACCCTAAGGCCCCTCCTCACCCTCCCCCTCCTCCTTGCTGACCTATATTCCTCATCCTCCCTCTGCCCCACATATTCTTCCATCCCTTTTTCATCACGCCTGAAATACCATTGCTGCTGCGAGCACATGCTCGGGTTGATTAGATCCTCTTCTTGTGAGCCCGGGGCGTCCGCCCCGCACTCCTTTGGTGTCTTCTCGGCGGAGTCGCAGAAACCCCTTCTTGGTCCTCTTCTCTTGGGCGAGGTGTCCTCTCCTCCACCCTTCCATGCTAGGAGCCGTGCTGAGCCCTCTAGACTGTCCTCGCGCATTTCGAGGAGGGGCCGTTCCTGAACCCTCTCCATATTCATCCTCTGCACCAACAGGGGCTGCGCTGTGCCCTCTGCCTGACATTCTCTTAGCCGGGGTGGGGGGGTTGTTCCGCGTTTCTCCCTAACCTCACTAATTGATGGGGACCTCTGTCTTCTCCTCCCACCTGCACTTTTTTTCAGGCATTTCCCACCCTAGCTCCTCTGCCCCGTCACCCCTCTCTGCACCCCGTCACCCACACCTTCATGTACACTGCCAACATCACATACATCCCTTTGCTCATTATCCTCCAACCCCACTTCTGACCCTTCTCCCAACCGCATTCCCCGCCCTGGACCATCTCCTGTCAATCTCCCTCTTCATCTTCCTACCCCTAGATTCCCAGACCTCCCGTGTGCCTGCCTCGGGGCTACAAGCCACCACTGCTGCTAGTGCTCCATCAGCCGCTGCTCTCTGCTGCGGCCTACCTACCATGTCTTCCCCTTTGCCCGTAACCTCAACCACTGCCCCCTCAAGCTGGGCTTTGGATGCCCTACTAATGCTCTCCAAAGCTTCCCTCAGGGCCTTGGCATCCACCAGTCCCGTCTTCTTAGTTCCCTGACCCACCATGGCGCACCAATATTAATATGGCTGTGCACTAAAAATAGTTCCCTTAAAATGGTAGTAACTGTACTAAAACCTGTAAGCCAGAACCTACCCACAAAATAAGATGTGGGGAAGTAGGGAGGGGGACCTTAGCTGGGAAAAAAACAAATAAAGGAGGGGTGGTGGACAAAATTATAAATATATCACAAAAAGAATATAGTTTGATTCCTGTTTTTTTTTTCTCTATTATTTTTTATATATACCTATCAACCCACCATAGGTCAGGCCCTAGAAACCCCCTACCTGGCTCCTTACTGGTCACAATGAAAACTAAAGAAACCCTGATATAACTCCAGACAGCCCTAGAAAACAGAGGGGGGGGGGCAAAAGTGGCAGAAAAACACTGCACCCTGCACAAATAAGCCCCTCTGAAGCTGCTGATCCTATAACACTTAAACAATAGCGGTGCTGTCCCTTTAAGCGATCCGCACTGCCACCTCCTGAGCTTGGACGGCTATCGCGCGCAAATGTGCTGCGTAGCAGAAAAAGGAGACTGGCTGAAAACGCCCTCACCGACACCCTGAGAGAGGTGCCGAGGGCGGGATGGCCCTGGAGCATCTTATACAAACGCCCACGCAGCTCCGCTACGGAGACCACGTGGACCGGCAGCTGCCTTCTCCAACGACACGCGCACAGAGAAGAGCCGGCTAACTAAAGGCTGTGCCCCCCACCCGGAGAAACCTAAAAGAAGCGATTCCAATAAGGTAAAAAGGGGGTACCTTATCTACAGTAGCCCCCCAACTATTAGAAAAAGATATATATATATATATATATATATATATATATATATATATATATATATATATATATATATATATATATATATATATACACACTTATACTTATACTTATACTTTTTTTTTTAATATAGAACACTGAACTACTCTAAAACTGCTTAAATCTACCCTACCCCCTTTAATACCTTGGAGGGCGCTCTATGCTGTGCAGTTCCAAAAATCACCCTGGGGGAAACTATTTGCATCCCCCACCCCCCTTGTCGAGTAGTTTGTTGGCCTCTCATGAAACAGCCTATCTAGTGAAATGTTATGTTAGTTATAGTACTGTGCACTGTCTCTTGGCGTTGTGGCGGATTTGCCATGCAAGGAGGGTAACGGGTTTGTTAATCGGATGGATTGGGAGAAGAGAAAGAGAGCTGTGATGTGCAGGATGCAGCTTCAGTTCGGAGAAACCGGTCACTCAGCGTACGTGCGCTTTTCGGTCGGTAGTCATCAGGTGGTTTTGAGGCGAGATTGTGTATGGTTTGTTTCCTTGTGGGGGTTTTGTGAAGTGCGTGCGGTTTGTGGTGTTGTAGAGGTATGGTTGTGTTTAGTCGAGTGTTTGACAAGGCGTATGCAGAGCGGTGACTTTTTAGTATGGATAGTTCGTGGCAATACATTGTCTACCCCTGACATGAGACCCATAACCCTCCCCCTCTCATTCATTTTAGTGCAAAGCAATTACCACCCCCACACATTTCTCCAGGAGAGACGAGTTCTGACTGCTGTACTCATTCCGTGTGCAGCAAGTTTTTTGCCAACAAACCCATTCCTTTGTGTGACGTATTTCACACCCTCGGCAGTCCATTTAATTGTGATACATCTCCTACCCCTTTTCGTCCATCCCTGTGAGGGATGCTGCCCATCTTCAGACCTCTATCAAGGTAAGATACACTTCTGGTCTCCAACTGCCCTTGCAAGTGAGACACTGCTCTCATCCCCTGCACACCACCCCTATGACACCCTCCCCACTCTTAATTCCCACTCTTAATTCATCTGGGTGTGTTACAATTCCCGCTCCCGTCAGTTTACTGGGTTTGATGCATTTTCCAACCCCATTAATCTGTCTCAATTAATCCATCATGATGCAGAAGTTAAATAGTCTGTTTTCAGGGTGCAGCAGGGAGCATAAGGCTTAGATTGGATGTCGAATGAGGCTAACCTGCAAATACATGCTAAGTGCGTGAGTGGCTGGTTTACTCAAATGGGGTGTATGTTGTATAAGGCCGGCCTACACTGGTAGGTTAAATGCTGGTCAGAATATGGTATCAGGTTATTCGAATAGGGTTTTTCCCGGAGTACTTTAGTGGTTCTACTCTCCGCTTTTCAGGCAGGTTTCTCTTGCTGGGTTTTGTCTGATTTGGCATGTTGAATTTTGTTGATGGGGTCAGTTCCTTTGCTTGGTCTCGGTTTATGTCGGGTGTGTTCTTTCGTCCTTGATTTTGCTGGGCTCCTTTTCTGTGTATGTTTGCTTCGTGGTGCATAGATGTTAGTCATTTTCATCCCCTTTGGAGCTGAAGAGCCAGATTTTTAGAAGTATTCTGAATTTTAGGTAGGCCTCTGTAGTTTGGATTTCTCTCGGGAGGGAGTGTCAGAGTTTTACGGCTATGCAAGAGAAAGCTGAACCTCCAAGTTTTTTCCTTGTCTAGAGTTTCGGTTCTAGGCGAATATTGTTCCATGATCGAAGTGTTCTTGCTCGTTTGTAGATCGTGATTTTCTTGTGCGTGAATTCCGCTGCCTGGCTATGGATTGCTCTATGTTATGCCCATTGATTTTGAAAGTGATTTGTTTTTTGACTGGGAGCTGATGTAGAATCCTTAGTTCTGGAGTTGTTCTCAGGGAGATTTTGAGAAGGGATCTGGCAGCTGCAGTCTGTATTTGTTGCAGTTTCCTCAGCAAGTATTCTGGCATTCCAAGGTATGTATACGCTGTTCGTGTAGTCTTTCCTGAATAGGATGAGGGAGATGATGGCAAGTGTTTTGTGCGTGAAGCAAAGGAAGGGTATAATCTTTTTGATAGTTTGAAGATCAAAGAAGCATTTCTTAATTATTGTGTTGACCTGTTGTTATAGTGTTATCTCGTAGTCCATTAGGATTCCAGGCATGGATGGTTCTGGTGGGGTCGCCAGTTCTGTGGGCCATGGGATGTCCTGGGTGTTTCCTTGGCTGTCAGGTGAAATCATGATTTCCGTTTTGTTCGGGTAACTTTTAAGGTTATTAGTGTTCATCCATTGGTAGAGCCCAGACATGTTTATAATTGGTACTCGCATCCCCCAGTCTGGATCCTTCTAATTACAGATTTAGAGGGGCACACTCTTTTCTAGCACAAAAGGGGGTTCTCTGATCCCATTACTTTTCACACATTTACTTTAAACCAGCTTACATGGGATTCCGCAGCTGGTGGCATCCTTTTGTCGAGAATTAAGGTATGTACATGTTTGGGCTGTCTCTCTTGATAGCGGATGAATGCCTGCCAGCATGTCTAATTCAATTTTCGGGAGCTGCTAGTGCAGTCTTGGTGTTTGATTTGCATTCTCTTCTGACACTTATAGTCCTGAATCCTTAATTAGCAAATCCAGGACCGCTGGTCCCAGAAAGCGAGAAAAAAAAAACAACAGTCCTGACTAATATCTCCGGATGCAATTGGGTTATGCTGGTGGGTATGTGAATGTTGTGTGTACCCCCCCTGCCCCCAGGGAACCTTCTGTACAGCAATAACTATGTATTGAGTATGTGGGGGATATCGGAAGTCTCTATTGAATGGGTGCCCTTGTAATGTTTCTCCTGACCCCTTAAACTGGTCTGTTAGACGACGCCCTCTGCGACACAAGAACATCCTATTCTTTGAACTACATGCTAAAGATCTAGAAAAACGGACTTAAATCTCCTATGTCTCCATGGCTCTCTCTGCTGATGGTGAAGTAAATAATTTGTCCTGGTTTTTAAGACTCCAACTACCCCCCGCCTTCCTCACGCCAACTTTGCACAGTACTGTTCCCATATTTCCAGTCTCACTCCAGCCCCTTCTTCCTCTTGCCGTTTCTCCAATAGTGGTTAAGCAACTTCCGGGACAGTTTTTTAGTTTTTATCAAAGCAACTGAGACTAGACAAGTGTTCGCCACAGTCTCCGTATTTCACCCGCTCCATCCTCCCCTCTGCCATGCTTTGAAATTGGACTTTTGGTTGTCTTAAGTGCTGCATACGCTTCCCAAAGTGCACCCACACAAGTCAGTGACTGTTATAATCCGGCTGTGGACTCCAAGCCCACTTAGTGCTTCCTGAATGCTTCCATTCAAGGTGAACACTTTCTAAATGCGTACCCAGTGCCCCGCACGATTTGCCCCTCTGACCTGCGGCTGCGAGAATGAAACTAGAGCCCAGTAGCAGGAAAAATGGTGGACATATCTACCTGTGCCTGCATAATGCTCATGGCCCAGCTAATCTGATGTACGCTGCCAGAAGGCATTGTGGGAAATTAGCTTTCACTTGCTCCTCTTGCGAATGGCTTGCCCAGGTGGAGAAGGCAGGTGAGAGGAAGGAGAGGAGAACAACCTTGTGACAACAAAAAAGGGGTGCCATCGAATGCCACTTGTAGTTGTGACTCTGTTTTGGGCAGAGGGAGTTGAAGCACTATTAGAGGGCAACGGGGTGACCGATCGGAAGCGGCTGAGACTTAAACGGTGCAGTTTTTACTTCTTTCCTGAGTTAGAAGCAGCTGGGAACTCCTCCTTTTATTTGTGATGGCAACCTGTCCCATAGGATCTGGCTGGGTGGTGACCAGTGTGGCTGTAGTTCTTGCATTAGGCTGTGGTCATTTTGAATTTTTTAGCAAAGTCCGTGCTCATTGCTCTTGGTAGTGTGGTAAGTGTTCCTAGTGATCTGGACTTTTGTTAGATGGCTTTTCGCAACAATTAAGTGTTTTTGGTGAATGCTTGACGTGATTGTGGCCTGGTCTTACGGCCCGGTTTTAACACGGGTTGGTTTTGAGATATTTTGCAAGATCAGTTCCAAGTTGCTATGATAATCTAGTATAGAATTTGAATACACATTCCCAATGTCAATTATGTGGCCTAAATTTAAGGCAAACAGGAATGTTAAGTGCATTTGGATTCAGATATGCATTTCACTGGAGGACATAGACTTGAGCATTCCACAGGAAACGTCTGGACAGGTTCTGACATGGCACTAGTGACATTGGTGAGGCTGCACCTCTGAGATCGCATACTTCTGTGTGGGAAAATGAACATTCCCCTGGCACTTTGTGGCCTCGGATATGAAGCTTTGAACCCATAAACCTACGGACAAGATCAAAGTGCAGGTATGCTCCTTGTGGTTCGTCGAGAGCCTGGCAACAGTGCTGTGATGCCCACTTGTCTGTCTCTGATGTGGGAGGAAACGGGCTGGCCCCTTTCTGCAGCAGCATCTCTAGCGCCACATCCCCTCTCCCCCTTGCTCATTTTCATACCTCCACCTCTCCTCAGTCATTTGTGTGGTTGAAAAAACAGCAGGAACTCTCATCCGCCTGTGGCACTGTAGGTGTGCCTAATGGTTGGAGCTTCTGTGAGCAATTGGCTGTGCAGCATTCTCTAGTTAATCTGGTACTGACGCGGTTTAGCACGGTGAAGCTTTTCTTCTGCACCAACGTGCTCTTACTGGATAGCCACGGTAAATAATGCCAGCAATAGCCAGAATAATGACTTTATATATTGTAAATCACACAGTTATCAACACACGATTGAATAATCACTGCCGCATCACCAAACGTACCCATTCCCGAGCCATCATCCTCAGAATGGTGAACTGATGAATAGATCACGCCGGGATCGGAACCTTGACCCACGATGCTGGGAATGCCCAAGGCCATTTGACTTATTATGTTGTTGCATGGAAACACTTTGCAGTCCTGGCAAAAGGAATTCTGTGCACTAGTTATTAATTGGAATGGTATAGGGACTGGCCCGCTGCCTCGCTTGTCCAGGGCTGGCACCTTTTAAAAGATGAATTGGAAATCAAAGCAGTTGGTGCTTTAGAAAGCACACGAGTCCAGGGGTTTCCCTAGGCAGCTAAAGGGAGCATCGAGTTCTTGGAAAGATATAGATCATGTTCTCCTGTCGCTCACACCCAATGCTAAAACCCCAGTGCCCAGGAAAATACTTGCGTTATAGTGCACTGTGTTAGTGTATCAGTCTGTTATATAGTGATAGATTGACTCCCTGCCTCTAATGTGTGAGTAAATGGTGAGATTCATGGGCAGACAGCAGTGTATGGGAATTCGCCCTTGGCTTGCTTCCCCCCCCCCATTTATTGCTGAGGGGAGACAGTGGTGTAGTTTGTATTGACATGTATGACAGTTCAGTGATTGCTATGGAAGAAAATAGAGACGATTAACGGAGCAATTAAAAACCATTGAGCGTTTCTTGCAGCCCGAAAGAAGACAACATTTTGTCCTTTGAGTGCTATGGTGGCAAACGTGTAGACTGCCTATAAGGCTACATAAAGGCTCCTATGAAAGGTGCTGAGCATGGTAACGTGCACAGCCCAGGGTTCTGCTGGTGTACCTGTACATGGACATGCATTAAATCGGGCAGCTCAGACTACAACCAGATTTCTTTCATGGGGCCCTACTGCTCACTTCTGGGTAGATCCTGAAGTTCACCGTTCCTCAATGAAATCCTGTGAACCGAGTTCAGATGACGTCCCAGCCAGTTGTGTCCAGGCTTCAAAACCAGATGCTCTGAATCCCTTTAGAAAGCTCTTGGGAAGTGCTTCATTATCCCTGCATTTAAATCCCACCAAAGTACTTCCTTTGCTACCAAAAAGTGCAAGATTAACAAGGGTGGTCGCAACCAAGACCCCCTTGGCCACTTCAAATTAGACTCTGCGATAGTAGCATCTTCGTTCTGCTGCCCCAGTGGTAGATTTCTCACAAGACCTTAGTATTTCTGAGGATTTGTGAACCAGTAGGAGTTTTGGGAGCATCATTGTTTGCAACAATACTCCTATATTAGCCCAGTTTCAATCTCCATGGTACATCCCTCCGGCTCGCTCTCTATACGGATACTCCATGCAAAGAAATCCTCTTCGATGTTGCGTGGGGGTGTGGATGGTTCCCCATTCTCTGATTCGTCTGGATTTCTCAGCAATTTCTAACCCACCTTCTTGCCACCTGGAATAAGAAGTTGCATGCCTCGCCTACTTTAGCTGACTAAACTTGCCACCCGTGTATGAGATAAAATACATCCAGCTTTTGTCAGCAACGTGCCCCAAATTAATTGGGTATCGGAGAGTCCAATATAGCAGAGAAGGCATCAGAACGAAAACTTATGATGGCGTCTGGCTTCCCCTCTTCTGAGTTGGAGACTTTCCTCGACAGAGATGGGTAGGCCGCCATCAAGTGCATCTCAGAGGGGCTCCCTCACTACTCAATCCTTAAAGAATGGAGCGTCGAGCCCTATTCCACATCCTCTTTAGCAGGCCTCTGATTCTCCACTCTCCTCCAGCCATTGGTGGGAGTGAAGACTTTTGGCGAGTGGGATGTGTTGTGCTGGGTACATACATTTGTGGAACTGCGGCGGCAACTGGCCGCTTTTTTTTTTTTTTTGCCTTGTTAGTAGCTTGCAGATTTACATTTTCACTCCTGCATATTTAGGCATAACCAGCACTTCACGCAGGGCCAATCAAAACCGCCTGTTCTCCAGCATTGGATTTTTCATAGTCACATCCTGTTTTAATATTCCCCGTCGTCCGGCTACGAATCCTTGGCCACAAATCAAAACATCCTGTTATATTGCAGAGTTTGGTCTCTTCGGAGAGTAGACTTACCTGGTTTGAGGTTTTCCCAGTGCCCACTTTCTAATCAATGTTTGAGGCACACAGAACTGTCTTCAGGCTTTGCCCTCCTTTTTGCCTACAATGTGGTCATGGACCTAAATCGAAGTCCTAGACAGTGACCTAGTTACAATAAGGCCCACTAGGCCTTAGCCTAGGGCGGTAGATCGCCACTGGAGCAGCATTTTTATAGCCGTTTTCTTCATTTTGTTTCTCGAAGTCACGACAATGCGTAAATTGTGTTGCACTATCAGCAGTCATTGCAGGGTGACAGTCAAACACGTTGCTGTCCATACTTGTATAAATGCTTAATATTTACAAAAGCTTCGTTAGGATGACATTTGTAAAAGGAAAAAAATACGACAGATGTAATGCTCTTTGCTCAGCCTTTTATTCCCACTGTGCTCTTTGATCTGAAAAGCAGCCATAACCTCATTGATTATATGTGCCGCTCTCCTGTAGTTCTTGCCATTGAACACACACATGTGCTGTGTTAAGCAATCCGTTTCATGTTCAAATACACATGACTTTCATTTTGAAACCATTGATAAAATAAGGATTTTCCAACCCGAGAAGTGGAGGTTACAAATAATTATCTAATCGTAAATGCACGCTTGTGCTTAAGTGGTGGGCACTAAAATGATGCTCAGAATCAAGCCCCTTCCCTGTCCCACATTTCAGACATGTCTGACCTCCAGAAGGATTAAGCATAAAATAGATTGTACAGAAGTTAAAATGGCGAAGAGAAAATCTAAATGCGTAAGTGCATCAAAAAGCCTGTGAAATGATCCACAAAGCCATAGAAGGATGAGAAACCTGTGTGCCAAAAGTAGTGTTTCACAGCTGTTAAAAAAAAAAGAAAAGAAAAAAAAAAGTCTGACTTGTTCCGTGAAGATATTCCTTTAGACATCTTTAGAGCAGTTCATTATGCTTTCATTTTCTCCTTCTTTGTGTTAAATGTTTGTCTCTATCTGTGGGCGCCCTGTTTCTTTGGATTTTCGAATTATTGTTTCTCTGAATTATTCTTTTGAATTACTTTTCGAGTTGAACAATGAATGATACTGGCTCAAATGAAACACACTGGTACGACATATGACCACAGTATGAATATTGCATATATAACCTGGCTCAGAAGAAGGAATTGTTCCGAAATGCATTAGCCACAGGGTTATTGTTTGCCCTACTTTCGGCACTAGCCTAATTGGTGAAGCAGAACCAATTACTACGATATTTTTAAGCAAACATATATCTTTTGGATAAATAAAAGAATTTGAAACCTGCCACAATTTGTTCAGAATCAATATACAGATGCTATAAAACAGTTTAACCCGAAGTGGGTATCAAGGGTGTGTGGCCCACACCGAAGGCTAATTAGCCTAGGTCTCTCTTTTTTTGTATCTTTACAGCAGTTGCCTAGTGCCAAGATGTCAAATGACATCCCTGCTGGGGTTACGATGTGTCTTTGATGACATTCAGCTGCACGCTCTCAGTACTACAAGGACAACGACTGCAAAGTATGCCACACAATGCATGGCAGTTATGTTGATAAGTAACCTCCTTTACATGAATTAGGTTTGAAATAAAAGCTAGGACTTTCACGTGAAACAGTAGTTCAAACAAAAGCAGGAGATATATATATATATATATATATATATATATATATATATATATTTATATATATATATATATATATATATATAGCTTGTGGAATCTGCTTAGATCACATGCTGTTCATAGGCCGACATCTAGTGCAAGCTGCGGAGTATTAGTTTGTTTTTCGAACCTCGAAAATGGGCGTCGACATAGGGCGGGCCAGTAGTAGTATCCCTAGTGTGACGGCCACTGTACCCATGATCCCCCACGCGTGTAGGACCATCAGATCGTTTTTTTCCGCCATACTTGTCGGAAGCATTGTTACTGAGTTCCCTGGCTTTCAGCCATTTATTCATAATTTATCTAAAAATCCCCGTACCTACAATCCCACGTCGAGAGATCGAAGATCGACGCCGGTCCGAAGAACGAACAACCGTTGAGACTGCACAATGGACTTTGGGCCTCGGAAGGCCTCTGGCCTCCGCCCTACAAGTAGGGAGAGTGGGGGGGGGCGGGCATAATCACACTCACTTTATTTCCTACACACTCGCCCGCTGCCATTAGTTGACATATGGAGAGTACTCCATTTAAATTTTGCCCCAAGTGCAACCACAAGTTCCCTTGGGTTGACAAACATACCACCTGTAAACTCTGCCAAGGACCACCCCGAGGCTAACTGCAGAGCGTGTAAGCTCTTTAAGGCTAAAACACTAAAGGACCGCTCCACTAAATGTTGGGCCCATCACGCCAGGCAGCTAGAGGCCATGGAAGCGGTGGGATCCTTCAGTGATGGCAGCACTGCCGCCATTTTGGACGGCGAGGGCACAGTGGCGTCGAAAGAAACCAGAGCGCTAGTGCCAGACCTCGTAGGATTGTCCAGTGGGGCAGTTATGGGGAACACACCCGGCGACACGAGCGCTACCCATACTACTAAACCTAAACACACTAACCCCAGCCGAGATTCGACACACGTGTCGAGTGCTCGGAAGAAGGAGGCACATAGAGAGCAGTCCAGAGTCAGTGTCCTCTGGGCGTTCCAGGTCGAGATCGCCTCACGACACACAGCAACCGTCCACAGTTGCCAAGAGTGCCTCTCTCCCCAAAGTCACGGAGGTATGGTCGTCAGAAGACGAATCCGACCTCCACCCCCAAGCAGCACGCTTACGGTCGACTCTGGCATCTCGTTCCACGTCTGCCTCTGAGTCTCGACGTTCACTCTCTAAAGATACAGAAGCTAGCCTACACACCCCCGAATCTCAGCGCCAGGCGGCGAAAGATTCAGAGAAGTCCAGACCATCAGGGAAACACTCCTCTACTCATGGTAAAGGGGACAAACAACCGAAGAAGTCGTCGCACACAACTTCTGCACCCCAAGAACACAAAGACAAACTTGGGTCTTCAGATAAAGTTACATCTAGGACCCCTGACCATGTGACCAAGCCTAAAGTTATCCCTCCCACTCTACAGGATATGGCAATCGGAGAGGAACCTCAGCAGGAGGTGGTCATCCCCAGTTCCAGGGAATGGAGCTCTGATGACATCGACAGGGTGATGAGAAGAATGTCTTTTATGGCTAATTTCTATGAAAAAAACCCTGATTATTTTCTGAGCTATCAGAGTACCCCTGAAAACTCTACTCCTTCAGGATCCAAAGACCCTCAGCCTCCCAGTAAAAGACCTTGTGATGAAACTCCAGCTCAGGGACTGATTTCAGACCCATTCTCTGTTCAACCTTCCCACCAGTATGCTGAAGACCCAGACATACAAATGCTGGACGACCAAGCGGGAGTCGATTTATTACGGAGACGACGAGGACCAGGATGAGGAGGAGGAACACGAGGCAGAGGTCTATAATCTAGACTCACCTGTAAACAAAGAACCACCGGTCACTGACTCACCTGTGGATAATCGGCCTCTACTGAATGAGGTCTTAGTTAGAGCTGCATAGCACTTTCACATAGACACTCAAGGGGCTCAAGCAGAGAGGGACTTTGCAGAAGAGATCATGGGGGATAAGAAATCCATCGCCCCCAAGCCATACCAATTCTGAAGTCCATCCAACGCAGAATTGACTCTTCCCTCCTCACAGCTAATCTCACTAGGGCTGTCAACCCCAGAATTGAAAAATTGTTCAGGGCTGCCCAGTCAGACCCACTTTATATAAGGGGTCAACTTAAGCCCGACTCGTTGGTAGTCACTAACACCAGGAAAAGAGCGGGGACACCTCTACCATCATCTGAAGCTCCCCCAGACAAGGAGAGCAAGAGGATTTATGGGTTAGGAAGGAAAGTGGCCTCCACTTCTGCTTATCAGGCAAGAATCGCCAATACCACCACTCTGCTGGCAAGCTATAATTGCCACAATATTATGAAACAAAGGGGTGTCTGATTACAGTCCCTGGTCCTTCAGGCGTCATAATAATAGTCAACAAAGGTTGGACCAACGGAACACGGAATAGCCTCTCAATACATTTATTTAATCATAAATACCAATAAATGTTCAATTGTCAATTTCTACAAAAACTTTTATTTACATATAAAATTCAGATAAAATACCAAAACATTTAAACAAACATCTACAAGTTCCACTCATACTGATTCACTCCTACCATTCATTCTACTTTTTTGCTTTTTTTTATCAAATTATTGACATATATATTTTTAGTGTGTTCTGATATTGTATATTGTATTTTAGGTGGTGATACTCACCCTACTCGATGCTTATGGGACTAAGGAAACTCCCCTAAATTTCGTCCTGAAGAAGGTTGTATGAACTAAGGGTCGACGAATGTTGACGTCCCGAAAAAAGACAACTGAAACACGCGTAGACGAATGTCTGTGTGATTAGGAACACACAGACGGAACTATCGGATGATTGGATGGAGGACTTTTGTTCTATGTGTAAATAGAGTTGGAGGCCGTTCATATATGAGGCTAAAAATATATGTCAATAATTTGATACAAAAAAGTAGAATGAATGGTAGGAGTGAATCAATATGAGTGGAGCTTGTAGATATTTGTTTAAATGTTTTAGTATTTTATATGAATTTGATATGTAAATAAAAGTTTTTGTAGAAATTGACAATTGAACATTTATTGGTATTTATGAATAAATAAATGTATTGAGGCTATTCCCTGTTCCGTTGGTCCAACCTTTGTTGACTAAGCTATAATTGCCACCAGTGGAAGCAGGTACCTGCCCTCATCGCCTCCGCACCTGAACCACTAAAGGAGCAGTTAGCCCAGAGTGGGTCAGAGGGTAGATCGGTGTCTGGGTGCATTCTAAAGGCGACCTTTGATGCCGCAGATAATGCAGGCCGGCTCATCGCAGAGAGCACTGTCATCAAGAGACACGCTTGGCTCAGACAGTCAGGGTTTAAACCCGAGACCCAGGTTTCTCTCATCGACATGCCAGTGGAGCCGAATGTCTTGTTTGGCAAAGCGGTAGAGGAGGCACTCAAAAGTGCCAAGGATGAATACGATACCCTGAAGTCCTTGGGACAATTGACAAACAAACCCACGAACCAAAGAGTGAATAATAATTTTCGTCGCTCACACAGACAAAATTCCCAGAGGGGTTCCAATTACTCACAGGGTCAGGGTACATCGTGGGGTGGCAACCAACAAAGTACCCAACGTTACGGTAGAGGTAACAAAAGGGGCCGTGGTAGAGGGAGAGGCAGCCCAGGCAGAGGCGGTATGCCTCCCAGCAAACAGTGACGCTCCGCACAAGGTCCCTTCCCATGCATCCCCAGTAGGGGGGCGCATTTCCAACTTCACCCAAGCATGGGAAGGGATCACCTCGGACAGATGGGTGCTGTCCACGGTGTCCGCAGGATACTGCATCGAACTGCTGGAGCGCCCCCGCAACCACCCTCCAAGACAAAAAATACACTCCCTGGACCACCAAAAGATCCTCCTCGAGGAAATCGTCAATCTTCTCGCAAAGGACGAGATAGAACTTGTCCCGGGCAACCAGGTAAACAAGGGTATTTATTCAACTTACTTCCTTGTGCCAAAAAAGATTTGACAATGCGCCCGGTATTAGACTTACGCCCTGAAAACAAGTATGTCAAGCCCCAAGAATTTCGCATGACTACGCTCCAAGAGGTAATTTCCCTCCTAAAAAAGGGAGATTAAATGGCAACATTGGACATGAAAGATGTCTATTTTCATATTTCCATGTTCCCAGCGCACAGAGGATTCTTGCGCTTCAAGGTGGACAGTCAGCACTACCAGTTCAAGGTGCTGCCCTTCGGTATAGCCTCGGCTCCAAGGGTATTCACCAAGGTACTGGCAGTGGTGGCGGCACACCTACGCAGGGAGGCAATCCCAGTGTACCCTTACCTGGACGACTGGCTCATCAGGGGGAGACCGCAGTAATTTGCAGTTCCAACATCCAAAGAACGATCTACCTCCTCTTCGAATTGGGTTTCTCCATCAACGAGAAAGTCAAGCCTGGTGCCAAGCACCTCCAAACAGTTCCTAGGAGCTGTCCTAAACACTCAAGAGGGGTTGGCCTTTCCATCAGAGGAAAGAATTTGGAATCTACTATTGCAAATTCCTCTATCAGCCCGGTCGCCAGATAAGGGTGCGCAAAGCGATGTTTGCTAGGCATGATGGTGTCATGTATTTACCTGGTTCCCCACGCGCGTTGCGCATGCGACCCATGCAGGAATGGTTGGCGAAACAGTGGTCTCAGGCAAGTGGTCAGTGGAACGATCTAGTGGTCGTTTCGCCAACACTAAGACAGTCTTCACTGGTGGACAAGAGAGAACCTGTCAAAGGGGAAACCCTTTTACGAGCCAGAAATACAGGCCGTAGTGACTACAGACGTGTCCCTGTCGGGGTGGGAGCACACCTTCTTCACCACACAGCTCAGGGTCTCTGGTCTCACACAGTGGCCAAGAATCACATAAACCTGGTAGAGCTTCTGGCAGTCTTCAGAGCGCTTCGAGCGTACAAACACCACCTGTTGAAACTGTCAGTGCAGATCTTAACAGACAGCACGACAGCTATGTTTTACCTAAACAAACAGGGAGGGACTCGTTCGCCAAATCTGTCCAAGCTTGCCCAGAAAATTTGGAAATGGGCACTCAGACGGAACATTTACCTGTCATCTCAACATCTCATTTCAGTAGCGGATGCCTTAAGCAGAGATCCCCTCCCAGAAGAACACGAATGGTGTCTACACAAAGTCTTAGGAGACCTCTTCTCACAGTGGGGTTTCCCCACTATAGACCTATTTGCCACAAGCGAAAACAGACAATGCTCAGGATTCGCATCCAGGTTCCCCCAGCCAGGCTCCAAGGGGAACGCCCCGTGGATGAAATGGTCAGGGATGTTTGCCTACGCTTTTCCACCCACTCCTCTGATGAGGAAGTTGGTCAACAAGATGCACAGGGAATCGATAACGCTCATCCTAGTTGCTCCCATGTGGGCGAGATGACCGTGGTTCCCACACCTGCGCAGACTGGCAGTGTGCGAACCCATCAAACTCACGTGCTGGCACAACCTACTATCCCAGCACGGAGGACAAACAGTGCATCCTCAACCCAGATCGATTAACTTGGCAGCATGGCTCCGGAAGTCAGAGTTTGGCCATCTCAATCTACCACAGAGATGCATGGATATCCTAAGAGAATCTAGGAAACCAAACACAAGACACTGTTACTTTGATAAATGGAAAAGATGTGTTATTTGGTGCCAGAATAAACAGATTGACCCTGTTGATTGTACTCTATATAATATTGTCACCTACATGCCCCACCTGCTAGACACAGGGTTGGTATTTAATTCACTCAAGGTACACCTGGCAGTGCTATCACCCTACACCACCGCCCATAACAAGGTGTCGTGGTGGAAAGTACCAGTTGTTAAAGCATTCATGGAAGGGGTTAAGAGGCTCACCCTCCAATTTCTAACCCACCACCAGGATGGGACCTTAATGTGGTGCTTGCTAAACTCATGGGGCCCCCCCTTTGAACCCATGCATAAAGCTTGTCTCAAACACCTGACCTATAAAACTGCCTTCTTAGGAGCCATTACATCCATAAGAAGGGTCAGTGAAATTCAGGCTCTGTCAGTGCAGGATCCTTTCTTTACTGTTCATAAGGATAAACTGGTTCTATGAACTCCTCCTAGGTTCTGACCTAAGTTAATTTCTATATTCCACGTTAACCAGTCCATTGAGCTACCGGCCTTCTTCTAAGAACCCAAAAGCTCTGCTGTGGTGAAACTACACGCTCTAGATGTGCGAAGAGCGGTCCTCTACTATGTAGACAAGACCAGACTGCTAATAAAGAAAGACAGACCAACTGTTTGTCTCCGTAGCTACAGGCAGAGAGGGAGATAGCGTCTCTAAAGGTGCCATCTCAAAATGGATAGTCAAATGTATCCAGTTGTGTTCCTCCCTTTCTGAAAAGACTCTGCCTTTTACACCAAGAGCCCACTCTACAAGAGGCACTGGGCCCCTCTGGCTTTCATTGCAAATGTACCCCTTGACACCATTTGCAAAGCAGCTACATGGAGCTCTATTCACTCTTTTACTCAGCACTACTTCATTGACACTCATTCCAAGACAGATACTGAAGTGGGATAAGCGGTTCTAAGACATCTGTTCGCTCATGACCCTTCTCACATCCCACCTTCTTCTAACACAGCTCGCTAATCTATGCACAGCATGTGATCTAAGCAGATTCCACAAGCCTCAGAAGGGATACATTACTCAACGTAATCATATTTCTGATGCTTGTATCTGCTTAGATTCACATGCGCCCACCCTTCCTCCCCTATGAGAGAAGGCGCATGGATGATTGTGGTCTTATCGATCTGTCTTCTTGGATATTGGATAATCTGTACTCGCGCTACTCCTCATGCTACCTCATGTCTGAAAAAATACAATCTGAGGGTCCTACACGCGTGAGGGATCATGGGTACAGTGGACGTCACACTAGGGATAGTATTACTGGCACGCCCTATGTTGACGTCCATTTTAGAGTTTCAAAAAACAAACTGTATTACTCCGCAGCTTCCACTTGATGTCGGCCTATGCACAGCATGTGAGTCTAAGCAGATACAAGCATCAGAAATACGATTACGGTGAGTAATGTATTATATCTCCACAAGTCACCAAATGGTCCTATGTATTCTACAGTCCAACTCTGTTAACAATAATCCTAAATGACCTTGTGCAAGTTGGCAAGCCTCTGGTCCTAAACCACACTAAAAGGGTAATGTTGTGCTGGAAAGCTGGCCCTGTTGCTCATTTTCACTCTTTGATATTTTGGACAATAGCACCAACAGCAATGCTGCATATTGTGTAATAAAATCTTCCCGCACTGCACAGCTATGAGGCATGCTGTTCACACCATGAATGTTCAGGGTCGCCCTGATCCATGACTCCAACGTGAGAATCCTCAGACAAAGGTTCCAAGCACCTTCTCCAACTGTCTGTACTCCACGGGAGAGTGTATGCCCAGGCAGAGTTTCCAAATGTTATTTGTGATTTTGCCATCATTCAATGATGTTCCAACCCAAGGGAATGGAGGTACAGGGGCTTCTGCAGGTGGTAACCTGCCTTCTCTGTTATGCACCCTGCTAACACCAGAGCTGGAAACTACCATTAGAACCACGAGGAGGAGGTTTAGCTTTGTTTTATCAACATTTTTAAGATGCGCCTGTACCACTTGCACATATACAAGAGCACGCCATCGAAGACCGGGATCGCACTCACGGCTCCACAGAATGAATATGCAGGATGTTGCCCAAAAGATTGAAACGACATTCATAGCATAAGTGAAGCTGCACAAGAAGACGTGTTTCGCACCTGGTTGGTGCTTGCTCACATGGAGAAACCGGTGCCAGAGTGCTGGGAAAATGGAAAACCCTCCCCCAGTGGTCCAACAGGATTATTTCAACGATTAGAACACACTTCATAAATGGAGTGGTTAAACTAGCAGCCTCTGAATTTACATAGTGCCCAGTGCTAACCAAATCAATACCAATAGAGTCCCAAATCAGGTTGCTATCCTAAAATCACCTGAAAAGGCAACATTAATTTGGAAGGAGAGAGAAAAAGAATGAATATGCAGCCCTCTATAGAGTTTACACACGCTTCGTCATTAAGAACAAGTACAAAACATAGAGGCCCCAAGCCCAAAGGCAATTGTGCAAATAAAGGGGCATGTAACAATCAAATAAACCACAAAACTAAATAACAAGTGAAGAATTTCACACTAATTCTGATTCCAATTATCGCCCTATTGCCCTATAATAAGTCAACCTAGCATTTTGATTCTGCCGACGAGGGGCCCAAGGGGCAGATTCGCAGATATTGTAAATAATGCAAGAACAAAACTTCTAATAAAGAATTAATTGTAAATCAATTGCTGCTACTCAGACGTGCAAAGTGCTTAAAGTGCATATTAATGAGCAGCTGAACGAGGCGGCTGTTGTACCAGTTAAAAGTATAATCCTGTAACCAAACACAGCCACTGCAGCATAAACCCAATCACCAAATGACATAGCACTCAATGAAAAATCATTAAAAATATACATTGCAATTATCCGAGAACCATTGCAACTAAACAAAACCTGAATAAACCAATTATTGCAAGTATCCAGAATGCATATCTTGTCCAAACATTGTCCAGGAAAATGTATAGGAATCGCTGGGTTTCAATAAAGGTATACAACTCCTTATCAATATTAAAACCTTTAGGTATGTTTGTTTTCAAATCCACAATCATCCTGGCTTCCCATTGCCTTAATGTAAGAGTCCTGCCACCACCACGAGGATGCTGTGGCACGTGAGCTTCACCAAAAAAGGAAAAGCCATCCAGTGGGTTCACCATGCTGCTCATGAAAATGTTTTGATATCATATAGGTGAAATCAGCATTTTTGATGGCACTTGGATGCTGAAAAATCTTCAATTTCAGTTTGCATTGGTGCTGCCCACATATTACTTCAGACATGGACAAGATCACACATAAACCACAAATTCAGTTTTACAAGGGATAAGATATTTGATATTGCACGTGATACTTAAAACAGGATGATAATAAGGGGTTAAATTCATGGCATAAATACAAGCATTACATTTTAGACATTTATAAAAGCCCCTTCTACATGGCTGTAGCTGCAACCGGGCACCTGCGTTGCCTCCCTTGGGTTTCAAGTAACCAGAAACCAATGTATCCTTAAGGAAAGGAGCGCTTCTAAACATAAGGGAAGGGTGGCATTAGAGTAACAGTGCCAGACCCTTATCTGCCCTTAAAACATGCCAATGCCTCTGCCAGATGGTTCTGATAGATTGTGATTGAGAACTGCAAGTCAAAATTAATCTGATAGTCATTGGCGGCATGTGTATTTGTGCCAGTCAATAAATCATATATATTCTCATTGTTGTTAACTTGCCATTTGACAAGACCACATGTAAAAGTGTGGTTATGTTGCCACTGAAACCGAAATTCCTCGTCACCACACACACGGGCTGATTCATGGATTTTGTGTGCCATTTTGCCCGCAAATCCCCATTTGTGGGCAGAATGGCGCACATATCCCCGTTTTTCGGTGCACAAATTCCACGAATCAGCCCCTATGTCTCACAATATCCAGTTGGCAGGTAGCTCATGTTGGTGGTAGTAGCAAATATTGATCATGGCCCAAATGACCTTTTCAGAATCGACTGAATTTTGTTGTTCGAATTCTTTATTCATTTCCGTCAATTAAAATTAAAAATAGATGTGGAGTGGGTTGAGGGTGGGGGGTATGCCGGGGGAGTGAAGGGTGGGTGGGGGTTCTACTGCCTCATTTCTTTAAAAAAATGAAAAAAAAAAACAATTTGGTCAATAGTGAAATATACACCCCAGTAGGTGAGCATGCCGTGCTTTGTGTTAGCCCCTGGTTACCTTTCACAAGGAAACACTGCCTAAATCGGGTGCAAGCTGCACTCTGGGTTTAGTCTGCACGCTGTGTCATTTGCGGTTTGATCATAACTAGTTTAGTTTTCAAGCCACACTGCAACCCTGTACACCCATTGCAACAAGGTAGAATTTGGAGCGCTCGCAGTAGTACTCATTTTAACAAATGCATTGTGGAGGACCCTGTCCTCCTTGTCCTGTGCAAATCTCGCCTCTTGCATAACAAGTGGATGGATGGCTAAGCCTTCAAAATCTGCAACGATTCGTGCTTCCTCCTTGCAGATCATTCATAAGCCATACTTAAATTGGTTAACGTGACTAAAAAGAACGGAGGATTCCCAGGACATGACCTGCCTACTTTTTGTGGGTGTGACATGAGGAGGTGAAATGTTCAGTCCCTATTTGGGCAAAATAACCTGAGGTGGGGGGCATTACCGATATGGTAATGCCCCAGGGGCCATAGTTAGGAGCCTGAGCAAAGCGTGGGCTTTAACATGGCCCTGGGGGCATTACCCGAACAGTAATGCCCTCCTTCCGAGGATTACACTGCTATTAGTACCCTGGCGCGTCATAATGGGTACTAATAGCAATTTTTCTCGAGAAACGGTGCTACAACCGTTTCTGGACATGAATAAAAGTAGATAAAAACGGCCAGTCCTTTCTCCCTGTCTATCACGGCCCCTCGCAGTGGTGGGGGGTGGGGGAAGAGTATAATTATCAAAAGCAATAATGGCCAATCGTGAAGTCTACAGGCTATTAGCACACAGTAGTAAAAGCAATATAGGTTTTGAAGTTTTGGTAGTGAATTTAAAAAACGTTAGCTTAATAGTGAGCAAAGTAAATAGAAAAATGTTTTCGTAAGTACGTTTATATTTAAATAACAAGTTTGTCCTTATAGGGTAAATAGTTTTATTGTAAACTTGGTTGCACTGGAACAGTTAAGCATGCATTCGGTGTAATGCAAAAGTGAATGGTGTCTATGTTTGTAAACCAATGCATTTTCCCTTTGTCAGTGGGGTTTATAGTACGTTTTAGCTTTCACTTGGGTGTGTTAAATTGGATCTTGCAGTGAACAAAATATCCTCTCAGATGTGGAGTGTCTTTATTAATAGAAATCTTACTGGCAGTTGTATGCATGCAGTGACCTGCTTTGTTTACCTCACTGCTTCAAATGTGAGAATGTTTGGAATGTGCCAATCAGTAAGTCCAGGCTGCATTCTGAGCATTCCGATTGGCTGACGGGAGGACAGTAATAACCCCCAGGGTTCTAATAAAGTAGCTCTCCCTGTATGGATATTGCAGGTAGAGAGAAACGAATGATACGATTGAGGGAGGCTCCACACTAGGAATGCCTGACCATAGGAACGCCACTCAGTCTAAAGCTATACTTGGATTTCTTCCTGTGCTCAAGGGGTGCTCCCTTTATTTTGAACTTAAGCTTACGTAGCCTGCTCCTAGCCACTCGGATCTGGGAGTTAGGATCTGGTAGGCCCCAAACTTTAGCATCAGATTAAAGATCCCTAGGGGTACGTGTGGGCATTCCAGGGTCTTCCTCCATTGATGCTCAAGTACTAATGTTCCTTTCACACCAGGTACCTGTGCCTCTGTCAGTCTGCGTTCGTGCGTGCATGGGTTGTTCTGTGTCTGTGTTTGGACAGTCTGTGCCTTGGCCTGTTGCTGCGTCTGTACTACGTAATTACGTCCGTACGTACAAGAGTCTGCCAGTGTGTGGCTTCAGCAAGTAAACTGCCTGCCCTGAAATACCGAGAGGTAGGGCTCCAGACCCTCCATGCAGTGCCACCAGCCCATGAGAGGCCCACTACTCCCTCCAATGTCCTGGTCGATCCCTCAAGAGGATGGAGGATCCGAATGTATTAAAAGGGTGTGAGAATAGTTATGTAATCTCGTTTCATCCAATATTACAACATGTAGATCTCCTGAGAATCCGTTTTGAGATATTCTGCAAATTAAATTCACTAGTTTGAAGGATTGCCAAATGACATGTGGTAGAGGGAGTTTCCTTCGGTCCTGCGGTCAGGGTCCTGCGGTCAGGGTCCTGCGGTAGATCTTCCTGACTGCTACTAGTACTCAAGGGAGGTGGAAGGGGGTGGTTCACAGGTATAGTGTGCATGTCTCATTCTTGCCAAGTAAGAGCCGGTGTATACCTGCGTTTGCATGAAAAATCTCTTGAGAAAAGGCAAAGGGAATAATTATACATTAACAGGTAAGTACAAATCCTGAAAACTATAGTAACGGGTATGCAAACGCTTTGCAGTTTAGGTAGGCAAGGTCCCAAGAGACAAAGCGTGACCAGTATTGTGAATGGGGGCAGTCTTTAGCGTTACAGCAGTGTGAAACTCGTTCCTCCCCACCCTTCCGGGGAGTAGTTAAAATCGTGGCTGTCAAATTTAGAACAAATCATGATTTGCACCTCCCTTTGCACCTGTTCCCAACAAGTGCAGATGGATGACCCTCATTTCTGCACATTGTCTGAGAATTAGGGGTGCACTTCTTCATGTGCAGGAACACCCCCTTATTGGAGCCAAATGCACAAATAGGGAAAAGGGACCTGAAGGGGCGTATCTTACTCATTCAGATGCCCTGTGTGAATTGGGCTGCTCCTTTTTGATGCAAGTGAGGAAGTGGTGCATCCCCTCACTTGCGCCAAAAATGGCCCCTAGTCTGCCGGTACAGATGATCTCTAAATGGGGAGGAGTGATTTCTCGCTGTTATTCCTCTGCTTCCCAAAGAGGCAGGAGTGAGTGAGTTGAGTGGGTGCGCGCCTGTCACCCTCAGTTCCCGAGGCAGGGAACCCTCTGCGTTTGGGAGAATTATTTTGGCAACTTTGCATGGACTCTGCCGTCTCGTCCCTCTTGGGGCTGTACTGGGGAGTCTCCCGGCTGGGCCCATAGTCAGGGTTTGCTCAGAAGTACTTTAAAACGAGATAGTTGCACCTTTGAGATGGATGGGGGTGCAGATTTGTTACTCCAACATCAATCAATAAGGGCAACTCAATGGTTTGGCAAAGGGAGTCCGTTTAATGAAAAGTACAAAAAACGGGGAGTCATGGCAATCAGCAGTGATGCGATAGTCTGTCTCGCTTCAACTCCAATGAATTTCATAAAAACATAATTTATACTAAAAACTCGTCATAGCTGACGTATAACACTCCAAAGTTAAAAAGCATTTCTATTGGTTCGGAAAAGGTAACTTTAATAAAGGTGCTATATCTGTATATGGTAACGGAGTGAGGGGATTGGGAAAATACTGTCAGGTGGGCGTCTAAGCCCTTCTTTCAAAAATGACTACTGTAAACGTCACTAAAAGTACGATGTCCCATTGGTTCTAACTATAGCACCCTAGATTATTTGGTCCACTGTGATTGGGTTGGCACCAACGCAATGCATATTCTTCCACTTTGTTTAGCAGCGTGCAGAACGGTCAGCCAGGTGCAGGGTGCCCCCCCTCAGCTTACCCGGCTTTCCTCCAATTAAGGTTACAATCAATCATCGCTACAACAACTATGTGTCAATTATCTCACTGTGGTTGGCCTCGAAATTGCATCTTCTGTCTGGAAAGGTTCCGATATCTCTTGCTTGGGCTGATGCCAGGCATGGGTGTGAACTCGTGCTGCTCCTCGCTCGAATGGTCACGTGATGCAGACTCTGTGAATTTGCCTAGTTTCCCTCGATTTGTGCATTTAATTCTTATTCGGTTTGCCACCTGCCTACGCTTCCTTATCTTGACCTTTCAGAGGCAGGATATTCGGTTAAGTTTCAATTAGATGTAACTACTGATCGCTTCTTCTATGGGTATGACCTTGGCTCCATTGGCATGAGTTGCATCTGCTGAGTTTCAATTCAGCAGTTTATCCTCGTTTTGCTAGAATATGAAGCTTGTCGTGCTTGGCCTGTAGTAACCTTAGTCGATTCTGCTTTCAATGCAAAGTGGACTTGCACTTATAATAATGTGCTTTGTTTTGAGGTATATTATGAAAACATGGCGCTTGCCACTCCATTCTTCTACTAAGCATAGCAAGCCGTACTGTTTTCTTAGCTTTCTTGCGTTTCAAGCATATGTACAGGCGTTGACTAGTTGGATATATTCATTCTTGCTTACAGCTTAAGCTCCTTCATGTTTCAACATTATTCTCTTAGGTTCACAATATCTTTATTCGTGGCGTTTCATCTCTTTGTATCATTCTCTGGTTGTCATTTCTTCTATCTTCAAGTTAATCCGGGCCTTTGTGACGTCACCATTCGTCTTCCATTAAGGACTTCTTGGGTTCTTTCGGGACGGTACTTAAGCAATCTTCATTTCGTCTTATTTGCTGGTAGGGTTTGGGGTTTCTTAATGGATACCTTACTGTCCATGGTGTTCTTGGTATGGCTACATTAATAGGTGGTGTTCTTCTGATGGGTACTGGGCAGAGCCCTACTGCGGCTCTCTGCTGGTTTATTTGCTTGTCGTACGTCACATATCTCGGTGTGAACGTTCCTGATACTTCAAAACGGATGATTGGAGTGCAGGCTTTCTTTGGGACCTCCTCTACAGGGCAGTTGGGTCTTGAGGGCCTGTTCTGCCCTCAATTTACTAACCGAGCGGTACAGCTTCTGTAAACCGGCACCCCCGCCTGCTTCTCTGAAACCTGGTTATTAAATGTGGAGATAAACCGGGTGTACTTACTACCCAGCTAAACTGAAGTTGTACGGCTAGTGCAATAAACAATAATGGCTTTTTGAACCGAGGGGCGCTACAAATACACAAATAGAAGGCCCAGTGTTTTCCATTTTTACACTCAAATAAAGATGGACTTCACTGCATCCTTCAGTATTTATTTGTAAAACAAATGTACAAGACCGGAAATGTGTGTAACCTCGTCTGATAGGGGGCCAGCTAGTGCAAAGCACCCTCCCGCCCCCTTAAGGCCCACAAAACAGTGACTGGTGGACCTGAGCAGCGGTTCACTGGGATGGTGCCCACATGTGATATGTTACTTTGCATTTATATAGCGCCTTATGTATCATTGGTATGATGTCAAAGCACTGGTAGGTTGAACGCCCTCGAGAACCGTAGTTCAAGTCAGTAGAGAGAGAGAGAGAGAGAGAGAGAGTCATAAAGTGCGTGGGTGCACCGGATATGTGTGCAGCCGGTGTGGCAGTTGCATGATAGCTGCTTCTTAGCAGTAGCTGTGGTGGTGGGGAGGTCAGTTGTATGTGTTCATTCTGGAGGATGGACACCCAGACTGATTTCTGGCTGCGTTAGGCCTGAGGGGACGCTTAAGCTAGCAGTGTGTGCTCAGCTAACTGTGTTTAATTAAGATGATGAGGAGTATGTGGCGGGTGTTAGTATGAGAACAGCTATACCGAATGTGTCATAGTATCGCTGTGTTCTAGTTGAGTGGTGGTGTATAGAAGAGAGTAAGCTTGGTAGTGTGATATGGTGGTTATCAGTTATGTGCTTGAGATCGAGCAATCCATCTGTACCATCTATTCTAACAGTTTTATTTACTCTGTCCGTTCATTCCACTTCAGCTGTTCATACATTCCGTCTGGTTCATCATTTAATTTACTAGTCTTTCCATCCATTCCATTCCATCACTCAATCCTTCATCCAAATAAACTACTCCATCCAATCCGTTGATCCATTTCATCCTTCCCATCTGTTTAGTGTGTTCCATCCGTTCTATCCTTCCTATTAATTTGATCCGCTCCATGTGTTCCACTCACTTCATCAGTTCCATCCACTCTATCCGCTCTATCCGCTCCATCCGCTCTATCCACTTCATCTGTTCCGTCCACTCCGTTCAATCCACTCACCCGTTCTCTGTTCCACCCACTCTACCCGATCCACCCACTCCGTCCATTCCAACCACTCTACGTGTTTCATCCATTCTATCCATTTTATCTACTGCATCCGTTCTATCCACTGCATCCATTCCATCCATTTTATCCATACCATCCATTTGTTTTGTTCTGTCACTTCATCTGTTCCACTTTTTTCATTTTTTTTTTCTTTTCATTCCCCCCCCCCCATCTGCTCCATTTGTTCCGGGTTCCATTCGTCCAATCTATTCCTTTTGTTCCATCAATACCACCCGTTCCATTCATTCCAACCAGTACGTCTACTCTGTTTCATCTGATTCATCTGCTCCATCTTCGTTCTGACAAGTAGACCCATTCCAACCAGCTCTCCGTTCCATCCATTGCATTCGCTCTCTGTTCCATCCACTAGAGTACCCTATGAGGGCTATGGGTGGATGAAAACTTTTATTTCTCATATGCCTTGAAGTCAGCTGCACAGTGTAATACATTCAAATGGGTAGGAATTTGCTGAAGCCCTGAAAATGATTTGCAGGGATATAAGAATTGTGTGAATGTCTGTAAACTTACACAGGGGTGACAATAGCTAGACAGAAGCTTAAAATGCGCCTTATAGTGCCTCACCCAGGGAGCAGGAGCTACTTGGGGAGTACAAGCAGTAGCTAGCATATAAATAGTGCCACACGTTTCACTTGAGCAAGAGTCCAGCATGTCCACTTCCCAAAGTCTACTAACACAGGTATTGGTGAAGACGTCAAACGTAGTGCTGTAATAATGAAGGGACTATTTTAACAATGAGTGCATGCAACTATGCAAAGCAATAACCAAGGGACGAGATGGAGGTTTGCTCTACATTACGCCCACTGCTGCCTAATTTTAAATTGCAAAGGACTCCGAAGCCGATTTAATCATATTGCATCATGTCACAATCTTTAAAAAAAAATTCGAAGTGTTGGTAAGATGCATATTTATTAGAAACCCACTGGAGCGATGTCACGCCCATGTAACTGGCAACAGTTGTCAAGGAGTCAGAAGTGACATGTAGCACGGCCCGTGCCATTTTCAAGGTACTCTTGCCGATTTTAGGACCCGCAGGAGAGCGGGTTTGCTTGGTAACTGAGGGAGCAGTGCACGCTTACTCTGCGCTTGTCGATGTGTACAGATCGGTGTGCAGGTTTGCTTCGAAGTGTTTTTTTTGTTGTTTGTTGTGTAGCCCTGGAAGTACATTGAGGGGGATATACACATGTTGAGCATCTGTTCAATATGTCTAGCATAGTGCATTTGAGAATTGTGCTTGCTTGCTGTGGTTTGTGGGTGTGGTAACCTGTGTCCGTTTACTGGGTGTCGGGTCTGTGTCTGGTGGTAATGCTAGTGTTTGTGTTTTTTGTGTAAAGAGTTTAGTGCTGTGCGAGATGTGGGTTCAGGTTTGAGGGTGAGCAGTTTGCACGATCCGAATTGGGTACCAAATAGCAAACGGGAGCAGATGGACTCTGGTTGATATAGAGGAGCCTATGCCATTGGGGGTGGGGGCTGACTAATGGGGTGTATTTCAATTATGGTGCAACACCTCAAGCATGCACATGACAGCCGAGGCAGCAATCAAAAAGCCACATCTTTAATAGCAAAACATGGCACAAGGTATACAGGGCATAGCGGGCATAGCAAGGTAGGAAACAGCCTAGCAAGGGACATCATGAGCTCCTCTCCACGCTCCAACCACTGGTGACCTCACTGCCTGACCACCTTTATCTCACTTTCCCTTTCATGATCTCCCACTTTCTTACTCCTTTCTTTCGCTTGTGCCCTTGCTTGTGCTTTTTTTTCTTTTTCTCACGCTCTTTCATCTGCACAATTTGTGCACTAGAAGTATTGAGGACTAGTCTGTGCTTTTAAGCATGATGCCAAACCGAGGAGGGGCTCCGACAAGGGTGTGTGGCCTTTCCGTTGCACATGGCCTAAAGGGCCCAATGCCTGACCCATACAATACCCATGAGACCTTGCAAACATATACCTTGAGTCACTCGGCATGGCCTCCCCTGGCATGGTCATCCAGTCTGCACATTTTAAAATCCTTTCTTTGGGGTCTGTTAATGAATCACTCACTCAGTATATAAACATTTAAATCATTAAGTCAAGGACCATCATTCTGTAAATAAATCACCTACGAGAACGAGGAGGGGGGGGGCAAATACCACCAATGGGGTTTCCTGACAATGTCCATATAATCCAAGAGCATTTTGGGAAGTTAAGAATGGCAACAGGCACAAGTGGGTGGGGGGAAAGAGGCAGTATTTTTCGTGACTCACGGGTAATGGGGAGAGTTGGCAGTGCTGCGCCGCGCTGGTTTGGGATGGGCGAGGAAAGGAGGGCCTTGTCGGTTTAGCATTCAGGTAGCAGCTGCTGCTTTGCCTCTGTTGGTGGTGGTAATCTATGCAGGGTCCTGGGCAGCCACCCAGACAGCTCATGACCATGCCAAGGGCCGGCCCCATGATGGATTGAAATGTGCAGCATCCAATGCCTAAGCCTTCAGAGAACACATTCAGGTGGGGTAAGTAACAGACTGGCCAGTAACATTATAGGCCAAACACCAAGTTGTCTACCTGCCTTGGAGCGGGGGGCTGCTGCACTCCTGCGCTAGGCACCCAACCCCCCACCCTCAAATCTAGGGGCTGTTTTTACAGAGGGCCATATCCTGCCCCCTATCCTTACTCCAGGATTCCAAGCAAACAAACAGCTGGACTCGGTCCTTGTCGATCCACCAACTTGTATCTACTTTGCACTTGGCAGGTAGAGTGGGATGGTCTTTGCGGGACATGGTTCCGGCAGTGGAAGTGTAGATCAAGGGAAGTTTTGGTGTAACTCTGAGCTCTGACATCCGAGGTAAGCGAGCGTGCTGAGTTTCATACTAGCTTGGTGACGGAAAGGCTCTTTAGGGCTTTTCAAGAGTCGGCAGCCTTTGGCCATTGAGATGTTTGTCTTACACCAACCATGAGGCCTAGCCATCATTGTCCACGATGATGATTTATCATGCGAACCCTAGTCTGAAACCCCAGGAGCGCCACAGGTTGTAGACTCCTGAATTGGATGTTATGCGTTTCCCCCTTTGTAAGGCTGAAGGCACTTCCACCCCTGTCCAGCGGACCTCCTCAAACAGTGATCTGGGAAGGAACAAACACCATGCACGCAGGCTAAACTCAACCAGAGTTTTCATGCATGAGGGGAGCGCGCCCTAGTTCTGCGGTCTGCAACCTTTGGCTCTCCAGGTGTTTTGGACTACAAATCTAATCGGTCCTAGCTGGCCTATTCAGTGGAGAGGGGTCATTCGAGTTGTATTCCAAAACACGTAGAGGGCCTCAGGTTGCAGCCCTGTGCCCTAGATGTAGAGAAATAACCTTGAATACTTGGGTTTGGGTGTAACGCCCCATTGATCCCCAGTCGACATGGTTGGGTGGAAGTCTCTGGCTGCAGGGTTAGAAACATATTGCATCTCCAGGGGATGGGTGGGTGAGGATGGTTCTTTGTGCCTTAGGTCTGCAGAGCTACTGGTTAACGGCACATGGTAGTGGTTGCCTATTGGTTGCCTCTGCATGTTGCATCCGGGGGAGTTGCTTGATACATGTCCGCTGATGCGCCTCCTTGGCAGTGGACGATCCCTTATTTGTAAATGGCTTCTTTGTTGATCCAGTAGGTCGCACCACCACTCCAAAAAAACAGCCTGGTGTTTGGGCGTTTTTGGTGGGACATCTCACCCTCCATCCTACACTTGGCTTCATGAGGATCTGGCCTGTGCAGCCGGTGGCTTTTAAGTGCACCCCTGACTGGGACGAGGTATGCTACTCCTCCCTTCGATTCCCAGACTGGAGCACCTAGGGCAGGCTGTTGGTTCCCCAAGGTCCCCATAAAGTGGTGTTGGAAGTAGCACACGTTTGGGGAGTGCTGGGCTTTATGGTAAATGTGCCTAGACGCCAACCTTTGTGGCACCACTGTGTAAGAGCCCTTTTTTCCCGCATGGTGGGCTGTGGTCCAGGGTGGAATTGGAATATATGGGTACGGTGATCTTTGGGGTTTAGGACTCATGAGGGGAAGACCCCTATTTTACTGGGATTTATAACGTGCACCGCTGCCCTTTGCTTGGTCTTCCGGCACTCTGGTCGATCTGAAAAGAGGGGGTGGGTTGGGTTAGTGGGGAGATGGCTTTGCTGGCGTGTTCATCAGTGCAGTTCTGCATAAGGCGGTTCCATCTGCCTGTGGCTCTACTAGACGATTGGCCCTTGGGTGAGCCATTGCCCCGCAATCTAATCTGGCCCGATTGAGAGGGAGTCCCCTCACGAAATGTCATGTTGCCTGGGCCCTTTACTGTGTGCAGCGTTCACGAATAATAAACGCCAATGTACTCCATTCCATTTGGGAGACATTAGTCCCGGTTTTAACTTTGCATTCTGGGACTTGTAGTCCTTGATTTACCCATTTTAAACGTAAGACTAAAAATCAGAGTATGTAAAGTTAAATCCTGGACTCGACTACTATCTCCCGAATGGACGTGGGGCATGCTGACTCGCATACCGAATTTGGTCTTCCCGGACTACTTGTGCGGCTCCTTTCTGCACTACAACTAAACGGAAGAGAATCTTCCTACTCCATGTCGAGCACGCAAGCGGGGTGACTCACGCTCTGACCTTGGCAGCGGGCCGAGTGAGAGGTTGTGTGTGGGTGGGAGCGGGCAGGAGGGCAACGAGGGGAGCCGGGTAAACGCCGTTGCACCCCGTGACGTGAGAGTCTGGTGCGAGCGTCGCGCAGAGAAACGCATTGCGGTTACCAGGAGCGGCCCGGGCCTAGTTGGCGATAATTTATCCTAAGTGGTGTAGGCTTGGGAACGGGTACTCGCTGAATACTCATTGCCGTGGTTGCTGATTGGGGCTTGCATACCACGGGGCCCTAACCAGTTTTTGGCATCTCCTGATGGCCCAAAATAAAACTTTAATTGTCGGGCAGAAGTTTCCCTTGACAACCCTACTGGCGCAAAGCGGGGGTCCTTTGACATCCCACTGGGGCTCCAAGCCCATCCCCGGACCCAAATCCCCAGACAGGGCACACGAGACCGGTACAAAGATCCCCTGCCTGCGGCTGCCCCTCAGTTGCCACGGTAATGGCCTCCTCCACTGGATGGTTTCCAGGACAACGAGAGATGATTAAGAGCCACGGCCTCAAGTAGTCAAAATGTATCAAACCTACTCTGCGAAGGCGGGACTGGGAATTGTGGTTCCACCTCCTTTTCAGTTGGTGACGGAGGCAGCAGCAGTAAACGACTGCGAGAAACGGCAGGGAGGCTTCAAAGCACACTGGCTGCATGGAGTGAGCACAGTTCTCAGCCATCACACGCCGAAACATGCACGGCACGGGTAAGACTATAGCACAGTTCTCCATCACCCACTCGCATGTGCAAGCTTACTTTGCGTCACAGAGCACTCACAGCACCAGCAAACACACTGCACGCACGTATATGTATGGCGACCAGGCAGGCTCGGACTGGCCTATAGGGCAACAGGCCAATGCCCGAACCAAAACAACGCAAAATGCTAGTGTGGGTCAGTATTTTGGTCAAAGTGGGTCACTTTTTTGGCCAATATGTGTCGGTTCGATGAGTTCCTTCACCATGCGGCTAGTAGTTTTGACCAGTGTTACTAAATTCATATTCTTTAAAATGCATCATTTGCATTACATTTAATTAAAAAAATGTCCCCCCTACTACTCAAACAGCCTCTCACAAAAAAATAGAATTTACATTTGCAACTTTGGGCCACTTTTTCATTGGTGCCTCAGACAATGTTATGCCTCAGGCCGACTCTGAGACCGGGTTGCACTGGGAACAAAAAGTGGCCCACGTTCACGAATTACAAGGCATATTTTCTTTACGATAAACTGAGTAGTATCTGGTGTTTTTTTCAAATATGACCAACACTACCAACTGGCCACTACGTATATGATGTGTCCCACACTTGGCCAAAATCTGTCTGCCACTAACCTCGTCCATGACCTGTAGGGCATTGATCTACGATGCAATCCAAGCCTTTATAGAGACGCAGCGGCACAGGCGTATGCGATTCGACAGTTCATCAGGCAAGCACCAGCAGCGCACGCTTCCTTGCCAACCACAGATCTAGTAGCCGCGGCACAAGCTTTCCACGCCATTTCCGCATTGAACCGTGCCACCCATATAACGATTTAGACCTTCACTCTACATCCGTCGCTGACGGAGGTTCAGTGTGTGTGTGTGTGTGTGTGTGTGTGTGTATGTGTAGGAGTGGCACTTGCTACCCCTGGAATCTGATTGGACACCCCATAAACTAAGGTCATTATGTCTGTGTGCTTGGTCGTACTTCATGACATCCCTGCAGAAGTCAGTGCCCCACTTGGGCTACCCCTGTCAAGAGTCTGGGCGCGCCGCTCGGAGGTCCCCACAAAATGTGTTGCTTAATATTGGTCTCATTATGATACCTTAGACCAATGACCCTCCCGGCCACATGTGTATGCGAGTATAAATGGGGAAGATAACCTGTAGTCGCATCCAGCATGGTTCTAATGCCAACTGCTGTGCTAAGTGGGGTTTTGACAGTTTTCGGCAAGAAGCCCCCAAAATGTCCTAGGCTACACAAACCAACCCAATGCATTGCATTGCACTGCAGGCCACTTCTGGTTTTTCCCTGCGTGGTACAAGAGCTGCACATTGTGGGAACAGTTGGCAAACTCACCTCCAAGCACCTGTATCAGGAGGAGAATGCTAGGGCAAACTGAACATGTGTCCCCTGCCTGGTGATACTACACATACCCAGGTTAGACTGGGCTTGGGCTCACTTGCTTTGGCTGCATAATCTTCTGAAATCCTCAGGGGCAGCAGGAGAGCACCGGTGCAGTGACCTCCCCCCGTCCCCTCTCTCTCTCCAGAAGCAGTGGGAGGGAGAGCACACTTCATTTCCTGTGGCCCTGAGATGCACAGATCAATCCTCCAGAGCCCCAATCAGGGCAGGTTTTCAGGAAATCCATCATGAATATGCATGAAATAAATGTGCTTTCAACGCATAAAAATGGGATATCGTACATTCTTTGCCTGAAAACCTGATAATTGTGTAGGCTGTGCACCAGAGTTGTGCTCCACTAATCATGTGATTATGCTGCTGCGATGTCAAGAATGCAACATGGAAGCGACACCGAGACAGCAGGTGCAGAAGTCACGTGATTGCCTTTCCCTGCTACGTCCATCAAGTGAAGTGGCGTAGCATAGAGAGCATTGTGTGATGACTTTGGCCGCTCTGGGCACTGTAGGAGCAATGGAAGCAGAGAACGACCACTGCAGGCCCTCCAATGCTCGGGAGGGAGCTAGCAGAAACCTGTGGCGAATGTGATGCATGGCCACTCCAACTGCCCCTTTTGTTGGTGACTATTTTTTGTGTGCATTTGCCAAGTTGGTTATCATAGAGCAGGAGAGACGCAAACACAGTGACACACGCGTATGGGAGAGGGGAGAGAGACACTCATAGATGCCCAGTGCCTGCTTACCTGAACTCGACCCCTCCAAGACTGAATTCCTACTGCTGACCATCGCAATCTGAACACTCGGACATCCGTACCTGGCTCTCTGCTATGAACCTCGAGGTCATCACACCCCAGCTGGCCACCTGCGCCAAGTCCCTTGGGTTTGCCATCGATGGACACCTCCCACCCAAGCAGCACATAGCAATGAAGGCACAAATGACTTTGTATCGACTTTCTCCTGCAAAGAATCAAGCCCTTTATCCAAGAAAGCAAGTTCAGATCCACTGTTAAGTGTTAGTCCTCTACCACCCGGATGGTGGCAATGCCTTTTTGGAAGGCCTTCTGGCAACTACCTTGGCACCCCTGTGATGTGTCCTGCATGCTGCAGCACAACTTAATCAGTGGACATCGCAAATTTGACCATCACGACGCTCATCAAACTCGCTGTTTCCCACTGCATACATCCATCGGCTCTAAATCCTGCTGCATCATCTACAAGGCTTTCTCTCTGAAGTCTCCAAGTTACCTTACTGAGAAACCCAGCATCTCTAGGGCCCTACGATCCACCAACCGTAAGAACATGTGCAAACTTGAACTCTGCTGGTGTAGGAAGGAAAAAACCAGTACAGGCCTTCTCGGGCTACGTCCCAAGACTCTGGAACCTCCTCCCTCTCGACATCAGTCTCGCAGCCTTGCTTTTACGTTTCAAAGCGGAGCTCAAGACCCTAACACCTAGGTCCACACACCCTCAACTCCCCCACCCTACTTGAGAGCAGGTGACCTGATCCCTATGGTTTCCTCCCCTGGTTTGTAGATTCCTAGCTGATGGGGGGGGGGGAGGGGACCCCCCTTGTTGGCGCCCTGCTTCCTTTTTCTCTGCTGCCTTCACAGTGTTTTCCGCTTAAGTTTGTAAAGTGCTCTGTTTATTCCCAAAGACCGTGTTGCACTCCATAAATACCCTAATAACAGAGACGGAGTGAGACCTCCCAGATCCAGACTGGAGCTGTGTGCGCTAATAATTATGTATGCACAGATCTGACTTCACATAATTAGCTTGGAAATGTGTCTTCATAGTTGCTATTGCAGGATGAAGAATAGTTTAGTGCGATTACGATCTCGCTGTTGACAAGCCTTCATCAATTATTTATAGAGATAGGGTTATCTGGACTCCAGTGTTGCTACCAAGTTATTTCAGATTTTCATGTGACTCAGCCAAGCTTTCATACCAGTATTTTTCCTTAGTCGTGATCCATGATAACCGTTCTCTAGGATTGTGGGCTTGCCTGTATTTTGAGAAGGATTCCCCACAGTGTGGCGTTTAATGGACATAGTTGCCACATGTTCAGACTGTATTAGGTTATGTGGTGGGTAACCAGAAATGGCATTTATTATTCTTCGTGAAGATCAGGTATTTTATGTGCCTGTGCTCTTGTGTGGAATCTATCACTAGTTGCTGCTCAGTCGGGTCCTCCATATTAGACATTGACTTGTGTGATGGCGGGATGTCTATCTAGTCAGTCCCACTAAATATGATTGTAATATAAGCCATACAGAGTTCGGCTGTTGGGCCAGCAACAATGTCTGCAAATTTAATGGATAATGACAGTAGTAACTACTAATGTCTATTGCACACTTCACAATACAAGTGGTCTTTTGAAGCTGGTAACCAGTGCTGTTACCCAACTCAGTGGTACTCCTTTTATCGCCTTTGGATGGATGAGAGGCAGATTAGACCAACAGGATCAGAATATGTGATCTTCTGGCCACACACCTACTCACACATACAGACCCCATGCATAATCCCCAAACCTTGATTCTCTGCAAGGGATACATTAGTCCGTTGGGCTATTAGTGAATGCCACTAATATAGCTTTAGTGTGAAACACGTTGTGAAGCTCAACCTTGTTTAAACTCAAAGTATGAATTGTGCTTTAAATGTTAGAGAATTTGAGTCACAAAGGGAATTTCTTGGCTGCAGCAAAATCTTTCCAATATCTTAATTTACTAATATTAAATTGGCACCAGAGATTCTAATATACCTATCTCTACGCAGAATTTTAGATGTGTAAAACAAGCTTCTACTGTATAACACATCCAAGGGAGTTAATTTGGGAAGGAGGGAAGTGCTCCAGATAAGATTTTGAAGTGGTAGTGTTGTACTGCCTACTTTAGAAATTTGGGAGTAAAATTATTTTTTATGGAGTAAAAACATGAGCCCCGTTCCCAATGGGAGTATTTCATAAATGCGTAAACCTATGTCCAACTGGAAAACAGAAATGTTTTTGTGAGAAATACATCTTTGTACCAAGTTATTCATACACATTAAAATATATATTTGACCTCTTCCATAATGAGTCGTTTCTTCCTGTGGTACTACATGCACTACTGGTCCAACCACATCCATGTAAGCGTTTGGGTGAAAGCTCTTATGTGTCCATTTCCCATGTTTTATTGGGAGTCATTTTACTCCCTATTTGTATTTTTTGAGAGTATTTGCCTATTTTTAGGGAGTAAAATTGGCCGATACACTGTAGGGCTGTAGGAGGAGGGTATGGTAGCATAACAAAAGTGGCAGGAGGCGGTTCATGGGACAGAAGGGTTTCGGGCAGGGCTCGTAAGAGGAATTTGATGAGCAAGGAGTTAAAGCAGCACACGAGTATCCTGAATACCGAATTAGCAGGGGCTCCCTCTGGAGTACGAATAGCGGCTAATCAGAGTGCCACAAATCTCATTCCACACGAGTGCACACCATCACTTGCTGTTGGTGTTGTACATGACCCATTATGCCCTTTATCTTCTAAAGGTGCCCCAATGCTTCATTATAACCATTCCCAAATAAAGTTAATGTCACGTAGGTGTGAGTGTATGACACCAGTTTACCTGGAGAATAAAAGTAGCTCCTGGTTGGTCTTGTTGCTAGGCTTGTCTAGGTTGTAACCAGGTGCTACATAGCTGACGGAAATGTCTAACTTGTGAAAGGGACAGATCTGGGAAGTAAGGGATGGGGCCAGAGCCACAAACCTTCCTGGAAGCCCCTTACCAGGACAAGAGTATGGTGGCCGGCCTGAGCAAGAACTGGTGCACGTGTATGCGGAATGGAAGACTCGCTAGAGATCGTCTACCAGAGAGCTGGAGGGACCTGCCTGGCTGTACCTGATGCACATGTTTGTTTCTTCCAAAGAGATTGGCTGCATCACGTAACTGAGTCTGGATCTTGATTGGCCGATTTTCCGGGTCATTCAAACTTATGACGATAAAACCAAAAGATAAATGTTTATATCTTTGCTATTTAAAACTTGTTTTACCATCTTTCTGCAACTTTGTAACCCTTAATTATGCCATATATTTAAATGGCTACTCAGTCAGGTGTTTCCAGACAGACAATGTGTTCATTTTGGTTATTTATTGAGTGCAAATGTAGCTTTAGGAGCACAGTGCGCATCTGTAGAGGTTAGCGGCATAATAATACACATCATTTGTTCACCTGCATAGCGTCCATGCTAGATTCCTTCCACTTCTAAGCACTGGAACAGCAGGATTTATCACCACCCGATTTAATTGCTTTAATTTTATCCGCCTTACATATATGGACATTAATTTACTTTTTATAAAATGTAGGGTAGCAAGGGAGCATTTAATATTTACAGTCAGTGGGAAAATGTAACAGTACTAATAAGTGGGGTGGGTGGGCTGCAAAGGGTGGCCATCAGGGGGGATACTGGGCCATGTGGTTCAGGTGTGCATCTTATGGAATGTCAAGGTGATCCTTGAAGGAGGGTGGGGGGGAGTGTTCTTGGTATCTTTATTTATTTTCTGAATTGCAGTAAAGTGGGGCATAGCACTGATGCTGATGCAGAGTTGCTTCAGTCTGGTTGAATAGACTAACAGCTCCTTTCTTGTTTCTTTCTCTTTTTGCAATTCTGTTGCACTCTGGCCAGTTCGTGATTTTTGTTAATGCGCTGACTGCGCTTGATGTGGTGACCATCAGCGATGCTGACTTTCTCTGCCGGGGAGTGGGTGGGAGGGAGCATGCATGCATGGTGATAGCTCAGTATATGATTCAACTGGCTTTGAACGTTATGCATGCATAAATGGGCAGCCAGTGAAGTCAATGACTGCGTGTTGAACTGTATTCGCGGATACCTTGAGGCAGGCACCGCAATGTGGGGTCATAGATGCTAGGCTGGTGTTAAGGATTTCAATCGGGCGTCTCACATCTTGGTCTCGGCCTAGTATGTAGCGCACAACTGAGATGCTTTTCTCTTTATTTTATACAGATTCAATTTGAGATGGTACACAACTCGTATTACACCCCCTTTTCAAATACCCTGGGTCACTATGGACCTTGAAACAGGCTGGTTGGTAAAATGCAATATTTATTTATTTTAAAATTCAAAAGAAATCATACAATTTTTAATATGGGGCAGCAATCACCAATGGGGTGATAATACAACGAGGATGTATGCAATACACTTGGTTTAACCTTCTAATGGAACATATTAAAAACACCAGGGAATAGGAGTACTTTTTGATTTAGGAAAGAGAGCACCCAAGTTAGGCTTTCCCCCTGAAATGTTCCCTCAACCCACAAATAATCAATTCTGAATGGATGGAAAGACACAGCAGGTAATCGGGAATAAGATGCAGAAAACCGAATACAAAACCGACCTTCCCTCGAATTTTAAACCCCTTGCAATGTTATGAAATGACACTCTGAAATGGACAAATAATTAATGTGCGGTTAAAACTTTGGGTAAATGCAATTTCTCACTAAAGTAACAATGCATAGACCCTAACAATCACAAGCAACGGATTACCAAGAGCATATAATTCAAAACTGAGTGGAAAGTTTAAAACCTTTTGCAGCAAAATGACACGTGTAAAAGTTGCATTTCCTTTCAATTCTGTGTAAATTCACCCAAAACGGGTGAAATACTGATTTGGAGTGCGGTTTTTGGGCTGGGGGATAGATGTATATCACAGGTACAACATAGAGGTGAAAATAGGTGAATTGAGAGAGATTTGGAAGGTAGAGCGAGGTTCAATTTTAGGGAAATATAGCAGTGAAAAAGAGATCGGTTTTTAAAAGTGAAAGGCAAGGTTTACTTAAACTAGATTTTAATGGCTAAGAAAAGAGGAACGCCACCTGTGAATATAAGTTACGCTGTAGTTGTAACCCTTCACGCAGTATACCCCTTTTCTTTAGGGAAAATTAATTTATTTAAACACAATATCGCTAATGATTTATGCTCTATGCAAGGCGCTAACGCTTGGAGATCAAGGCTAGAACACAGAGAATTCTGACAGTTTTAACAAGTTACCAGGATAAGGATGGCTTAGAGAGTGGCATTAGGACAAATACAAGACAAGGTAGAGATTATACTTACACTCCTCTTTTAGTTTGGGATGTTTGGACCGTCAATGGTTCTGGTCACTACATGGCAGCATGCCTGGCAAAGGACAGCTGGGCAGGTCGGGTCACCAGGTGGTAATTCTGGTCACTGGATGGCACAGGTACCTCTGGATGCAGTTAGTGGGCAAGCAAGCCAGGCTGGTTAAGGATGCAGGTACCACAGCTTTCCCCTTTTTAATGGGAGATTAGTGGGTTGATTCTGGATCAATGGCCTTGCTGGGTTTTGCAGTGGGCCCTGGAGTAGGGTCAGCAATACTTGGGCCTTGTAGTTTGAATCTGGATTCAGCAGGATGAATGAGACCGGAACGCCAGCGCAGGAAAATCAGGAAGATTGTCTATCTAGAGTCTTGTCAGGGACTCTTATTTTTAATGCCTAGTGACATCATCAAAGTATATGGCTGGGCAGGCTTAGCTATAAGCACACCTCTGACGGGCTTTGTTAGGCAGAAACCTGTGCAGGACCCTCTGGGACCACTGCAAAAGATTTAGGACTACATGTGTTTGGCAGTAAACCCACTTGGTAGCAGTCTGTACCACACAGATTCACTTGGTAGCTGTGGCTGAGCAGTCAGACTTCCCTCAAGAAGAGTTAGGCAGTATACAGAGTATTCACAATAGGTCAAAAGAACACAGTAGAACAAGTAAACACTGACCAGGGCTTGGTGTAAAAGATATAATTATTTATTTAAAACCACATCTAGAAAAGCACACAGGCACTAATAGTAAGCAATTCAAAAACACGGTCACTAAAAGATATACACTCCCTTAGAAGAATATTAGACTAGTCTTAAGTAAAGCCCCACTTATTTTCAGACAGCGGTGAGCGCTTAATGTAGATGGCACTCTAATAATTTGTTTTAAAAGGGAGAGAAAAGCAGAGAATAAATTGAAACAGATCCCAACACTTTTTCACGAACACAACAAGAGAGGAGGGCAAAGTAACACCGTGAGTTTAGAGTCAGTAGGCCAAATCCACTTTAAGGGGATCAAAACGAAATGTGTGCAAGGTCACACGGTTGCAGTGCACAGAGTCTTGTAACAGTTCAAAAAAAGAGTTGGACCAAAAGAAAGGGACCAGTTAGAAGGTCAAGGCGGCCAGCCCAGTCCAGAAGGTTAAGGGGTTATTATTACCTTGTAGCAATCTTTAGAAAGGGAGGCCTGGCGGACACGGTACCTTAAAGTGGTGAGAATACTCCAGCGGGGGCAGTTGTTCCTGGCAGTGGATGCAAGTCGGTGCTTCGTCCGGGGGAAGAGATGATCTCGTCGGGGAGGAAGACAGGAGTCCGTTGTACTGCCAGGGAAGAAACCAGCCGCGGAGTTCAGGTAAAAGGAGCGGTCCTTTTATTCCCGGTCCAGTGGTAAGTGGCTATCCGGTTGCCGGGGTGCTTGGCGTGGGCAATTGGACCACAAGCCGGTCTGGGGTGCGAAGCGAAGAAGGTAAACTGGTTGTGCCCACCAGTCGGGGGAAGAAGCCTCTCCAGCCGGGAGATCTTCTCTGTCGTCGAAGTGGTGAGTCGGTTCCGCAGGGCTCCACCGGTGGTGTCGTCGTGGTAGGTCGGCTCAGCTTCTCCCTCGTCGGATTCTCCGGTCCTGTGGCGACTTCTGAAGTTCCAGTCCCCAAAGCCCTGCTTTTATGCAGCACACCCCCATTCACTCAGCCTAGCTGTCAATCAAACATGCCAATCACACAAGAGTGCGACTTGAGTTACCAAGGTAACTCAGTCCAGGGTACCTAAACCCCCTCCCACACCCCATGTGGTACCCAGACAAAGTGGCACCACTTTTGGAGGCTTCTGTGGAGAAGCCCACCAAAAAGTGGAACAAAGGCCTCAACGTGGGCTGGAGTCACAGAAGAGAACACAAACACCATTTTAGAATTGAGTCCTGGCAAAAAATTCCAACCGGCGAATTAATATTAAATAACTAAACCGTCGGTATGTTCGAGGCTATGAGAATTAAATAATTAAAGTTGGTAGCCTCGAACAATGGGAAAATCCCATAGGGATATATTCGCGGTCGAATATAAAAAGTAGTATCCACTGCCACCAGCCAAAACTCGATCAGGGGGGACAGAGACGTGCCCCCTCGACTAACAGACCCCGGGGCAATCGAATTGCCCCGACCAGTACGTCCACAATATGATGGTTTGTACCGGTTTCTGTTAATAATTTGGGACTAGTAAAGCCAATGGTGACTTTACATGCCCTGGGAGACAGAATGGAGTCTATGGTGGGATGTCACTATGACACCCCTGTGTTACTGCACGGAGGGTGCTGTGTAACACACATAGTAAAAACACGAGACCCTATGGAGTAAAGGACCCCATAGCCCATAAAACACATTAACAGTCAAAGGAACACCATAAATCATGTCCAAGAGTGGGGAAAAAAGAGTCTCACTCTTGGCAGGAGAAAAAAACAAACTCCAGAAATCCAGCAAAGCTGCTGGGGGACTCACTAGGTTAGGAAATTCAGCCTAAAGAGAGAATTCTCCCTAACAGGCTTGGCCAGGGGTGCTAGTCTCCGCCTCTCTCTCAACTGGTTGAATTTCAAAGCAGGAGGGCAGATTTATGGTGCGAGTTTACAATGTTCAAAAACCTCCCATAGTTATTTTAGCCAAAATCCGATTTTGCCACAAACTGTACATTTATACAGTTGTAATCTCTTAGCAAATTATATACATAGGTTACCTATTTTATGTAGAGCATAATACTCCAACTCTGCAATCCGTGAGACATTGTTTTGCCGTTCTAAGACTTTTTGGTAATTTTGAATATGAACGCTTCGGCCTAAAATTCCAAAACTTTATACACATGTGTGGATTAACATAAGGGATGCAAGTATAAAAATGTGCATTGGCAACATGGATACTTTCCTTGTAATCCCTGATTCTTTGCTATTTCCATTTCCAAATGGTCAGTGAATTCTACCATATCTTAAATGAAAGCCCCAAAAAAATCACTTTTAAACTGCAACATTTTTACATTTTTACGAAGTATTGCTGCAGAGAGAAAAGTCTTTACATTTTTATTCTTAAATAGTCTTTGGAAGCAAATGGCCGTCCTTTTCTGTCACTGAACCATTTTTTTCTTTCTTCAGCTGCCACCAACTATCATTTCCTCCAGAGCAAGGTGGGGGTTTCCCCATCTGGATTGAATGTTTATTGCCACCCCCTCCACTTCACACTTCCTTGTCCTTGAAATCCCATTGTCAGTGGGTTCTGCCTAGACTAGATTATGTCCAACCTAATAATTATCACTGGGGTGTTAGTATCGGCCGAGAGAGGCCCTCCTGTTTGGTAGCACCACCCCGCCCCCCAGCAGAAACCTATTTTCTTTTGGAACTTGCAAAATCCAGCCAATATACTTGAACAGTTTTACTTTCTTACATCAGGCCTACCCTGTTTTGCACTTTTGAACAGGGGTAGCTGTTGACTCTTCCTTGTTCTCCTTTATATTTTGGTCCTAAATTAAACAAGCCGGTTGAATAAAATAACCCAGTTGAATAAAATAATCCATGTGTGTATTTCCCCCAGCAACAAACCTCTTCACAGATAATGACAGGCTTTCATTCATCAGTTTACTTTTAAAACAGGCCTTTCTCTCCTTGAGTCTGCAAAGCCCCTTTTACATGTGTGGTGAGAAGCTGGCATTTCTTTTTTGTAAATTCGGTTTTGCATCTCCCTCTGGATTCAAACACTGTCTTGCAGCTATAGTTGTTTCCTTGTATGCAGGAGTTTTGTTTGAAGCACAGATGTATTGAAATTGACATGGCTCAGATAGCTGGAGTTTCTTTGAACTACTGAGCATTGATACATTGTAAAGAAAATGAACACATTGCGGGCAAAGTGAAGCTTTGTTGATTTTCCTCAGTTGATTTGATTTGACAGGACCTTCAGAAATCATGCCTGTTTTTGCTGAAGCACAATGAAATATACTGGGCATGGCAGGGCCTTATTAATCAGTGGTTTAAAGAAAAACAGATGGAAATAGTGCCCGAGCTGCATTTTTTTAATGGTGAAAAGGTTTACTTTTTAATGGGGATTTTGGGCCGTCAGCAAAGCAGTGCTGCCTTTTTCACTTTATTCCATCGGTATATAACACACTGGCACGCTCCCTCAGTGTGTCCCCTTGTTTCATCCTACCCAATGTATGCTTGGCAAGACAGCGCAGGCATCTTTTTGTTGCTGCAAAACGCAGTTTTAAGGACATGGTGCTCACAGGAGCCAGCACACCCATTTAGCTGTTTCTGCGTAAATGCAGCTTGGCTTTGATGAAATTCTGTTCAGTGGGTCAGTGTAGCCCACACTGGTGTGCAGGTTGTTTCCTATGTTAAGGAGATAGGACGAGGCCCCGTTTAGTGGATCTGAAGCTGCTGTCCAGTAGGAAGGGCTTGTTGGTACCATGTGATGGTTCTTTTCTGTATGAGTTTTCATTGCGGTTTGAACGAGCTGGCTGTCTGTTGAATCCCAGATGCTTGATGCAGGGTGTAAGCTGTGGGATGAAACACTTGTGGCTCATGGCAGACCGACTGGTCTAGGTGCTGGGCTGTACCTTACTTTTAAAAACCAGGAATTCCATCTCGTTGTTTTTCATTTTGAAATGGCACTGGACATCAGTGTGTGGATCGGGGTGAGGCAGGACTTAGGGTGCTGCATAGTTACAGATTAACTTGTGGTGTTTGTATACTGGTGGATGTCTGCGATGGAGCCCTGGGAACACCACCCCTGTCAGCCACATGTGGAGTCTGAAGGTTATTGGTGATGGGGTGGGTACCTCTAGAATACCAGTGACTGGGAGAAGTGGTGATCTGAAAGCGTCCATCTGGACAAACTGATCATGCTCTTCAAGGTAGGTGAACCAGTATAGAATGTGCTCGGATTTCCTTGCACTTGTGCTACATCGATGAGGTCTTGATGGTCTACTGTCTTGAAGGCTGTAGAGATACTGGGGAGTACAAGAAGGAAGGGGTGTCCATTGTGTCTATTGTATACTGCTTGGATAGTGTTTCTCCTGTTGCTGTATGTAACATTGATGGTTCTGTAGGTGTGTGCTTGAAGTGGGAATAATAGAGCTCTTTCAAGGTTCCTGCCTAGGGAATGACATTGTATGATAGGCCTGTAGTTGCATAGGGGATCAGGGTCACCAACGTCTCTTTGAGAACTGGCATGATTTGCCCAGCTTTGAAGGATGGTGAGTATGGTGTCTGGAATGAGGGATGCATTATTGATTGTCCGAATGGGGTGTCTGGTTTCTGAGTGGAGTAGTTTGAGGTTGTAGGAATGGCGAGGTGTCAGCTGAGTAGGAGGTTGCTTTGCGGGATGCCTGGTTCCTCATTCCATGGAAAGTGTGTTACAGGCAGTCACTGTTTTGCATTGTGGATGAGCGAGGCATTGTCTGCTATGTCATACACATGTGTTTGATCTTCGTTATCAACAAAGAAGTTGTTGGTGTCTGTGGATTTGGAATGGAGTCTGGGAGGTAGTTGAAGCACTGTTTCACTTCCCTGAAGAGAACCTGGTTTTCTTTGTTGCCGTTAGTTCTCATGCTCTGCTAGTAGGAGGCTTTTGCTCTGGTGATCATTTTGTCTATTGATGGTCCTGAGTTTAAGTAGGTTTAGCTCAGATACACTTGCATCCAGATGCCCTGTTTTCTGGACTTAAACTTCTTTGGTGTGTGAGGGAACAGCTGGTTCAGCTCATGTAGTCTCTTTACTGGGGTATGTATGTTCAGGTTTGTTTTCAGGCGGTTGCAGAATGCTTCTAGGGGTGTGTGGCAGTCCTTGTTGTGGTATCCTAATAGGGTGGTCAGGAGGAGAATTTCTGTGACTGTTTTAAAGGGATGACCTTAAAGTATCGATGTCTGCGTGATAAGCTTTGTTTGGGTGCAATTGGTAAGGGTGGTGGTGGATAGTGGAGGTAACACCCAAGTGATCTGACCAGTCTAAAGGTATGCTTGTTTTGTATGGGAGTGGTGGCAAGGTTGTGATGATGTCAGGATGTTGTCTTTGCCTCCACATAGTGGCAAATTACAACATGCAGCAGTGTGTCCAGTAGGTAGGCTTGTCTGAGAGGGCACATTCCCAGAGGAAGATGTCAGCATGTATGAGAGCCCTGGTGCTGACCAGGTCATCAACGAAGAATGGTTTGACGATATGTGTTGTGTAGATAAGGTTGAAGGTGACTGTGTCTGTGGAGGAGATGGGGGGGGGGGGGATGTGGCAGGAGAAAGCTTTGAAGGAGCTGATGGAGGCCGCTTCCAGTTTGGTTCAAGGCAATAATGACTTGTGCATTTAAGAGAGTCTTGTAATGGTTTGAGAAGCCACCCTCAACACAGGGAGTTCCTTCCTTTCTTCCCTCCCGACACAAATGGTTCTGCAACAAACTATTCAACAGATACTTTTTCTTTTTAAGCCCTATTTCAGACACATATCATGCCCCTGAGCTGACAATGAGCCAAGAACCAGGCCGGTCTATGGGAAATATATTGGTATTTATTTAAAATACCTGCAATAGAAATTAGCACGAAACTGTCAAATCACCACTTTATCCATGGCACAACACAATCAACTTCTCTCAGCATAAATCACAAAGGTGAAGTAAAAAGAACACAATCCCGATTATTTTCTGCAAATTTCACTTCACAACCTAATTACACTGATCAATAACAAAGGCTTTTATGTAATGTTATGCGATTTTGATTTTCCTGCAGGCTTAAAGGTGTAGCAGTAAGATTTCAAGATTGGTAAAAATACATATGGCAATCATAATTTCGCCCACACTTTTAGTTTAAAATAAACATAGGGTGTTTTATCGCTTTGTTTTTCTGACCCCCTTGCCCCCTCCCCCGCCCCTGCTTTGGTTTAGGTTGGGAAGTCAGACAGAATAATTGGAATGCTTTGGGGAATTCTGGATTTCAAACCCCCTTTACTGAAAGGCCTGTGTTGGGGAAGCTGGATAAAAATGTTGGACTGATTTAAGAACAAAGACACCCCTCTTCCTTTAAAGAAGTCTGGGTCAGCTGGACAACAAGGATTGCCGAATTGATGTATAGGCTATAGTTTTCAGCGCACAGTGGGAAGTGAGCTTTGTTAATTTTAACAAAATTCAGCCTGTAGTGTTCTTCCAAATGGGGAATTAATATGTTTGGTTAAATAGGCTAAGGATCTACACAGTTTTGCCCCCCTGCCCACTATGAAGGGAAGGGATAAAAGGAAGGGAAGGGATTCAAGGCAAGGTAAGCCTCGGTTTAAGGTTCAGGAAAGACAGCTGCATCTCAGGAAACTCTGGAAAGATTGGGGAGGGGTCCGGTCACTCCACTCTCAAATATGGCCTCCTGCTCTCCACCATAGGGCCCAGTCAGCTTTGAGGCCTTCCTATAAATGGAGAGCTCCACCCAGATGCATTCTCGGCAATCTCCTCTGGTTTCTCCTTACAGCTGTCAGATGGTAAAGTTCAGCAACCTTCCTGATGGTCTGTCTGTTCCTGTCTTTTTCCTTTTTCTGTCTGTCCTAGTGCAGTGCCCCTTCTATAGCAGCGATAGCACCAACCATTCTACACTCTAGGGGAAGTACCCTACCACTAGGATTGGACAGTTACCCTTCTCTCTCCTCCCAAACCCAGCCTCCAAGTCAAGATTGGTTTAGGGCTGTACAGCAACACATGGCCATTCCCATTTTTCATGCTTTGTTCTCCTTTCAACCTTTTGGCAAAAACTACTTGTGTATCATAACTTCATAATTTTACTAGCAACTGCCAGACTAAACATTTTCTTTTTCTGCTAATCATCGGGAATTGGATGATCGACCAACACATCTCTATCATGTAGAATGGCCATGTGGCACCTTTCTGCCATTTCCATAAAAAGCACAACAGTTATGAATATGTACGTTATTAAGCAGATCCCTAATTCCAATTTTCACCCGCTCACCAATTCTCACTTTTGTAACATGTTCAGATCACCCAGAAACCTAGTTCAACTGGCCCCTACAGTTCCCAGAGTCACAGGAAGAATAATTTTATAACCCCAAAATAGCCTGGAAAGTACATAAAAACGGGTACATTGAAATCCATCCGCCTTATGATGGCTGAGAAAGCGGCCTAAATGATGGGTCTTTTAAATAAATTGTGAAAGTTCATTTGGGACAAATTGTCCTTGTCCTGCTACTGGCCATTTGTTTTCACTGGGTCAGTCTGTACCTTTTTATAAGTCTCCTTTGTGTTGGAAACTTGCTCTTTAAAGTGGGTGTCCCCATTTTCACACGTATTAGTCATGCTTCAGCCAAGGATGACTTTTCTTGAAGTCCCTGCTTTCAGATCCAGGTGGTCTGGAGAACACTTACTTTCTATGCCTTTAGCAGGGCATTTTTATTGCAGTTGGTTATTAGATGGGAGATGTGACATCCAGGCTCGAAGTGGGAGATGGCCTTGTGAAGTTTTGCCCACAGGCAGCAAAAGGGTCTGCCTTGGGCTGAGATTTATTTCATGTAGACCATGTGGCTTTTCAAATGTCACTGGAGTTTTGTGGGTGAAACATAATATACATTGCTCTTTGTCAACCCACACATCATGTTTTGTTTTCCTAACATTTTTCTCTGAGCAGTGATCTTTTTTTCACTTTTACTTTTTCAGTTTTTATTTGCACACATGTGGAGGCCGTTTTTGTTTTCAAGGTTTAAATATCCTGTTTTCCATGGGACGGGGATCTTTGATTCCTCCTTCTTTTGTAAATGAAAATGCTGCTTATTTATTGGTAATGACAGGTAGGCCCCTTTCCACATGGCTCTTTAATTTTACTTGAAAAACAAAAACAAATGCCAGGCCGTTTTTGCTTCAGTGTTTAAAATATTGCTATTCATGTGAAAGGGAATTCTGTTTGGGGCCTTTAAATGCAGCCCACAGTCCTCCACCAGGGTCTGTGAGTCTTGTCTGAGTTGAATGCTATAGCCAGTGAGGATGAGGATGCCCATGGTGTTAGTAGTGATGGATGTCAGCCAGGTTTTACTGCTAGTGTACCAGTTCATAAGTGTAGAGTTCTGCAATGCCCCCTTCGTGTGCAGATGATGAATGATTTCTGGAGAACTTCAGCTTTGGGTTCTTGTGGATGATGCTGTGTGGGTTGCTGTGAGGATGAGGTTTGTGACTCCCCTGGCTTGGTTCTTAAGTCGTTGTGTGGGGTGCATCAGGGTCCTTGGCACCACCACCCACTACATGGGCCTGCAGACAGTATGGGGATAATCCTCAGGTCGCTCGAACCACATCTGAGATCCGACATAGGTGACCAAAACAGCATATGCTGCCCGACTGCCCTTTTAAAGCATCACACTGGTTCTTATACACAGTATCTGGCCAGTGTGGAAGTCCTGCTAAAGCTAACCCAGGTACAATCTACTCCTGACAAGTTTTCCACAAGCGATGTGGATTACAGAGCAGACACCGGATCTGCCACCTCTGCTTGGAGAATTCTGTTTGCATTCAACCGTGCATGCGTGAGTCCGCGATATCCAAGATGGTGGACCAGACTTTTAAAGGATTGGTCGTTAGGAGAAAAGACATTTAGCACAGATACCTTAATGTGGTGAAACACATTTTTAAGCGGGACCAATGACTATCCTCCGCTCTTACCATAAGTCCCTCCCATGGGGTGACAAAGAAACCACCAGATAAACCTACACAAAGAATAAACTGGGATGGGAATTTGAAATAGCTGAGCAGGGAGAGTTGGTGCAGGAGGGGGCATCGGAGGCCCAAAAGGAGACCTTGTTGGTGCAGGACGTGGCAGTGGCTCAGGTAGACGTACAGCGAACCAGAAAGGCGGAATAAGTTCAGGAGTCACACAGTGGGCTGGATAGAGAGGAGGTTGGAGGATGTGAAGCGGTGGGGGGGGGAACACCCCAGCAACAGAGGGAGTGGCAGGGATATTAGGGGAGGCAGCTGGAGATGAATAGCTGAAGCAAAGTGGAAATGGACAATAGGCAGTGCCTTGAGGCACAGGGAAAGTGCCAGACAGGGAGTGTGACAAGACGAGCATTTCTTTGTAGTCTGGGAGATGTGGCAGGAAGAACACGCCTGTGGCTGAATAGTGAAGTTAGATGACGGCCAGCACGAGGGCTAGGCCACAGGCATGAGGGAACATCCACTCAGCGTGGAGGGGGGCATACTGGGTGGTGAGGTTTTTGGCTTAGGCCCCTCGGGCAGGGAGGAGACCCAGAACACATTCGGGCACAAACACCTTCCAGACCCGCCTCATCTCAGGGGGACACTGCAGCCTGCACCAGAATATCCTAATTGCAACTGTGCTTGAGCGAACTTGTCCGCACTCTCCACTCAATGGCCATCTGGGGAAAGACACTTACACCACAAGGGCAGTTATCACAGCGGCGGAGAGTGACGCTTCCTAGAGAACTGGATGTATTCTTGGTATTCAAAACGGTTTGGGGAAGAAATGATCTGTAAACGGGGTCTACTCGGAGGTTCCCCTGCAAACAAATGGGCAAGGAGAGACCCCCTCCACCCTCCCATTCCCTCTCCGAGGTGATCACAGGAACCTTGACTAGCCCAGGACGAATGATCATGTGAAGTATTTTGAGAACCAGGGTCGGGGATGACCCACCCAGGGGTGGACTGGGAACCAAAAGACACCCTGGAAATAATTTTCAAAGTGGCTCCATTCATCAAGCCCAACCCTTTTCCTATGAGAACATTTTGTAATAAAGCACAAAAGAGGCCCAGGGTGCAAAGGCCTACCAGGAAATCTCTAGAGTTTACTATAGGCCAGTCCACCCCTGGACCCATCTCTGGGACATATTGATTAGATCCCAACCCACAGTTGTGGATACTTTTTTTGTTAATTTTCCCATCCATGGTACCTGGAAAACCTTTTTCTGGAATCTCATGGCATCTGCAGTGGAGTTTATCAGAGTCTGGCCGGTTGCACTGGTGTGGTGCCCATATTCCTGTCAATGGTTTGCAGTGTTTGTGTGGTCCGCTGATGGTGGTGAAGGACTGTGGAGTGCCACAGATGGCACATGGCTTACCCACGTTGTGTGTGTTTGTATAGGTCCTTGCCCTTCATAGGCCCGAACAGGCATTTCCCTCTCCTTAGACCTGGAGGACAGGTGCCCTGGGAGCTAAGAGTTGCGAAGGGAAGAGAGGTGGTGTGAAAAACCTGAAGAGTTGGAAAAGAAAGGAGAGACGGAAGGGGGAGGTGGGGGCTGGGCATAGGCCGCATTACATTGTACAGCCGAAAGTAAACGTGACTGCCGGGTTGAGAGGTTGAGAGGGAGCAGACATTCAAAAAGATCAGGGGAAAGCAGATGCGTGAAGACTGAAAACAAGCATTTATGTTGGGTCATGGTGCTGGCTGGGGCGACCACCACTAACGTTGGAGCAATGTTTCGATTTGGTGGCAAGATGGGAATTGGGCCCATTTTAATGCCAGGGCTATCACCGGTGTAAAAGTTACTGTGCCTGAGCTGCCATCTCTGCAAAAACTAGTCCACTTTGGTAATTGGATTTCACGAAGCGGTGGTGGCAGATGCGGGCCTGGCTGCTTATGCACTAGAGGATTCCTAGCTGCTGGCTGTGGACATGTGATGCACGCCTCTTCTCGTCGGTTTCAGTGAGAATGTGCCTACGTGTTTCGTCCTGCAAGGTGCTCCCTCCAGGCTATTTCACAAGAAAATAGTGCATTTCTTACTATTTTGATAGCTAGGTTTCTGAGAGTCTAGCAATTATCCAACGGCAGGGTTTGAAATGATAAACTATGAGTTTGTTATGAAATGAGTCGTCACGTGCGGCAATACATGGAAGCTATTCATTCTGTGTGCATTGAGAAAGAAGTTCAAGTTAGCCTGCACTTCTCACTTCATTAGCAGGACAACCAGTGCACTTCCAGTCGCTGCTCCAGCACTTAGGCCATCGCAAATGAGTCCCTTGCTCTGATGTGGCACAAGGCCTGTATTCATGCATGCGTGGTTATTGGCTTGCAGACTTGGGCCGGCAGTCCAGCCAAGCCAGTAACGAACACTCCACGAGTGATGGTCAAGGTTTGCTTTGCTGCCTATCGAGGCCCACGCCCTCAATCTGGCGCATTGATTGTCCCGCCGTATCTCTGTTACCAGCAGCAGAGGTTAAGCCACTGGAAGGGCAGTTAAACCGGGACAATTATGGGTTAACCAGTGCCATTTCAGAGCAGTACAGGACTAGGTGTTCAGAGGGTGTTGCTACGAACGTAGTTGTGAATGAGGAACCCAGATGTATTCTTTAAATCTCGTGTGCATACCTATTAGCTGTTAGCATGGCAGATAAACTTAAAGGATAGTTCCGGGACTTTTTTTTTATTGTTCCCATGGTTCGGCCATGTGTTTTTAAGCATAAATCGGTAGATCGTAGAAAACTTTCCTATGGACCTTACCCGACTTTTCGTCCATTAACGCACTCGAAATCAGCCGCCATTTTCTGATAATCCTATCATTTCCCCCCATCGCCCTGGCTCACCTGCTTTTGCGCCACTAAATCAAATCCCCCGCCCCTGAAACAGACTTGATCAAAACATTCATATTCCCCGCCTCTATCCGTGACGTGACTGAGCTGCGTAGGCAAACGCGCCCAGGCGTCTTCTACGCGACTCCACACAGAACCAGGAAATCAACACAGATGAGCTCACACAACACAGCGCGCCACAATTGGGAATATGAAACTGTACTTTTAAATTAAACCGCAAGATTGTAAGTTTGGTAAAGTACATTTATTTGACATCAAATGTTTTGAGAATATTCAGCGATTTGCATTTTTATTTGCTCACGTTCCAAAAAGTTCTTTTTGAGGCACACGATGTTCCTTTGCTGTACACAGGGTCTTAGATCATCTCACAATACAGCGCCACAATTCGGAATATGAAACTGTGGTTTAAAAGCAAACGGCAAGATTGTACATTTGGCAAAGTACATTTATTTGACATCAAATGTTTTGAGAATATTCAGCGATTTGCATTTTTATTTGCTCTCGATCCAAAATAGTTCGTCTTGAGGCAAGCGATGTTCGTGTGCAGTACACAGGGTGTTGGTTTACGATAAAATAAGCTCTTCGATCGCACTGATAATCGCATGGCTGTTCCAACAACGAGGCACTAGGCCACCACAACGGTCTGTATGTTGCATCTAGCCGTTAGTACCGCGTAAGGGCATACTTGTACTTGGCGATCGTCCCATAAAATGGTCAGGGTGGTAACGTTGTTCACGCGGAGAAGCAACTGGCGGTTGAAAAACCCATCCGCCGGTGTCTGGTACTCGTGACACAGACAATAATGGATGATGTACCTGTTTGAAAAACATAAAAAATGAAATTAGTCTCACCATCAGATCTTTATTAAAATTATTCATTTTATATATTAGGTCGGGAAATTATTTCATAGCTAGGACAGTGCAACTGGGTATTATACGTCAAGGGGGGCTGTAGGATACTGAGACAGCCCCCCAGTGCAGGGGTTGACAGGGAGGCAGTGCAGGTGGAGAGTGGAAGGGCCCAGGACCGAGGTCGCAGACAGTGGACCAGTTGTAGCAGGGGAGAGGGAGAGAGAAAGCAGAAGCAAAGAGGAAGGCTTTGAGGTGCTTCCGTAAAAGGAGATGGTTCTCGCGCGGTACAAAACAATATGCCACATAGAACGAACAAGTACAACTTAACCCGTCTTTAAAGCTACTGTATAGTAATTAAATTGCGGTATAAACTCATCTAAAGAGTTACTTACATTATATTTGCATTTTCCATTGTGTCTGTGCGTAGGGCAGCCCCGAAATACCACTCCTTCTATGCCGACGTTATTTCTTCTAATGAACCAACATGAAATGGCTTTCGTTTCTGAAATTATATTCATTATCGTTTCTTACGTTATTGCCCCACACCCCCAAAAAGAAGTCTTTCGGGATGGTCCCGGCCTGTCAAGGTCAAATAACAATAGAACCTTATACTGAGTCGTGGGCCATTCCGGCACCCGAGCAAAAAATCAAAGCAGCTGACCTTCACTTTGAACGAGCACACATTCCTAGTTAGCTACATTCAGTGTAAGGCCATCTCACAGGACTTGAAATTTACACTCCATCTTTGCATTTTGTCTGCGTGCTTTGCAGCCCCAGAGAACCATAAATACGGAGACATTCTATATTTTTTGAAAAATGATTTATAATACTGGTTGGTTTAATTTAATGCGCAAATGAACAAGGTTGGATAGACACATTGCATGTACACTGAGCAATCACTTTTATTTACACATTACATAGATACACATATTCAATGGGCCTGCGACATGAGGAGACTCGAGAGAACAGACAATCAAATTACAATCATTTAAACCGTGATGTGTATTTCTCAATGAGCTCTTCTTTAGGTGGACATGGAACAGAGGCAATGTTGGGTGGCAATGCAGTTGTCCCCTGCACAGGTTCATTCACAACTCCATTTATGTGCCTATCTAGGACGTCAACAATAAGTCTTTCAATAAACTCATATTGCATATCCTCAAACACTGGTTTGATCACCCATTGTTTACTTCTTTTAGTGAAGGCCTTATTGTAGCGAAGCGTCCCTAAAGTTCCGGTCGTCCTACTTTGTTGACGGCCAACATTATGGTTATGTGCCAAGACCGCTAGAAGAGTCCGATTTATCATGCCCTCCATGCCAAAATGCAATCGTTTTGGCCTGTACTTTAGGCACATATTGTGGAACACCTCCAAATCTCCTGTGTGGCAGAATTCCGTGAGTCCCCTCAAATCTCTTGTTATAGTTTTATCAAATACAATCTTTTCAATGGCTTTGTGAGTGGGTGATGAAGGAATCAACCACTTCTTCTTCCGTGCCTCCTCTGTGGACAAATGGCCGTGTTCACAATTGTGGAAATGTTGGTTTGTGTTCCAACGGTGAACGTTGGTACAGTGTAGCATTACTGACCGCCATTTTTCCAGTAGAATTTCCAACAACCCTCCACATGTTTTTGAGCTCCACCAAAGATGGTTGCTGATTGACTTGGACCACTGTGAAATACCTTGCATTTCTTTTTTTTTACCTGCAGCCGACATTTTTTTATTGATTGTTTTTGCAAGATGCCAAACGTCAAATTGGTGATTTATATTTTTGTACTCTTCTCTCATTGTCTTGGCAATTGAAACGTGTCTGTCCGTGGCTATCAGGTCGATCACCATTCCCCGCGATTGTAGTTCTTGCAATGATGCTACAAATCCAACTTTCTCCATGGCCACTGAGGATGTACTTTGTGACACCTGCACGACCACCGAACTCACAATTTTCTTACTTTCCATGTCCTGAAAGTGGTAGGTGCAGTACTTGGCTGAAAATCCTGGGCTGTCGCACTGTCCATCACCGGCTAGCCTGAACCGTTTGCCCGCGAATGTACTATCAATAGACATTTTTTCCATTCTCCAAGCTTCGCTAATGGCTGGAAATAGATAATCGGTTTGGTATTTGTAGAACTGAGTTTTCGCAATGAAATGGATTCCCACAAACTGAAAGAAAGACTCTAACTTTTTAAAACTTGAACCACTAAAAAGTGCAGCAGCTGCACAAAGTAGATTGCCTGCTGGCAGTTGTCCCAGCATGGGTTGTGCAGACCATGAGAAAGGATATTTTGTACAGGTGGCATGTATTTTAAGGTTAGTGCCTCGAATTGCACGAGTCACATCAATCAATGGCTCCCCACATACTTCCCCACCTACCGAATGCCCACATTTCAACCGAATAATAATATCAATCAAACAACTATCGAATACAATGAATTTGGCCTCTTTCCTTATACTGTCACTCTGCATCCCAGCTGGTTCGGCCTGTAACGTTGAGGACATGTCACTCACATGAAAGGTAGAATCTCTATCGTCTTCCGCTATGTTCAGTGATATTGATGGTGTTTCATTGTAGTCCACTTCATTCTCTTCCATTGCAACATCTGTTCCTTCTCCGGCGATGGGTGAATAAGACAATTTCTTCAACTTTCTCGCGGTCTTAGTTTTTGCGGGTGTGGATTCTGTGAACTGATCTCCGACTGCATCCGAACTACCAGGAGGACATTCACTATCAATGGCTGGATGTGGTATAGCTCCGTTGTCAATCACTTCATATTCTTCCCATTGGCACGATGCATCTCCAGTCTCAAGTCCCTGCCAAAAGGTTTGACAAGCAACATCTCTCGTTCGCTTCACTGTCTGTGTAGATCTAGTTCGTACACCCACTCGCAACTAGAGGACAGATTGGAAAAGGGATGTTCAGTTTAAACACAACTTACAGTATTGAACTATTAACAGTGAAAAACAACATAATATAGTGACCAGGACACTAACCTTCTTTTGCTTTCTTTTCTTTGAAACTTTCTTGCCTCGAACTTCAACATCAGGACGCTGTTGCTCCGACTCGTGTGTGCATGTCTCCACTTCCTCTTGCGCTGCAACGACTATATTTTCATGATAAGCACATCCGTCACGCACTGACGCTCCATCGACTCCCTGAAACATAGAACTTTCATTAGTATGTATAATAATATCGAAAACACAAAATGTACTTGGGGACCAATACCCACGTACATCTCAATAGCAAAACACGAATGAACGCTTTGTGTAGAACATTCAAACGACAATTATTCACGCATAGTTGATCTAGTTAGATGGAACTGTCAAGATCCATACCTTGTGCTCCTCATAGACTTCCATTGATGATATTATTGAAGATGATGCTTCAGTAACTCCCTGAAACACAGTAATTGCATTAGTATGGTTTTCTATTTTGATAAAAAGAAAAGAAACTTTGTGCAGGCGTCAACGGCTCATCTAAATAGACCTGCACAAATGATCAGTTGTCTAAAATAAATAATGGATATGTAAATATGATTCGATTTGCTCGATCATTGGAAGTGTCACCACCCAGAGATCTGCATCAACTACTAGGGGTGATGTTCTTGTAGAAGAAGGTCCGTCATCTCCCTGAAACATAGTACTTGAGTTAATAAAGAAGGAAGTATAGCGGATGTAATCACGTCATATGATTTCGCTTGATCGAACTGTCAGTATCCATACCTCGAAATGCATAAGAACATCAAGGGACGATGTAACTGCGGTGCACACTTCTGCAAGCTGTTGCGCCGACCCGTAACTGCATGCTCCCCCTTCTTCTTGGACTAATGCTCCATCGACTCCCTGAAACATAGGACTTTCATTAGTAATGAACACAATATTGAAAAAAGAAGACGCATAGGAGGGCGACGACAGAAGGACATATCAATGGCTAAAAACGAAAGAAACATTGTGTGTAACAATCACGCTACAAGAATGCAAGATCTGATGATCTCCATCGATGGAACTGTCCGGAAACGTACCTCGAGCATCTGAGTGACATCAACGGTAGTCGTCAATACGTTGGACTCCTCAGCATCTCCCTGAAAGACAGTACTTGTATTATTTTGGATAACAATAATTATAACTGAAAACAAAGACTAGAGGACGAGTACAAGGGTGTACCATTACGTAAAATAATTACACGATAAATTAAAACTATTGATTTACATGCCTAAAACAAGTCAGTGGCAGAATAGCCAAGTAAGATTACCCGATAGGCGCTTGAAGTGGCTGATGACTGCAATAACGACACGGATGGAGAATCTTCCGCCTTCATATTGAGTGGATACATAAATGGGGAAATTATTGTTAGCTAATGCTACACACTACCGCAAGGCCGAGAGATAAATACGTAAACTTGACTCACCAGTGGAGGGATGTGGACGAATAGAGTGGGAATAGCGGTTGAGAGCAATTTTCGCCTCGCTCGCGGTGTGTTCTTCTTTATTAGCAATGATGTGGAGTACATGTCAGAGGTAAAGTGCCTGCTGCAGATGCGGTATCGATCACCCCTCTTGTCCGCAAAGACTTCTAGGACTCTACTTTCAAGCTCAGACGGTGGATATCCGCAATATCGGACCCATTCTCTTATCTGATCTATTGTTTTAGGGAAAACATGCATTATAGTACCTTCAGATTTATTATGGGTCTTCGAAGGGCAACCGCCAATGGAACAGGCAGGCATTGTGGAAAGTTCTGAAAAGTAAAGATCAACAATTCTCTATGAATACCAATGTAAACTCAGAACATGTGACTAGTTCCTTGCATGTACTGTCTTGAACGAAAAGAAATTGGACGCAAAATGATTATGGTACATGGCCTTACCTTGACGAACAAACAGTTAGATGCAGGGATCAGAGTAGTTTCTTGTCGTAGAACAGGGAGCAGTTCACAGGTTGCAAACTGAGGAGTTTCCTCGAAGTGGTCACGGAAGTTCACAGAGACGAAGAGCAGATAACCAGCACCTTCACGGGTTGACTAGCAAAGCGCAAAGAAGTGCTCATTAGAAATATGAAGTCGGTTATAAAGGATTCGAAACAGGGGTGTGTTTGTGAATGAATGACGTGTATATGTCGTGGCATTATGCGGTTTGCAGGGGGGCGTCCAGCGTGAGGGGGGGATGCTTGGCAGGTGACACGGGATCTGGAGGTAGACATGGGAACAACAACCCATGCTCTATAGACCACTTTGAAGTGTACATGGTCTTTGGCACCTCTTGGCCTTTATCGCTCCCTGACAGCTCCACTTGCCAGCGCAAGTACCCCGGTGCGAACTGCCTTTGATAGGGCGGGGGGGGGGGGTGTGGATTGGGGCGGTGGTCGTGCAGACAAGACTTGTTTGCCGCAGGGCCTCACCAAGGAGAGGCCATCTAACTGCATGTAAGAGGCAGGCTGCAGGATCTAGTACATGGAAGGCAGGGGGTGAGTTTATAAATACCTCACCCTCCCAGGAGAATATATGGGTGCAGTTCACCCTGGAGACCCTGGATGCCTAGGCAGTTAGTCAGCAGCAGGCTGGCCTGTGGTGGCAAGGCGGCACGGGCCAGAGGGGGTCATCTCTGTTCCCGGTGCCCAAAAGGATGATTTATTATGATCAACCATATTGATTATTTACCTATAACCATGTTTTGTGTCAATAAAATCCAACGGCCTTCCTTTTGTTGCCAACGCTTGAACAAAGTGGTGTGGTAAGTATTTTTGGGGGAGGAGGCAAGGCCGGGAGGCTTGATGCCAACCCCGCAAAATAACATATGTATGTCTGCCGCATATGGGTTCAACGGTTATGTGGATTGAAGGTGGGCGGCCTGCGTGAGGGAGGATGCTGGCCGGAGACATGTGGTGTGACAAGACAAGGCACAGGAAGACTATTCAATGGAGACACACTAGATTCATTTAAAAAATCAAAACAACCATTGTTAAAATATATGTTGGGTTTTATTTTAGATCTTAATTTCAATTGAACATAAATAATAAACATTACACATTATAAAGTTCCGGTTGCAGCACATCCAGGGAAAATCCGCGGTATTGTCCACTGTCGCTGGGGAAATGTTGTCTAATGGCAAGTACCGCACAGGCAGGTATTACTCTCCGAACGCGGTGTCCGAGCCTCCCGTGAAGCCACCAAGTGAAGCAACGATAGGCCACCAGCCTGTACCACCTGTGAAAATGAAAGATGCAAACTGTATTAAAATGACAAAACTTTCGTATCACTGTCGATTCAGGTAAAAAATGTCATTCTGCTTTGAAAAAAATTCTATCTAGAAAATGCACAATATGGAACCAATTTACATGCATTCGAATGATATGTAGATGTAATTTTATATGTGGGAGACGACCATGACATAGTAGTGGCATCACTGACATCACAACCAGAGTATACTTACTCGTTACTCGGATTACGCGGACGAACAGTGCCGCGAAGTTCGTGCATAAGCACGGTCCGTGAGAGGCAGGCTTCCCTGAACTCTGGCAGCTCGGTGATGGATTGCGGACTTGGCTCGCCTTCCGAAATGTAGGCCAAGCACCCGGAATTTTCACGGCAGCAGCAGTTCTCCTCCTCAGTTGGCATTAGCTCGCACCGATTGCACGTGCACCAGGTGGAGACGCCGTCCATGCGACATGGTCCAGGCTCTTCATCCGTTGACTGGTCCTCCCAACTGCCGTCCGAATCCCCATCGTTTCCGCGTGCTTGCCTTTCCAGTAGTTCCTCCTCGGTGTACTCGGGCTTGTACATATACGGCATTATTGTAGCCATTGTGTGGTAAAGAAAGTAAAATAATTTACAGAGATGGTACAGGTGTTCACAAGGCCTAGAAGCGGCGAAGGTAGCTGACCAGAGCACAGAAACGAGTCACAGAATACTCAAAGTAACACACAGAGAGTAATGGAATCGAAAATCTGCTGCTGTGTGTTGTGAAACGGTGTGTTTATACTTATTGAGGAAAGAGGCGTCCTGCCATTTCCATGGCGACACTTCATTAGCTGAGGCGCAGCGATTGTTGACACGAAACGTGCTTTGGCGTTGGGAAATGGGCGGTACGCGTCTGCTGATGTCAGGCTCAGGGGCGGGGGATTTCATTTAGTGCCGCAAAAGCAGGTGAGCCAGGGCGATGGGGGGAAATGATAGGATTATCAGAAAATGGCGGCTGATTTCGAGTGCGTTAATGGACGAAAAGTCGGGTAAGGTCCATAGGAAAGTTTTCTACGATCTACCGATTTATGCTTAAAAACACATGGCCGAACCATAGGAACAATAAAAAAAAAAGTCCCGGAACTATCCTTTAACACTATGAGCATAAGTGGGCACAATATACTGACCCTGATGAAGGTCATCATATGCTGAAACTAGTTGGTTCATCGCCCTATTTGCCTTCGGTGTGTGTGCGCTCAAGCATTTCTCTTTATTGTGTGTTGTATTTGTATGGTGGGGGTAGCCCTTTGACCTGCCAACGTGCTTAAGCATTCTTACGTTGTAGTACGACTCTGGTGATTGGTTAACTGAGGCAATTGGTTTCATGTGACGGTGCAATCTTTCTGTTGTATAACAAAAGAGCCAGTAGTTAACCATACCACTACCATACCACTCTGAGCCTATCCCTCCTTGTCTCTTGGAATTAGTGTATATTGTGTCTTTGCAGCACAGGCATTCAATTTTAAGTATTGTTTTTAACCCTGGATTGTCATTTTTGTTTATTTTTGTTAATGCAGTTTTGACCCCTGATACCAAGGTTTACAGTAGGGTTCTCATGGTCTTGATCCTGCGATGTGTGAATGGGGCATTTACAAACTGGCAATTGGGCGCAAAGTGTGCACAATGCAATTGAATAAATAAAAATAATGTAAACTTTTAATGGTGTGCTTAGTGGTGCACCGGTAATGTGGCAGCTTGGCAGAATGGACATTGGCAAATGATCTGCTAAGTGGCAATGCTGCTAGGAATAATGTGACCTGGCAATATTGGGCCTGCTGGATTCGAATATACATACATACATTAAAAAAAACAGAGAATTATATGTATTCATCGAAATATCCAGCTCCTTGCGCCATTGCCATTTTGAATTTACCAACTTGACTCTAATTTTGAGCCAATTAATTCCATGAATGTCAAAAACCTGGAAACGTTTGCCAAAATTGAAGTTTCTGAACTAAGTCAGCACTATATTAAGTAAGTAGCACTCTAAAGTCTGTGCGAACCCTGGGAGCAGACAGAATTGGGGTGTACGCTGAATGCTGCGGGTTGACAGACCGGGGTGGGCTGGCCTATAGGGAACTGGGGAGATTTTCCGGTAGGCCTATGCGCCCTGGGCTGCTTTTGTGTGTTAGAGGTATCCTATTGAATTTTCCAATTTTCGAAGAAGAAAAGGGTGGGGCTTGCTGGAAATGTGTAAAGGGGGGCACTTTTTTGAAACATTATTTCCAGGGCTTCTTTTGGTTCCCAGTCCACCCCTGCTTACGAATGGATGCTGGAACTGGAAGCAGTTGTTCTGGGGGTGGGGTAAGGGTTGACTGAAGCACCCCAACCACAGTGCTGACGTGATTGCAGCTCCCCTGATAGATGAGCCTTGCACCGAGGGTGAATTTGTGAGATCCACCTTAAGGGTGTTTGTGGTCCAATCCAAGTCACATGTCTGTGAACTGGCCCCTAAAATCCTCATAAGCGACAGTTGCTGCTTTCATGTGCCTGTGGCGTCTGTAGAACCTGAAAGGCCTGCGTTAGGAGATCTGCAACCTTTGGCTGTCCAGATGTTTTGGACTACATCTCCCGTCCTTCCTAGCCAATGCAGTGAAGAGTAATAGATCATGGGAGCCGTAGTTCAGAATAACTAGAGAGCAAAACAGGATACTAGGGCTGTGGAAGGAAGAGGCCAGACGAGGAATTATTGGTCCTGGTTTTTACCAGTGTTTCATGTCGCCTTGAAAAGGATCCTAGTTTTAAGAATGTGCTCTTGCTTTCAATACTGCCTGCTGTTGCACATGCAGCAGTAGTCGGGCCAAAGCCATTTTGTGCATGTCAAAGAAGGATAATATGTCTGCATAAGTGAAAAGCTTCTCCCTAAACCATTTCCTTTCTTTTGTTTCTTTAGCTCTTTCGAGAAGTTCGGATTATGAAAGGATTGAACCACCCCAATATTGGTAAGGAATTTCAGAATCTTGGTTATAGCATAGAGGATAGTGGAGCGGGAAAATAACATTAAGTAAAAGGTCAGACCTTAAATTTGGATGGTGATGCAAGCATCTGGGTCTGGAATAAAGTTTTCTCTTCTTACTTTGGGGATGGTTAAATGCCCCACAACTTAAAGTGGTTGTGTTAATAAACATTTTAAAGCTGGATTAAGCCTTGGCTATGGAACAATAGTTTATTTTTAGTAAGATTTACACAAGATACTTTTAGTGTGGAATTCATGTGTTCATTTTGTTTCTGAAGTTGAGATGTACAAATATCCCTATTCCTGCGAGTGGTAACCCTCTTCGGTCACGCTTCAGCAACAGGCTGATGGTTACTATTATAAGAGCAAAATGTGTCTTTTTGGGGAAGGGGTTATTTGTTTTAAAGAAAAAGGTCACAACATTTTGCTGCAGTGTGGTCCTGTTTAGCTAAGATATACTATGGTATATCTACACTCGTGCTTACCTAGCCCCAGCATCATGATGCAGTCCAACACAAATTCGACACCTCACCCCAGCCCCAACACCGCGCATCCTCACACCTCTACACCTAATAGCTGCACCAGACTGTGCAGACTGAGGACACGCACACTACCTAGGTCCTTCTCATCGCAACACATCCCAGCATCACTCAGAAACTATAGATTAGGTTCTCGCACATCTGTCTCTCACAACTTTGTGGGTAGGATTCCCCACATCCCCACACCGTGTTCCAACCTCACACCCACCACTATACCATCCACCCCACCCAACTTCAAGCTGAAAAAACAAACGAAACAGCGGCCTCCCAACAGAAGTCAGGTAGCACCTACACTCAAATGCGCATTACTTAACACTCGATCGCTCACTGCCCATGCCTTAGAAATCAACGAGCTCATCTCCAGCTTCGACCTAGATCTGCTAGCCATCACAGAGACTTGGCTGCATGAAGCCTCAGGCCCCGCCATTACCCTAGCTGTACCAGTAGGCTACTCCATCCTTAGACAAGACAGACCTACAAAATCAGGGGGAGGGGTTGCCATAATCTATAAAGACATCCACCATATCAGGCCCACACCCCACACATGGGAAGGGAATGCAGACATACTATCGGCCAAACTATCCCTCTCTCACAACAACACCATTAACATTCACGTCATCTACCGGCCTCCAGGACTCCCAACCGATTTTCAAGGGCAAATCACGCATATTCTCAGCGAAAACCTAAAAAAATCCACCAAAACCTTACTCCTAGGTGATCTTAACCTAGGCTATAATGACCCAAAGGACAAAACAGCAACCTCCTTCCTCAAGGACCTCTCCAACCTAGACTTCACACAAAAAATCCTGTCACCCACCCACTCCAAAGGCAGAACTCTTGACTGGCTGGCCGACCATAACTGTAACTCCTCTATCACATCCAACACATTCCTCCCTTGGACAGATCACAGCTGCATACAATTCTCTATCCCTACGTTACCTACCAGAAAAACACCAGTACATAAATCCGCCACCCTAGCCAGAAGCTCCAAAAAGTTAACTGCAGACAATCTACTCCCCCTTCTCAACACCCCATGCCTCGCCCCTCCTTTCCCTCAAGATCCTAACATCCTAGCAGACATACTCAAGGATACGCTCACCAATGCTATAAACTCCATCGCTCCTCTAGAAGAGAAAAAAGAAAAAAAATCCTTCCACTCAAACGCATGGTTCACAGAGGACCTCCAAGCTCTGCGTGACAAAAAGCGCCAAGCACTTAAAAACTGGCAGGCCAACCCATGCGACATCACCAAAGACTTATTCAAAGTCACTGCAAAAAAATACAAAACCGCCATCTTCAATGCCAAATCTGAATCATACAACCGTCGAATACTAGACTCAAAGTGCCACTCAAGAGAACTCTTCTCTATCTTTAAAGAGCTCACAGTGCCTCCCACTTCCTCTGACGAGATCATCAAGGATGAAGGCTGGTGCAACAGTATCCAAGCCGCCATGCTCAACAAAATAGACCTCTTACAAAACAAAATCCGCGACCACTACAATACCTTGCCAAAACAGAGTCGACACTTAGATTCCCAATCCCATAGCAAAACCACTAACATTCCCAAATTTGCCTTTAAAGAAGTTTCAGAACTAGAAGTCCTGGACATACTGAAACATCTGAAACCATCGACTTGCAAAGCCGATACATGCCCCCCTAAATTAATCAAGGACTGCGCTGAACCACTTGCCCCAATCATTACCGCATTCATTAATGCCTCATTCAAGTCCTGCTCTGTCCCAGACAGTCTTAAAGAAGCCTGGGTGCGCCCACTTCTAAAAAAGCCCACTCTCGACCCCACGATGCCTAACAATTACAGACCTATAACAACTGTCCCCTTCCTTCTCAAGATTCTAGATAAAGTGGCACACAGCCAAATCCAACTATACCTCGAATCTAACTCCATCCTAGGCACCAGACAGTCAGGCTTCCGCAAAGGTCATGGAACAGAGACTGCTTTGCTGGACCTAAAAAACCAAATAACCAAGATATTGGACAAAGGTAAACCCGCCCTTTTACTTCTCCTCAACCTCTCTGCGGCATTCGACCTAGTGGACCACAAGACCCTCACCTCACACCTCTCCCACTCCGCACATTTCTCTGACCAAGCCACCTCCTGGATAACCTCATTTCTTGAAGGGAGGGCCATGAAAGTCTTTTCAAACATTTCGAGCGCAACACCATCCATAATACACTGCGGTGTCCCTCAAGGCTCCTGTACAGCACCTACGCTTTACAATCTATTCACTAAGCCCCTATTCGAGAAACTTGATGCACTTGGGATTGCCTACACCAACTACGCCGACGACACCCAAGTGCTCCTCCCTCTATCAGGCTCATACCACAAAGACGCCCTAGCTCTAAAACTCATATATGCCACCATTCAAGCCTGGATGGCCACTAACGGCCTATGTCTTAACGGGGATAAGACTGAAATCCTTATCCTCGGCCAAAAATCCACACTGGCCAGGCTAGACAGCTGCTATGCCAATTTCAACATCGACAACTGCACTATCCCAGTCCTATCCTCTGTGAAAACGCTAGGGGTCTACATTGATGCAACCCTGTCCATGGACAAACAAGTTAGTGCCATTGTCTCCGCATCTGCACTAAGCACTAAACTCATCAACGCCATTAAACCATTCCTTTCCAAAGAAAACTGCCTTTCAATAGCAAGAGCTACCATAGGCGCTAAACTTGACTATTGCAATGCACTTCTAGCCGGCACCTCTGAAAAAAACCTAAACAAACTCCAGGTCACCCAAAATAACGCTCTAAGAGCAGCACTAAACATCTCCAAAAGGGACCACATCTCACTGGCAAGGCAATCAGTTCACTGGCTCCCTGTCAAAGAACGCATCACCTTCAAGGTACTGACTACTACCCACAAATGTATCCACCACACTGCACCATCATATCTCTCAGACACCATTCTCAGACAGACCTCATCCAGACCTACCAGACTCTGCTACACTAACCAACTCACTGTACCACGCATCCACAAGGTTACAGCCGGGGGGCTGGGTTTTCCCTACATAGCACCAAAACTTTGGAATAATCTCCCCCACGCTCTAAGAGCAGAAGGCTCCCTCACAGCGTTTAGAAAAAAACTCAAAACCTCTCTCTTTAACTAAAATTCCTCTACCTACTGCCATTCAGGCACACACTGCTAACTATTGCTACTGCCCAAACTGTATGCATGTATGCCTCTGTATGCTGTAACTAAGACGCGCTTTCCCTGTAACCAGCGCTATTCTGTAACCAGCGCCACGATGCCTCAGGGCTGATTCTGTGCGCTTAACAAATGCGAATAAATAAATAAATAAATAAATGGTCTGTTTTTAATATATATATTTTTTTAATACACCTCTTTGGAAATCACTCTTTTCATGAAGTGTTGTGAACTGAATATATGACTGGAAATCCCTCAGATGGCAATTGTCGGATCAATGCAGTAGGACAATCTAGATGGAAATCCCACCAGCTGTTGAATGAAAGGACCTTCACGCCTCGAAACGACTCCCTTGTTCTGCTACTTAAATCGGCACAAAGGCTGCTTGGCAGTTCCAGGGGTATCTTTGGTTTAGTGGAATCTCTGTGAGCCTCAATAAAAGATGGTCGCTTCACTATAAATTGGCAGATTTCTACCTTTAGGAAATCCCGGCATTAAAGATTTGTCCCTGTTTGCTCCACAAAAGACCACGTTCCGTATTGCGCCACACCCGTCCTGTCCCTATTTATGCAAGCCCTATTCCCATGCCCATTTCTTTTCTGCAGGCCTACATTATCTGTCTACACACCAATGCCGTGTATCTACGGCCGCCACTGTCAGGATTTGAGTGAAGGGTCTTGTTCTTAAAGGCCACTCTTCAGAGTCACCCTCATATGTTCCTATTCCCTGTCTTGCAGTCAAGCTCTTTGAAGTGATCGAGACGGAGAAGACGCTCTACCTGGTGATGGAGTATGCGAGCGGCGGTGAGTAGTATTGCTTGGTGATTGGAACTTTGGAAGTGACTAGAAGCTGGTGGGTTGCTTCGTGTGAGAGTAAAAAAAAGTCTTAAATCTTCTCTCTATGTTCTTCCACATGTACCCTCATGCTGTACACGCGTGTACAGTGCGCCGTTACTTCACAGCTAGGTTTGTGCCACATAAAAACGAGCACATACTTGCATGTATCCCAACCAATCAGTTGCCCACCCCTCTTCCACTTTGAGGGAGTGGGGAGGGGGATGGTTGGTTGTGAAGTCAAATTTGCCAAATAGTCCGTTATGTCTGTGGTCCCCTCATGGTCACTGACTTGAGTCTGGTAAGACTTGGTTGAAGTCTACTTTAAGTGCTCTGCCCAAGCTGTACCTACTGGCGCTAGGCAAGGCCAGCTCCCTATGCTGTTTTCCCTGTTGTCCCTTTCCTCTCTATACCTTTTTCTTCTTTATTCCCCTCTTTCCGCTTCTATAAAATTCTGCACGGTTGTAGCAGTATGTCGACATTGCATTAATACGGACATGTCATTTTGATAGTCTTAAATTATTGAGGTTCTCCGTTGATTGCACCTTTACATTTGAACTGATTCCAATATTCGGAGCATTCCTATATTTCTTCCCATATTGTTTAAGACCCTTTACACTGAGGCTAGTGGACTGCTCTGTCCATGTCATAATATGAACTTTAACCCCAGTTCCTCTCAAGTGTTGGATCATTCTGTTAATTTCCCAACTCACATTTGTTCTACCGTCCCTTATACATGGTCTCTGCTCTTATTTGGCTTACTTTCTCTTCCCTCCCCTCTCACCAGGTCTCCCCTTTCCTCTTCTACGACCCTGCAACCCAGCCTCCTCATCAGTACCCCCATTTGACCCGCTGCCTGACGCTTTCAAGGTCTAATGTACTGCTGTTTCTTTTAGGTGAGGTGTTTGACTACCTCGTGTCCCATGGCCGGATGAAGGAGAAGGAAGCACGGGCCAAATTTCGACAGGTGAGGATAAAATGGCGGCAGTTATACATGCATGGAAAATGAAGGCTTAAGAGTCAGTGGGTATCAATGGCACAAAACCACTAATGAGAACACAGGACCACTTCCCAAACTCGCCCGCCTTACTAATGAGGGCCCAGATTCTTTTCCCATTCTAGAGCTACTGCATTAATGAGGGCACCGCATCACTTCATTCTAACTCAATCTCACTAATGAGGGCACTGCATTACTTCAATTCTAGCTCACTTGCTTCCCATACTAGCCCCACCTTACTAATGAGGACCCAGAGTTCCTTCCCGTTCTAGAGCTACCTCATTAATGAGGGCACTGTATCACCAATCTCACTAATGAGGGCATAGCATCACTTCCTATCCCAGCCCAAGCTTTCTGCTGCAGGAAATGGTGTAGGTTTGCTGCCCTTGAGGGACTATAGAGAATATTGTAGGAGCCCTGGATGTCAAGGGGCTCTGGGAAATCATGTAGAAGGACTGCCTCTTGGGGAGCTTTAGCGAGTGGTGTAGGGGTGCTCTTAGTTGCAGAGCTATAAGGAGTGATAGAGGACTATGTTGTGTAGGAGCACTGGTTGTGTATGCTTAGGAAACCTTGGAGCTCTGCTGTGAGAGTTGTAGGGCAAAGGGGTAGCAGTGCTGGCTTCGGGACACGCCTGGGCTGCAGTGGATGCGTGCTGGGGAGAATGGAGGAGGACAGCCTACAGTGCAGACCCTGTTGAGCAAATGTTGAAGGAGCACCGCCCGAGGTGCGGTTATATGGGATGGTGCCACTCTGTTTAAAGTTCGTACCCATGCTCATCTCCATTTTCTTTTTAATGCCCCCTTTCCTTGTTTTCAACATTCATTTTAAACGCCCCTTAATCTCGAAATCAAGTAGTCTGCAAGCCTTTACAATACCCTGATGCTTGGAAATGTCTTACATGCACAAGACAACCAGACCTGTGTATTGTGCTGCTTGTCTTCACATCACAGAAGTGTTTTACACAAGCACCTTCTGCATAAAATGTGCAAGTGTGCACTCATTACTGTGTCAGGCTTATTTGGTGCAGCCATTTACTGTGGCAAATAGGCAGAATGTGAGAGGCTTTGGGTTGCATATGTCCCCTTCCCAGTGAGCTGTGCCTTGTTAGGGAAAGGGGCCATTAGCACTCTCCAATTCACACGTGTCTGCCCCCAACCCAATAATAAAAGATAAGACCTCAAAGAAACAGACTTGGGCAATGACCTGGGGGCCTGTGAAGCTCAGCTATGGTTTTTACCATGGCCTGGCTTTGTTACTTCAAAGCTCTTCTTAGTGCCAATCTGTGTTAAGCCAAAAAAAAGTTGGTAAGGATTTCAAGGAGGCAGACATGTGTTTTACACATCAAAAAAGCACCCCTTTTCCTCATCTTTGGGGACAAGGCTGCGTACCACACATCAGTTTAAGTGTCCCCACCCAGGGCAAGAGCATTGACTGAGTGGTAATGGCAAGTTGGTGGCGGCCATTGGGAGGAACAGTTTCTGCGGTTTAGGTCTGCATCATTTCAGGGGGAGTGGAAGGGCAGCTGGCTTGTGTACACTCATTAATTGATTAGTCCTGGCCTAGCATTGATTGCTTTTCCTGCTAGTTAATAAAGGCTGGGTGAGGGGCACTCCTCCTTTCACGGGGCCTGCCGCATGCCACCCATCGATCAGAGAACAGGTAGGCTGCTAATCACATCTGCACATGATTAATTCATGCCAACTGCAATCTTCCTTAAGGGAAGGCCTTACTGTGTGGTTCAGTAGGCCTTTCCCTTACTTTAACATGGTGCATGCTGACATTTCAGCTTCCTATATGTGGCTCCACCCGACACTTCTCATTTAACATGTTCCAAATCTCATGATGCTACTCTGACCTGTATAGGCAACACAAACAGGGAGGAGAGTGGAGAGGGGGAAATGCAGTCTGTGCTCTAGCACCTTGAGGCATCTGTTGTGCTAGATGGAATAACCAAGAAAATACTTCAGACCCAATAACCGGACAGACTCAAAGGAGATGGTAAAATACTGCTTTAATCTCAAGAAGTAAAGCAGGGCGAATAAACTCTAATCAAATCGACTCATACAGGATCACACTATCTTATTTGTTTTTAGTTTATATAATGCTAGATGCGTCATCTATGAGGTCATCCTACATGGAAAACTTCAAAAACCTATCGAGGGGTGGGATTGGATGAAAGGATCATTTCTACTTATAGAACATGTGTGCGGTAGTCTTAGTCTCTGATTGGTGGTTTGTTTTCTGTAAGACGCACCCTGAGCTAGTTATAAAAACATGCGCTTCAAGGCCCTTGTCATAGCAGAATATGTGGCAGCGGACTCCTATTTTGCAACATATGTAAACTTGCTTGGCAAGCTATTCTAATAGGTTGGCATCCTAACTCCAACCTTGGACATTCGGCTTTCTAGCACCATGTACACAGAAACAAAATTTAGGTGCTTGGAGATAAGTGAGCTCTCCCCTTGTTACCCCAATTAGGCCACCGTCTTTCATCGGTAAGCCTCATGCCAACGTCTTCCGTTTGAAGACTAACCTTGCCAGTCTCCAAGGTTTTGGGACATTGGAGGGAGTGTAGGCACATCATGATCATTCACCTTCTGCACCTCGCGGATTGCTTCTTTCTACGATAGGTGTGAAGGGCACGAAATTAGGTCATCTTCCCATTTAGTGCTGGTTGCTATGCGCCCATATACAAACAGTTGTCCTTTCCCAGCATCCTGGCTCTCCTGATTTTTCAGTCATGTCTGAGCAATTCATTCTCTACATATCAACAACTTGTATCTTCTCTCCAAATTGGGATGGATACATATGTTTTTTCTTTGTCCGCCGTAATCCCCTCTCCATCCTTTTTTAAAAATTATATTTATTGCATTTGTTAAACCCCCAAACCCGGAGGCATCACGGCGTAGAATACTTGGATCCATTATCTGGTTACAAAATGAATTGCAAGACAACTACAATCATACACAATACCATAGTGCGATACATGAATGGAAAGGGTAAAACTAGCCTTAGCAATGGAATCATTTTTGTCTTTACATATGTATCTTTGTATGGAAAAGTCTGTCTCGGTCGGCATCTTAAAGTTGCCCATTTCCCTTTCAATTGGCCTCTCGTAGTGCAGGCTGCTGGATGACTAAGACATTTTGTATCGTGTGGAGACGTTTCTCTTGCAACAATTGCCGCATTCATAGCATACGCTATTAGGGAGCAGACATAGCAACTTTCTTCTGACGTTCTCTCTCCCACCTTTCATGTGCTGAATAAGTTATTTGCCAAATGAGCCAACTTATATAAGTATACTTTCAGCATCTCTCTTTACTGGGGGAAAAGGGTTTTTTAATATTAGAACGTAATGGGATTCTTAGTCTCTTAATCTGGAAAATAGGAATAATGGGGCTGGTGGGGGATGTCTTATTTTCTGGTTTCTTGCTGTTTATAATATTTGTGAATGCCAATGTTAGGAGAACAGTCGGAATCAGAATGCCACAGAAAACGCCACATCATATTTTGTTTAGTACATCTTTTTCTTGGAGCTACAGCTCCCACCTCTTGAAACATTTCCATTGTCGCCACTTTATTTTTAATATATTTTTGTTTTTATCATTTTACTGTAGTAAATGTATAACAAAAACTGGAAAATGATTGCCAAAACAATTCTTAAAACAATGAGGCCCTTCTTTGGCTCTCTGAAAAATGTCACAATGTTTGTAGTTCTTCGTATTATAAATGGATAAGATTGAAGTATTTAAGAGAAAACAGCAAGTAAGAATGCGTGGACGATGGGCAACATAAAAGCTCAAATATTTTTTTCCTTCTTTGATTATTTCATCATTTTCTCTATTTGTCTAGGGAAGATATTTCAAGATTACTGCAGATGAATGAATCCATAAATCTATCCTAATCTAAGTGTTTTGCTTTCTTTATCCAAGTTCTTGACCAACGATCTTGTGGTCATTCTTTGTTTTTCTTCTCTTGCTTCACTGTGGGGACTTTCTCTGCTGGTGACGGGTGCAGGAGAGGTCAATGTTGCTTCACTTTTATAAGGCTCAACATCGTGCAGGTGGATCCCGGCCCTCTTCCTTTTAACTTCACTGCAGTAGAGCATATGTCCTCCACCTCGTGTGGGCCTTCAAAGCGAGGGGTACTGCAGGTGCATACACATTTGCATACTAACACTTGGTCCCCTATATATACTAGTAGTGTCTTTAATGCATTTTCAAAATTGATTTTGATTGTTCATTAATAACACGCTTAATAATGGTTTCTAAGCGCGGGATCATGATTCAAACCTGTCTTGCGCTGTGTTACCCTGCATCCAAGACAAACATGTTGCCTCTGAGCTATCCTTCCTCCCCTTGATAGGCAAATTGTCCTTTGTTTAATTTTGACCCTCACTGTTGATGCTTGATCTTTTGAGAAATAAGGGATATTTTGAGTCATCGTTTTTTAATAATCGTGTATTTCATCTCCTAGTGCCCTGGCTACACCGTGGGTGTCTGTATTTGCCCTAGTTAGGGGGGTGAGATATCATCTAATGTGGCGTCCAGTCACCAACTCATGGGGCGTTAACTGGTTATCTGAACCAGGTTGATTTCTTATTGCATATAATGCAAGGGGTAGGCAATGTAGCCATCCTTTCTTTAATGACAATTTAATCTTCGTTATCCTTTCCTTCAGAAGTCCATTTAATTGCTCACATATTCCGTTGGCTTGCGGGTGATAGGCAGAAGAAAACCTATGCTTCGTGCCTAAAAGCAAGACTATTTTCAAAGAGTTCATTCACAAAATGCGGTCCATTATCGGATTGCAAAACTTCTCACTCCCCTTCTTGGAAACAACTTATGGTCTAAAAACTTCACAGCGCATGCAGCATCAGTCCATCTGGAAAAGGGACCAACTACAACTATCCTGTATGGCCATTACATGTTTGCAACATATCCACATAGTCTATGTGCAAATGTTGAAAGGGGCCATTAGGTCTGTGATTTACTCCTCTCACTGTTCGCAAGGTGTACCCTGCCGTCAACTTCTGGCACACAATACAGTTTACAATGAACAGTGCCAGATGTTCACTGAGTTTAGTATATATATTATAGCAGCAGCTAGACTCTCGAGTCACATGCGCAGGATAGTGGAGCTGCTCCAATGCTAGAGACATAACTGAGTTTCCTGTACTATCCTGCCTCCAAATTGCCTCAGTGGCGGATTAATAACCACCTTGCTTTTTCCATAGCTGCTTTTCTTCTTGCGATGCTCGTCCTTGTAATTCAATAACCGTACAATGGACGTCATATTAAATCCTTTTACCAACATGCATTGCCCTGTCACTTGCTTCACATCTTGTATCTCCTTCAACTATGGTTGAACACTATGTGGCACATTTGGCCTCTTAATTGGGTGACTGTTTCCGCAAGAGATTAAGTCTGTTCTTTTTGAATGCACTGCAGATTTTAACGATGGCTATGGCTGCTGGAAAGCTCAAGGCTTCAATGAGGTTGTTTAATAGCCCATCACTTGAGTGCTGTCTGCGTGAAGGAAGCCCCTTCTCTTCCAGTGTGCTAGGTCTGCGTGTACAGTTGACGTCATCTAGGCAGAGTTGGCGTACACTGTTACTTCTCTTCCTCAAAGCTTTGTAGTGCATCAGTAAGCACGGCTAGGTCTGAAGCCTATGCTGAATATGTAATCGTCTGCTCATTAATACTTCAAAGGTGCCTTCTTGGGTCATCCCAATTGTCTCACACCAGTAAGTTGGTCAATTTTGGATAAACCATCAATGAAAACCACTGCCCCCTTCTAGAGCATTCTCTCTAACATGGGCAATATCATTATAACGCTCTTGATATGTAACAGTCATGCACATCATCATCTTCTCCCACTGTTTCAGCTATAAACATTGCTGTATTCACTGTGCTACATATTACCAATTTTTGTTGCAGGGTTTGAGATAATTACTTCATACCTCAATTCTGTTTGAGTGGTCAATGTACTCTTGGGATTCTCTGAGATTGCAAGTAATCCATGCTCTACAAATAGTTACGGAATGCCCCATAGTTATACTTGAAGCGTTTTCTATGGCAAATGCAGCATCTGCCAAAGATTGTTCACAAGGGTAGTGTCCCTCCATGACTGGATCTAAAATCCCACTGTAATAAGCCAATGGTTTATGACCATGTCCTAACGTCGTCTGTGTAAGCACTGCTGTCATGACTTCTCCATTTTAAATGGGGAAATAATTAAAATTCTTCACTGTAATCTGGAATCCCTAATACAGGAGCTGTGCTGATTGAATTTTTTAATTAATTAAATCCTTCTGTCATGTCCTATGTCCATGCTAATTTAGTTTTGGCCACATGTGCTTCTTCTCAGGTATGTGCTGTAGTCAAAGACCAAGGCTCTGCAATAATGGCATAGACCTAAAAATTACTGCATTTGTCTCACCGTTTTTGGCTGCACGGTTATCATAATGGCTTCTGCTCTTTCAGGAGTCTCTTTTCCCTTCATGCGAGATTAACTGTTGTGTGTATATATAGTGCTTCTTCTTGACAATACTGTAATTTTTCTTTGTCTACTTTGTACCCTTTCTCTAGTATCGTCCTACGTTTGACCATCTTCTGTGCATCTCTCTTCTATCTCACTGCCCACGAAAATATCATCCACGTATTGAATTATTGTGCTTTCGAGCTCAACATTCCTTATTCCACATGAAGGACTCTATTAAAAATAGGAGACTCACAGTACCCGCAAACAAGTATGTTTCTGGTGAATTGTTGTATATAAAAAGGAAGTTGAATCCTGGGAGTCTTTGTGAAAGGGAATTGAGAAAGGCATTTTTCAAATCGACAACAGTAAAATACCTGACTGTTGACGGGACATTGCACAATGTTGTTGTAGGGTTTGGAACTAAAAGTAACTCTGCCTCGACTATATGGTTTAAAGGGCAAAGGTCCTGGATAAATCTCCACTACCCCCCACCCACCACCCCTTCGATTTCTTAATATGGTACACAGCCGTGTTGCACAGCAAATCTGATGGTACCAGAATACCTTGTTTGGGTAGGGCATGGATATGGTTTTGAATATCCCCTCATCCGCTTCTCTGGACATTAGGTAATACTGTTTTGCATGTGGCAAAATAGCTGCTAGTTTAAGCTTAATTTTCATTGATCCTATTCCTTTCAAAAGGCCCAGGTCCTATGAACTTGTGGTCCATAAAATACTTTGTGCTCTTTCCATGTCTTCCTGAATAAGAGTGCCTTGTTTTTGCCAATGCCATTCTCTTTGGTACCTCTGTGCTGTCAACTTTAATCATTAAAAAGAATACTAATTCGTCATCTGAATAGTCATCCCTAAATAGTTCCTCATCTGTCAAGTCTGTCATTTTATATCCTTCATTGAGGGCTATTACTGCTCTCCATCCTGTTCACCAATCGCCTGTACCATGAAGCATCACCCTTTCTTCTCCTACCACTGCTGCTTCCAATTCCAAAGGAATATCTTGCCCATCTTCATCCATTGGAATTTCTGGCCTGAACAAAAATGTGTCTGGCATCCTTATTATTTTACCTGTTAATTTAGGTAACCATGAAAATAAAATGTGCACTCTATACAGAAATACATCTTCATCTAGGGGAACTCCCCTTAAAGCTTTCGTTCCTGCAAAGGCTAGTATAAATTCCCTCGCGTTTATGTAATGCATCCCTGGGGTTGAACACTCTTAAGATATTGTCATGTTAAGTTTCGTCATCAAATCGTAACCGAATATATTCACTGGTGTCTGTTAGAACATGGAACTGGCATAGACATGTTGTGTTCTCCTATATAAATGGGTAATTTATCAGTAAATGGAACACATGAATGAGTCGCTCCAGTGACCACAAGAAATGAGTGTGTTTGCCTTCTATCATCACCTTAACCCGTGGTTCCTCTTGAGAGGCGGGGGAGGGGGCTGTCCTATTGTTGGTACAAATTCATGCCTGTGAAACGATTTCCTCCCACCACAGTCACGCTGCCTAATTTGTGTTGAACTACCTGTGAAGCTCCAGTGTCCATCTGCCAGTGTGGTTCACCGGTTTGTTTGGATATAGTGGATCTGTTGTGTGGGTGCCTGTTGCATTTGCATAGGTGTTTTCTGTTGCTGCCCCTGTACTGATTGTGTCTGCATTGGTACTTGTTGAAATTGCTGCGGTTGTGACATTTGTGTCTGCTGAAATTGCTGTGCTTGTGGCGTGTATGCCTGATACTATGTGTGATCTTGGACATAATATCCCTGCGAATCTGTATTATAATGTGAAGCATATCCTGCCCCCCGTTCCCTCTTGGAGATTGCCATTTATGTTGTTGCATGCCTCCTCTACTTCTACATACTCGAACCATTTGTCCTATTTTGCCACAACTCCAACATGTCAAGGGCTGTCTGCCATTCAACCCCCCCCCCCCCCTTCTTTGAGGGTTTTGAAATCCTCCTCCTCGAGGCCCATTCCTTCTGCCTCTTGGCCTATAATTATACCCATTCTGATCTTGAACCCTAACTTCATTATTTTGCTGTGGGAACTGCATCACTTGTGCCGTGCTTCCCTCATTACTTGTTAACACTGCTTCTATGGTGAACTTTGATCATTTCTTCGGTACCCATTTTGACTCTTCGTGCTTTCTACCCTCAGTTTTCTTCTCATCTTTCTCTTTCAGCATTCTGCAATATTGCATGATTGCCATTTGTATCTCCGGCCATGGTCTTGCTTCCATTCCCACCTGTTTTTTTTTTTTTTTTTAACAGCCTGTACTGTTTATGGCAGACCCTGACATAATATGTGGTAAAATAAAGCTACCGTTTTAGCCTACGTTTCGTGCGTTCCCGCATTCCATCTATCCTGAATATCCTGAACAAAAGTAATGGTCTTCCTCCTCTCTCATCTTCCTAGTCATTATCACCCCAATATCTGGTGTGTCTGGATATTGTACTCTAAGCGGTAGTTCTACAGTTATTAAACGGCGTCCCATTGTGCACTATTTTGTGCAGTTATTTGGATAACCTGCTCTTTTCCAAATGTCATCAGATTTCTCCCCAAGAATAGCTGATAAGCCTTTATATCGCCTACAGCTAACGTCATTCCTTATGTCCTTTTCACCAATTCCTTAATCAATTTTCTCACACCGGAAGTCAAATTCGGCAGTGTGCATTTAAAATTATCCTTATCCATCTGTGGCCTTGGTATACATTGTGGTCGACCGCCCCCCCCCACACCTCCTTGTCCCCTTTCTCTAATAGTGGGAATTGTGAAAACCCTGATCCTTTCTCATACTTACTATCCACACTCCTTGTCTTCTAAGCAGCATTATCATAGTTTGCTTATCTTCTTCCTGGCAATGCCCTTAGTCTGCTCACATAGGGCAGGGACGCATCCTCTGTACTATGCGATCATGCTTGTGGTTGTTCAGTATATGGTATTGGTTCTGGTGTTTTTCTTATAGCGCCCTCTAGTGTCCTAGGACTAGACCCTTAAGTAGGTTAGATCTTGAAGAAAGGGAAGAGGACAGGAAACAAAATAAAGAGATGCAAGAAGAAGGCACATGTGGATTTTCAAGAGAATCGAGTGTGGATAAAGGTGTAAAATGGTTAGATCTAGAGGGCGGAAACTATATGGACAAATGATGGATAAGAAAGGATATAGAACACATATCATCTAAACTTCCTCCTGTTCCCCTAAAGGATGCTCCTTTTTTGCCCTCTTGTGTTCTATATCCTTTCTTATCCCTCATTTGTCTATATAGTTTCCCCATTCCTGTTCCTATGCTCTCTATCTTCTTCTCTCCATGTTGGCATATCCAACGGTCCTTGCCATCCTCCATGGGATGGTTGTGACCCTCTCTTCTTCAGTCTGCTCTTGCATTTCTATGGGTGTCATGCTTCTATGGCATAAATATTCAATCTCAGTCTTTGCATCCCCTACTTCTGGTCATTTCTTCCTTCTGCTCATTTCCCTTGATTCCGCCTCCTCTCACCTTCTTTGTAACCTATGTGCTTTCAGTCTTTGGGCATAAATTTCTTCTTGTTTCTCTTCTTGCCTCTCCTCCCTTTTCTCCTCGTGCTTTCTTCATTCTTCCCTTCGCTTACATTCCTTGTCTCTCCTGTTTATATAACATCTCTTCCTTCTCTTTTGCTTTCTTGTCTTATTCTTCGCTCTCTTCTTTCTTGAACTCCACCAATACCTTGTCATCTAATTTAAGTAATATTTGTCCTCCTATCAATTAGTTCTGTACCATTGTACTAATTGATAACTCCTTTGTTTCTCTGCCTCTACTATCTGTTTATTCTCTCTCTCCTTTTTCTCATCACCCTGTTTACTTTCATAATGTGTCTGTATATGTTTGCGTTCTCTGATTTGGCTCTCTTCATCTGTTTCTTCACTAGTAAAGGCAGAGGGTTATGTTCTTGTGCATTTGTCTAGTGCCTTATATACCATTGGTATGACCTCCAAGCGCTTGTCGGTTGAACGCTCTTGGGACCGTAGTTCAGATCAGTGGAGAGCGGAGGGTAGCCTATAGTGCTTGGGTACACTTTGTATGTACTCAAGCCAGTGCGGTTGGCGCGTTGGTAGCCACATTCGAACACAAGGTGCAGTGCGGTGGTTGTTGGAGAACAGTGGAATGTGAGCAGCGAAGGTAGTTGGTCTCCGAGTCTGCATTCTGGCAGCCGTGGGCCTGTGTAAGAGATGTGTGCAGCTAGGACTATTTATTTTCTTTTTTTTGTCGGGTGTAGCTGCATTCTATCAGGCTGTTGCAGTGTTCATGGCGTAGTGTAGGTATGTGTGCAGCTAGTCCAAAACTGATTGAGGGGGTATAGCTGCGCTCTATTGTTTGTTGGTGTAAAGTGGCGAGTGAGTATATTGGTATGGGTGATGAGTGACTGCGCTTACTGGTAGGAGGCCTCTGATTCTGATTACTGTCGGAGCCCAATGTGCATGCCTCATCTATCCTGGTCGTTCGTGGTAGAGGATCTGAGTCAGATTTTTCGGTTAGTGCGGGTATGTTATGTTCGCTAAATTGGCGGGTCCTTGAATCTGAGGCTCTGTTTTAGGTGTCAGTGGGCCCATTTTCTGGGTCCCTGGTCATGGTGTAAGCCTTATTGCTTGCCTGACTTGAGCATACACCGCCTTGTATACCAGTTATGGGTGACATAAGGTCTGTATAGTGCTTTCAGGCCATTGCAGTATTGGCTCTGTGGGTAGATTCCCAGTAGCTAGAGCATGACATGGGTTAACAAAAACCGGGCAGATCGTGGTTGGGTGACTGGGGAGGCGTGAAATGGTGGTTTTGCAAATTAATATCCGGATGGGTAAATATGGTAAGAGCAGGCCAAGTTGCATTTGCGGTTGTGGGAAGATTGCGCTTGGGAGTGCTGCAGTGCGAAGTCTGCGGATTTGGCAGTATAACAGTGGTTTGTGTCTCCTGGGGGTAGTGCTATGCTTCCTTATGGGAAGATAGGGATTCAGCTTAATTTTGGGTGCTGCTGAGCTATGGTCTCCAGGATGATACAGACGTACGTACATGACAAAAGAGCAGTGCCGCGTGCCACCACCGAATGCTGAATCAAATGCTGAAAGGTGCACAATGCTGTAAAGGCGATGCAGTAGGGAGAGGGAGAGTATAACTTATGCCTTCCCCACTCTCCCTACTTCTGGTCTTGGAGCGTGGGGTATGTCCGGTCTAGTGAGATGAGCCTGCCAGGTTGAAGCATATGATTAATAGTGGCCTTTGTAGTCAGGCAAAGGTGCTGAGAGTCTGCAGCTGCATGTCTTAGAACCTGCTGGTTTCTAAAAGTGGCTTTCGAGCACTGACTGTTCCTGGTGGTGTCATTATTGGCCGGCTTCTGTAGCCAGCACTTATTTCTGAGTTAATGCTGCATAAGCCGAATTCTGGCCATAGGTTGAGCGCTTCGGCAGTCCTAGGCGGTCTCTTTCAGTGTTTAGGGAAAAAGCCAGGTTTTCACTGCTTCACGGAAGGCCATGTAGTCATAGCTGTGTTGAATGTGGGGAGGCAGTGAGTTCCACAGTGTTGGTGCCAAGGTAGAAAAGGCTGACCCTCCAATCTTGGCTAAATATCAGGCAGTTATCACTAGTAGGAGGGACATGCTAGATCTTATGGGCATGTTGGGAGGCAGGGCATAATCTTTTCTTGTAGGTATGTTGGGCTGGCCTTGTGTACTGCTCAGTGGGTGATGCATAGGATTTTGAAAGTGGCCCTTTATCCTAAAGGGAACCAGTGACGGGTGTTGAGAGCAGGCGAGATGTGGTCCCTTCGTCCCAGTGCAAGAAAGAATCTGGCGGCAGCGTTTTGCACTCTTTTGCTAAATTGGTAGGCCGGTGCCCCCAGATAAATGGAGTTTGCATAGTCTAGCCTGGACATGACAATGGACATAATAGCAGCCAGTCTGTTGGGGTAGGTGAAGTAAGGGAAGATGCATCTCGGGAGTATGAAGTGGTAGTGACAGGATTTGGAGACATTGATTTGGTGGGACAGGGTTAGGCCTGCATCCATTGTGCAGCCAAGGTTTTTGACTGTTGGCTGTATAAGGGGGAGTGCTGACAGGGGGGGGCACAGTGGTGGTTGCGGGAGTAGAGCTATGTTGCCGCACATCATGATCTGTTTTTCCAGGGTTCAGAAGGAGGTGGCTTCTTGTCATCCATATGTCTATATGTGAGGCAAGCTGCTAGGTCGGGTTGTGAATAGATGCCTGTTTTGGGTCTTTCCAGCTGAGGAGTAGGTGAGTGTGCCCCCATCCGCGACCCCATTGGCGTTTTTGCTTGCTTGTGTGCCCCCCCCCCCCTGGCCCCGCGCTTCCCTGCCTCCCATTCCAGGTATCCCCGTTGCCAGCCCGCCCCCACCCCTGATTGGCTGCTTGTGGTGCTCGCCTGGGTCTAGCGACCCGTTCGGCGCACCCACTCCTCTTTCCAGCTGAGGAGTTGGTCAGTGTGCCCCCATACGTGACCCCATTGGCATTTTTGTTTGCTTGTGTGCCCCGCGTTGCCCCGTGCTTCCCTGCCTCCCATTCCAGGTATCCCCGTTGCCCGCCCGCCACCCCTGATTGGCTGCTTGTGGTGCTCGCCTGGGTCTAGCGACCCGTTCAGCGCACCCACTTCTCTTTCCAGCTGAGGAGTAGGTGAGTGTGCCCCCATCCGCGACCCCATTGGCGTTTTCTGCTTGCTTGTGTGCCCCTCCCGGCCCCGCGTTGCCCCGTGTTTCCCTGCCTCCCATTCCAGGTGGCTCCTGCCACTCTAACCTACCTTTCAAGGCCTGCAGTATAATGTCAACCAGTGATTGTTAGCATATTCCACACTTAGATGGAATCTCTAAAAACCTCTCTGTGAAAGTTGAATTTAGAAGTGTCCCCAACAGCCTCTCTGAGAAAGTTGAATTGTAAGAACTGAAACTCTTAGAATTGTTCCCACTTGCATTTAGAAGTGTACCCAATGGCATTTAGAAGTGAACCCAATTGCATTTAGAAGCTGCGCCCAATAGCCTCTCTGTGAAAGTTGAATTTAGAAGTGTACCCAATTGCATTTAGAAGTGTATCCAATTGCATTTAGAAGCTGCGCCCAATAGCCGCTCTGTGAAAGTTGAATATAGAATTGTTCCCAGTTGCATTTAGAAGTGTACCCAATGGCATTTAGAAGCTGCGCCCAACAGCCTCTCTGAGAAAGTTGAATTGTTAGAATTGAATTGTTAGAACTGAAACTCTTAGAATTGTTCCCACTTGCATTTGAAGTGTACCCAATGGCATTTAGACGTGTACCCAATTGCATTTAGAAGCTGCGCCCAACAGCCTCTCTGAGAAAGTTGAATTTATAAGTGTACCCAACTGCATTTAGAAGTTGCGCCCAACAGCCTCTCTGAGAAAGTTGAATTTAGAATTGTTCCCACTTGCATCTAGAAGTGTACCCAATGGCATTCAGAAGTGTACCCAATTGCATTTAGAAGCTGCGCCCAATAGCCTCTCTGTGAAAGCTGAATTTAGAAGTGTACCCAATTGCATTTAGAAGCGGCGCCCAATATCCTCTCTGTGAAAGTTGAATTTAGAATTTCTCCCACTTGCATTTAGAAGTGTACCCAATGGCATTTAGAAGTGTACCCAATTGCATTTAGAAATTGCGCCCAACAGTCTATACCCATTTGCACTTAGAAGTGTGCCCAACTGCATTTAGAAGCGTACCAAATTGCAGTTAGAACTGTACCCAATTGCTTAGAAGCACCAATTAATCTTGGACTAGTTGAACCTGGAAGTGTGCCTATAAACGTGAGTCACCGAGCTTAGAACCACAATCAGCCCAAAGCTCGCACCAACCATGAGCGCACCAACTCCAACTTTCCTAGGAATTCGTGGAACTGCTCTTAAATGGATAGCTTCATTCCTCAAAGACAGGCACCAAATAACAACACTCTCCAGCTTTACCTCCCAAGCCGACCAGTCGACACGGGAGTCCCTCAAGGAGCATGTCTATCCGCCCTCCTGTTCAATCTCTACCTGATCACCCTCCCACCAATAATTCGTTCACACAAGGTCCTATGTTACAACTACGCCGACGACACTCAACTAATTCTAAAATTCCTGAACTCGAAACCCAACTCCCGACCCGACCTGGCATCCTGCCTCCTTAACATAGAAAGCTGGATGACCCAAAGCCACCTCTTGTTAAACCCCTCCAAAACAGAAATCATGGTTTGCGGCAACTCCGATCTTCTTCCGCACCCACTACCCTGGCCACCCACCATGGGCAACTCACCGACACCCTCCAGCACAGTGAAAAATCTTGGATGCACCCTGGACTCCGACATAACACTCTCACGCCAAGTCAACAATGTCTCAAAGTCCTGCCACTACCACCTTAAAACCCTTGGGCGCATCTTTCCATACCTCTCATTTCCCAACAGAGTCTCCGCTGTCCAATCAATCGTTACATCCAGACTGGACTACGGAAACCCCCTATACCTCGGAATCCATGCCTACCAACTGAATAAACTCCAAAGAGCACAAAACGCGGCAGCCAAAATGGTACTTGCGCTCGGTCGACGTATCCCCAGCCCTTAAGACACTGCACTGGCTTCCAGTAGCCCGTAGGGGGGCTTTCAAAACCTTATGCCTCTCCCATCGAGCACTGCATAAAACTGGACCTCAATATCTTCAAGACAAACTAATACCTTATCATCCCACTCGCACCCTAAGATCAAGCCGCCGCCATCCACCTGACTCCAGGAGCATCCCTGCAGCCCGCGAAAATCACCGCCGCAGGCCCGGATGCTGATTCGTTCCCCCGACCTGCCTGCCCCTCCCCTCCTGCCTTAAATGGAGGTAGAGGGTGCCGTGAGGCGAAGCCGGGAGAAGAGGGCCGCAGAAAAAGGCCAGCGCTCCTCTTAGCAGCTCCGCTGCGAGCGCATCTGAGAGCAGAGGCCACAACAGCTGATCTCATCTCTTTCGGATCAGCTGTTCACCATCTGCCTGCCGCGAGCCACGCGGCTCCTAAAATGGCCGCCGCCATCCACCTGACTCCAGGAGCGTCCCTGCAGCCCGCGAAAATCACCGCCGCAGGCCCGGATGCTGATTCGTTCCCCCGACCTGCCTGCCCCTCCCCTCCTGCCTTAAATGGAGGTAGAGGGTGCCGTGAGGCGAAGCCGGGAGAAGAAGGCCGCAGAAAAAGGCCAGCGCTCCTCTTAGCAGCTCTTCGCTGCTCGCAGTCTGCCGATCGCCGTGGAATCCTGCAGGAATCACAAGGTAAGGAGTCCCGCACTCCTGAACTACTCAATTCACTTGCAAAAAGGCAACAGCGTTTACGCACACGTACTCTCCCGAGCATATTGCTCGGTCTACCCATCCCCAGAAGTGCACGCAATACACGCCTACAGTCAAGAACCATGAAATCTGACACTAACCTAAAGGCTCCTTCCTCAGTACTGCATAGATCCCGTAGACTTAGCCACACAGCAAAACCGAGCCCACTAATTAAGCATCGCCTTAACCCATCTGCATTGGATACAATGTCTAAGTCTCACGATAACGTGTCACCCACACGATTGAATGTAATTACCGCAATCTGCAATTCTTCTACCACTGCCATGCTACCTAATGATGCAAATGCCACTTTATCTGTGTCTATGACCCCGGAAAATATGCCCCCCACTGGTCTGAATGTAATTACTGCAATCTGCAATTCTTCTACCACTGCAATGCTACCTAATGATGCAAATGCCACTTTATCTGTGTCTATGACCCCGGAAAATATGCCCCCCACTGGTCTGAATGTAATTACTGCAATCTGCAATTCTTCTACCACTGCCATGCTACCTAATGATGCAAATGCCACTTTATCTGTGTCTATGACCCCGGAAAATATGCCCCCCACTGGTCTGAATGTAATTACCGCAATCTGCAATTCTTCTACCACTGCCATGCTACCTAATGTTGCAAATGCCACTTTATCTGTGTCTATGACCACAGAAAATGTGCACCCCACTGGTTCAGATGTGCCACCCTCAACCATCAATGTCACCCCTGAACCACACCTCAAATGTGCCCTCATCAACGCCCGATCCATCAATGAGCACGCGCTAGACATCCACGACCTCATCACCACCCTAGATTTAGATCTTCTAATGGTCACCGAAACGTGGCTACACGAAGCCTCAGGCCCCGCCCTAGCCCTCGCTCTCTGACCTGGCTATGCCATCACGAGACAAGATCGCCTGACCACTGGAGGCGGTGTCGCACTCATAGCCAAAGACTCGATCACCATCAGAAAGGTGGACAAAACTATTAACAATAACAGCGGCTACCTTCAATTGAAACTCACCATCTCTCACCAATGCACCATCACCCTACACCTCATATATCGACTACCAGGACCCTTAGGAGGCTTCCAGGCCTCCATCACCCACCTCCTGGCGGACAACCTTAAAAAGTCCTCCAAAGCCATTTTCCTTGGAGACATCAACCTTGGCCTCAATGACGCCAAAGACCCCTCGGCCAAAGCTCTTGACACAGCCCTAGCCACCCTAGGATTCATCAACACCATCACTAACCCCACACACACCCTAGGTAGATCTCTAGACTGGATCGCCCACCACAATTGTCCCCTCACAGTCACAGGCAACACCCCCACCCCTTGGTCTGACCACCACACCATCACCTTCAACATCCCCACCACGACAACCACTTCCCACTCCCCTATACCCTTACCTCCAGCCCTTACAAGGAGTGCCCGTCAACTGACCAAAGAAAGACTCTTTCCCTTCTTACAGGGACCTGCCTTCAGAGCCCCATTCCCCAACGACCCAGAAACCCTGGCCAAAAACTACGATACTGCCATCACGGCAGCAATCAATACCTGCCCCACTTAAACCACGCAAAACCAAACCCACTAGACACGCTAATGCGTGGTTCACTCAAGACCTTCTAAAACTACGCATCGACAAACGAGCAGCATTAGCTCTTTGGCAAACTTCCCGGGATGATGAAGACAAACTCAACTTCAAATCCCTTGCAAATAATTACAAGAAAGCCATCATTAAAGCCAAAGCTAAATCTTTTGAAGATAGAATCACGGAGGCCAAATCGAACACCAAGGAAATGTTTGCCATATTCAGGGAACTTGAAACCCCCACACCCACCCCCCAAAACTTCACCAAGGATAAAGAATGGTGTGACAACATCCAAACAGCGATGCGCAATAAGATCAGCACCCTCCAAGCCAAAATCATAAACACCAAACTATCACTTTCCACCCACATTACACCCTCCCCGCCACCACCGCCCCCCTCACCCACAGAGGCCCCACCCACCTTCTTTTAAAACCATCCAAGAAAAAGACATGATCAACATCATGAAAAACATAAAACCCTCCAATTGCAAAGGCGACCCCTGTCCTGCCTCCATCATCAAAGACTGCGCAGACACCCTGGCGCCCTTCCTAACAGCCTTCGTCAACGCCTCCTTCACCATAGGGAAAGTCCCTGCATGCCTCAAGGAAGCATGGGTCCGACCCCTCATAAAGAAACCCACACTTGACCCCACCTCCCCTAATAACTACCGCCCCATCACCACTGTCCCTTTCCTCCTCAAGATTCTAGACAAAGCAGCCTACCTGCAGGTCCAGCACTTCCTTGAAGAACAGAACCTCCTTGGACTGAGACAATCCGGCTTTCGCCCCAGGCACGGGACAGAGACTGCCCTACTCGACCTCAAAAACCAAATGGACGACGCAAGGGACCAAGGCAAACCTGTCTTGCTCCTTCTCCTGGACCTGTCGGCAGCCTTTGATCTTGTTTCCCCCGACATCCTCTACCACCACCTCTCCTCCACAGCCAACTTCTCTCAAGAAGCCACCACATGGATCACCTCCTTCCTCCAAGGCAGGACCATGCAGGTCTTCTCTGACCTAGCCACGGCATCACCCTCCATCATGCTATGTGGGGTGCTCCAAGGCTCCTGCCTCTCCCCCACCCTCTATAACATCTTCACCCGCCCCCTCTTCCTCATCCTTGACGCCATGGGCATCTCTTACACCAACTATGCCGACGATACACAGATCCTTCTCACCCTGACAGGAGACTATGACACGGACTCTGCCACCCTCAACAACATCTACAACACAATCCAAATGTGGATGGCTATCAACGGCCTCTGCCTTAACTCCGACAAAACTGAGCTCCTACTCGTAGGCTCCCCTGACACCATCAAAAAACTTGACGCACAGTTTAGTCACTTCACTATTGACTCAATCAGGATCCCAGTACTAGACACAGTAAAAACACTAGGCGTCTACTTAGACTCCGACCTGTCCATGACCAGACAAGTAAACGCCATTGCCTCCTCTGCTGCTTACCATGCAAAACTCCTTAACGCAATCAGACCTTATCTGTCAAAAGAAACATGCACTAACATAGCCAGGGCCATAACTGGCTCGCGGCTTGATTATTGCAATGTTCTGTTCCTAGGGACCTCCAACAAAAACCTTGAGAAGCTCCAAGTAATACAGAACAATGCCCTGCGTGCTGCACAAGGCATTGCCAAGAGAGAGCACATCACCGCTGCCAGAAAAGCATCCCACTGGCTCCCCATAAAGGAAAGGATCTTATTCAAAGCTCTAAGCATCACCCACAAATGCGTCCATCTTGCCGCCCCAATGTACCTTTCCCAGAGGATCCACCCGGTCTCCTCCGCAAGACCCACCAGGTCACCCTATGCCAGCATGCTCTCAGTACCCAGGGTAAAAAGAGCCATAGCAGGGGGCTCCAGCTTCCCGTACCTCGCTGCCGTACACTGTAACACCCTCCCTAGCTCCTTGCGCTCTGAACCCTCACTGGCCGCCTTTCGGAAAGCCTTGAAAACGACCCTGTTCACCTAACAAACATATGCCTAGCCTTTCATGAATGTTCATGTATGATGCATTACGTGGTATGACACCACCTATATCTGATCACAGGTCACTCCCTCACTGTTAACCTAAGGCACAACCTGTACCCATTGTAACCAAGTTTTCCTTACAAGTAACAGTGCCACAATGCCCCCGGGCTGTCTGCGCGCGATATAAATGTAATAAATAAATAAGCTCAGCTGGCCTCCTAGTAATTCCCAAGACAAACTCAGTCAGGCTAGGCGGATCATCATTCCCAACCCTGTGGAACTCGCTCCCACCCCACATCCGCCTAACTGAGGACTTAATGTCCTTCCGCAAACTAATGAAAACCTGGCTCTTGCCCTAAAACCAACCGGCTTCCAAACTAGCATCATCACAATAATACCGACCCATCAAACTACCTGAAGTGAGAAATGACCGCTAAATAAACTCGAATGTAAACTAGAAAGACAAACAGACCTAAACGAGTAAAGTAGATCAAAACTGTGAAACGGATAATAGGAATGAATCATTGAGAAACTTTGGAGAACTGAACAAATGAAAATGACATAATGATTGAGGGGGGAACACAGTGAATGACATAAATGAAATAGTGAGAATGGATGAAGTGTATAGAGCACACGAATACACTAAGTGGAAGCGGGCATAAGTGGAAGAACAGACGACTAGAAACATCAAATGAGTATGGTGACCGGATGAATTAGATGAACATAATAATGCCAATGAGTATGAAGAATGGTGGGGTGTGTAGAGCGGTCGAGCGTATTGAGTTGATGGATACGTGTAGAATTAACGAGCACGCAAATACAGAGAAGCAAACAAAACGCAAAAGGGCGTAGAACTATATTGAACGGCCAAAGGTATAGACTTGATGAACATTCGGCCAGACGAACGTGTGAGAGCGAACGAACATGTAGAGAGGATGAGCATGGGGATCGGATGAGCGTGGGGATCGGATGAGCGTGGGGTGCGGATGAGCGTAAAGAACGGACGAACGTTGAGAACAGATGAGCGCGAAGTTCGAATATGTGCTGAGATCGGATGAGCATGGAGAGCGGGCGAGTGTGGAGAGCGAAAAAGTGAATGTGAAGTGTGGATGAGTGTATGGAGCGGATGTGTATGTGGAGTGCGAGTGTGTGAAGCAGATGTGTATGTTGAGTGGACGAGTGTGTGAAGCGGATGAATGCGTGGAGCGGACAAATACATAGAGCAGATGAGTGTGTGGAATGGATGGACACGCAGAGCAGACGAGTAGTATTGTCAAGCTGACGAGTAGTATGTTGTGCCGGTGAGTGGTTGGACCGGATGAGTGTTGTGGACTGAATGAGTATCTAATCTGGACGAGTATATAGACGCGGAAGAATGTATGTGGTGCTGATGAGTCTGTGGAGCGGATGAGTGTACAGAACAGATGACTGTGTGGAGCAGACGAACGCATGGAGCAGATGGATTTGTAGAGCGGATGAGTATGCTCAACGGAGCAGTATGCTGAATGGATGAGTATGTGGAGCTGAAGAATAGTATGTTGAGGGTATCAGTGGGTAGACCTGATGAGTGTGTAGATCAAATGAGCGTACTGAACAGAGGTGTATACAGAGCGGTTGAGTATACAGAGCAGACGAACGCGTAGCCAGTCAAAAGTACAAGCGCGGGGTAGACTGGAGTGCATGCGCAAGGACAGGAGTGCATACGTATGGAACACATGAGAGCATGCATGAAGCTCACTGGAGAATGAAGGACAGACTTGAGCATGCAAAGTTAACCAGAGTACATGAATATGTCGAGCAGACATTAATGTGTAGGACAATCCTGAACACCTGAAATGAACAAAAATGCATAGAACGGACCTGCCCGCACGGAACTGCGTGACAAACATAATATGACAAACATAATATGCTTTGGAATGCAGGGAACGTTTGAAAAAACATACATCATACCACACCCCACGCTTACTCTCTCCCTTACACCACCACTCAACTAGAACACAGAGATACTATGACACCTTTCGGTACAACTGTTCTCATCTCTACATTGCTGGTTTCACACCCCCCAGCCAGGCGTTCTCCTCAGGCCTAACGCAACCACACTTGCTCTGGATAAAGCCGGCCAGAGCGAACACATACTCCTGATCTCTCAACCACCACACCTACCGCTAAGAAGCAGCTACCCCTTGAATTCCGCACCAGCTGCACACATACCCGGTGTGCACACGCACTTTTTGGACTCTCTCTACTGACCCGAACTTCGGTTCCCAAGGGCGTTCAACCTACCAGCGCCTTCAGACCATACCAATGGTATATAAGGCGCTATATAAATGCAAAATAACATAACATAATTTGAGTATCGTCAGCGTGGTTGTAGCTGTTGAGATGGTGTGCATACATGTTCCGTGGTGGGGGGTGGAGGGGAGTGGTCAAGTAGAGGTTGAAAAGTAGAGTTGAGAGTCAGGCTCACCGAGCGAGCAGTCGGGAGAAAAGGCAGGAGGAAGGTGATTTGTTTCCTGTTGAGAAATCCCTCAGAATCTACAGAGACTGAGGTCATCCCAGATCAAGATCAGAGTGGTTTCTGTTCTGTGGTGCGGTCGGATTCCCGATTGAGCGTAGTCAAGTAGGTTGTTGGAGTCTGTGAAATGGTTGAACTGAGAGTATGCAGACAGGTCAATAGTTTGGCTAGGAATGGGGTGTTGGAGATGGGCCTGTAATTCATTGGCTGGAGGAGATCCAGAGACTTGTTTTTTTAATTTTTTTTTTTTTCTCTCAGAAGTGGTTTGACATGCGCTACTTTTATAAGGTTCTGGGAAGATGCCAGAGGTGAGGGAGTCATTGTGTCTGGACCTTGCTTGTTCTCCTGCGCAGGTGGAAGAGAACATTTCTTTGAGATAGGAGGGACAAGGGTAAAGGGGGGGGGAGGGAACCCAGAGGTCTGCTGCTGGACAGTAGTTTGAGGAACTCCTCGCTTGAGATGGGGGTTGAATGAGTTGAAAGATGGCATTACGGGGGTCGGAACAATTGAAACTCGAGGAGCAAGAGATGGGCAGGGTGTGAGGATGGAAAGTTTGGCATTAAGGCTGGCCATCCTGTCCAGTGTTGTGGAAGTGTTGGGAGAGGGAGTCGCAGAGCATTTGCTCGGATGTGGTCGGGGCAATGGTGCATGTGGGCTTCAGGAATTCGGAGATTATCCTGTGGAGCTCTTTGCTGCTGCTGCAGCAGTTCAGGGTTCTTTTATTTCAGTAGGCTTTTCTGGCCTGTCAGATCTCAGATTTGTAGTTATGGTGATGGAGAGTGAACACAGACTTGCTATGACGGGTTTTGGATGCACGCCATTGGCTTTCGAGGGAGTGATTTTTGGCTTTTGAAAACCTTTAGGTGGGGCGTGAACCATTTTGGGGATGGTCCTATGCCGGTGGCAGCAGGGCAGGAGCTGGTGAGACGAAGAAGTGATTCTTTAAGCCAGGAGTCAAACAATTTGATCGCTAAGGGTCTATCTGAGGCCCGGTGTGCTGGTAGGGTGCTTACCTGGGCTTCAGCCAGGTCAAGTAGGATCTTGACCTTGTTCCAGCATCTGTGGTCATGTGTGGGGACAGGGTGGGCCTTGGGCGGTGGTGGTAGGGGCGGCGTGCAGACAAAGGAATGGCTGAGTGTCTGTCCAGGAGAATGATTTGGTACCGAATATACAGACTAAGTTGGGGGAGCTGAAGATTTCATAGTGTGTGTGCCAGGCAGTGTGGGTGGCACCTGTGGTATGCCAGGATAGGTTGAGCGCCTTTAGACTGTCGACTAGGGGTTGGGTCATGGAGTTGTTGGGCACATCAAACCAGGTGTTCAGGTCGCCCAGTAGTGTTAAAGCTGGGTGGTTGATCAGAGTGATAGCTAGTGAGTGTCAGAGAATGTTGGCAAAAAGTCTGTCATATCTACAAGGCCTGTAGATGAGTAGGAAACTGTGAGAGAGTGGGCAGCAGAGAGTCTCTAGAAGGTATTCACAGTTAACTGTGCATGGCTGGGTTTCAGTGAGAGAGATGGGGTTTGTGGAGGATCACTACATTGCCAGCTCCTGGAGGGTCTATTGTGGGAGAGGAGTGAGTAGTCTGGTGGGAAGGCCTTGTGCGCAACTGGTTCGAAATCGTCAGAGAACCATGTTTCGGTGATGAAAGTAAGATCAGGATTGTCAGTCGATAGGTCAAAGATGCTGTCTGTTTTTGGTCACAGGGCTGATATTGAAAAGGAGGCAGGTGATCTGATGGGATGTGGTGTTTCTCTTGACGCTTGTGGGTGTATGGGCTCGGTGGGACTCGGTGGCAAGCAGTGAGGTGGTGACTGAGACCGACTGAGGGGCGGTGGTGGTGGAGCCGGTCAGATATTCTTTGTGGGGGCAGTGAGAGGTGGTGGTGGAAGGGGAGTGGTGGAAGGGAAGCGGGAAGAGTGAGTGAGTGAGCGAGCGGGCGGTGGCTGTCTTGCGTGAGATGAAGTGGGGAATGGGGATAGGAAGGTGGGTAGTGAGTGTTATTCGTGTGGTGTGTGTGGTCTGGCAAGTTGAGTGGGGTTTGTGCCTGGATGGAGTCGTCGGTTCAGGTGTGTTGGCAGAGAGGTTGTGTTGGAAGAGGGAGAGTTGGGGGTGACTAGTGGGGATGCCATGACAGTGATCGGGATGGTATGGAGGTCAGGCCGATACAGGCTTGGTGGGGCATGAAGAGTCAAGGGTGAGGGGCGGTCATTGTTTCTGAGTTTTGAGCATTTCGATGCAAGAGGTGTGTGAGATAGGGTGGGGGGAGAGAGAAGGAGGGATGAAGAAGTGGTTTTAGAAAGAGCAATGCATGCCGTGCTCTGAGAAGGCAAAGGGGTTGAAAGGGGTGGTCTGGTGATGGAGGGAGAAGGGGTGCTGAGGAGCATGTGAGGAGCAGGAGGTGAGATCTTCAACGGTGAAGAGGAAGGATGGCGGAAAACTGGGATCTGGGGTGGGGGGAGGTGCGAGTGGGATGGTGTTGTCTAGGAGGCAACTGGTTTTTGTGGGGGTGGGGCAGGGGGGCTGTTTAGGGGACTGAGTTTTCATGGGAGTGGGGCTTGTTATGAGGTGGGGCAGGTCAGCAGAGTTTATGCGTGACATGGGTGAGTTGAGGTTATCGGTCTCACACGAGGCTCCCGACATACAAGTAATTGCAATAGTGTGAGGAGCGGGAGTCGTGAGGGTTTTGGCAGGGGGGGAGGAGGAGGAGGGGGGAGCAGGTATGGGGGTAGTTGCTGCGTGGAAGCGCTGATGTTGCGATGGTGGTGGGGGGGTTGTGTTTGGAGCGCCAGAGGGCTCCTCTGGCTTCAGAGTTGGATGTTGCACAGTGTTTGGGAATGGGGGAGGTGCAGGTCATTTTCAGTGGTTGTCTGGGTGAGAGAGAGGGTATGAGGGGAGGTTGTGCTGAAATGTAAGGGAGCCAGGTAGGGGAGGGGCAATGTTTGGAGCACCAGATGGCTCCTCTGATCTGAGAGTTGGAGGGGGTGAGGTGTTAGAGGGTTCAAGTGCAGGGGGTTGGAGATGGAGAGGTGGTGTGGCATGCAGGGGGATTCGCGAATGGAGAAGTGCGAATGTCGTCGGCTGGGTGGGGTGCTTTTTGATTTGCCAGAGGGTTCCTTTCATTTGTAGGTTGGGATGCATTTGTTTAATGGCCGTGTGCCGGAGGGGTACTCTGGGTGAGTGTGGTGCGGAATGATTAGAGTTGTGGGGGCAGACAGGTGGTCTTGGTTGTCATGGAGTCCCAGTCTGGTTGGAATTGCCAGTCATGGTTGGGTGAGGGTGCAGCAAGTGAGGGATGTAGAGGTCACGGTAGTTGCAGTTAGAGAGCGCGTATGTCAGAAAGGTGCTTGGGCAGAGGCACTTAAATCTAAAGGCACCACAGTCGTTAAGCTATCCTAACAACTTGTCTCGGGAGGATAGCTCAGGGGCAATGCAGTCGCCTTGGAAGCAAGACGACACAGAGCACCACAGGTTAGAGCCCCGGGTCCACGCTTAGAAACCTCTGGGTATTAAGTGCGTTATAAATAACCAATTTTAATCTAGATGGGGTAATCCTGAGCTGAAGGAGCCTGGATCCGACCTGATCTTGCAGCAGCAGGCAGTCAGCAGCCTGGACACAATAGTAAATGCAATAACATTAAATACAATAAGACCTAGATGTATAGAGGGGAAAACGTCTAGTATGGGGGTACAAAAGTAAATGCAAAAACAGTAAGTACAAAGGCTATATTTGGGACACCTGGGTCGGGGAAAGGCCTAGTATGGGGGCACAAAGTAAGTATACCAACAGCACCTAGACTTGGGACCTGGATAGAGAGGGAGAAGGCCCAGTATAGGGGTACAATAGTAAATGCAGTATCAGTAAATACAAAGACAATACCTAGATATGGGACACCTGGATAGAGGGGGGGGGGGAATGCCTACTATGGGGCATGACAGAAAATTCAGTAAGAGTGAATACAAAATTGGCACCTAGATATGGGACACCTGGACCTAGAGAAAAGGTCTAGTATGGGGGCACAACAGGAAGCACAAAGACAGCACCTAGATTTAGAACACCTGGGTAGAGGGCGAAAAAGGTCTAGTATGGGGGTACAATAGTAAATGGAGTAACGGTAAGTACAAAGACAGCACCTAGATTTGGGACTCCTGGATAGTGTGAAAACAACTAACACAGGGGTACCATTCTAGGCAGTTGTCCCATATGCAGGTTCTGGTTCCCCAGCCCACTATGAAAAATGCAAGATATGGCAGACTAATTTGATATGGGATACAGTGGTGGTTGTGCCACCTGCATGCAATCCACACTTGCCTTGTTGATTGCTGCTGGTTGGCGGCTGCAGGCTTCGCAGGCTAATATGGGCCAACACAGTCTGGGGCTGGCCCTGTTGGAGTTGTCCTTTACCTCCGGTCCTTCACCTCAGGGGCTGGACGGGCAGGGGGCTGCCATGGATGGTTGCTCGAAGTGGGTTCCTGGTTTCCAAACGGGAGGGGGGAGGGAGGAGGGCAGAGGGAGGGGAAACAAGGAAGTTGTAAGAGGGAGTGGGGCCAGGGTACTGAGAGCGCGATCGGCGCAGGATGTTTCAAATAACCCACAAAGAAATGTAGGCAAGGACCAGAGGGGACTAAGGTCTCTGGAAGCCCAAACACTCACCTGCAGCACCAGTGGATTATCATACCCACTGCTGCCTTCAGTTCATTTTGAAGGATAAAACCCCTCCTCTTTATTCTCCGTCTTGTTTCCCGGAAGGGGAAAGAGGAGCTGAAGGCGTTGCATCTTCCCCTTTATACTGACTAAGCATCCATTTCCTAAAACATTGTTTCTTCCTTCTCATTCTGATACATTTTCCAGATTTCTATCTCTTTTCTAGCTTCTTTCCCCTATGCATGGCATGTAAATGTCATCGGATTTCGTAACACCATATTTGACAACAAGCTCTCTCATTGGTCGTGCCCTTATGCCATTCGGAATGGTATTGCATAATCTAGTGTGTATATCTTGGTAGCGTTCTGCATAGGTGTGCGAGGGGTGTCTCCTACATTACAACAACCCGATTCAGGCTGCCAATGCTTACTCTAATTTGTCTCTTATTTCTGAATTAAATATGTTTCAATGGATTTCAGTAGGCACCATCAATCGTCACTCGTATTCCAGAAGATCAGGATACTTTCCCTACCTTAGTTTATTATTTTTGAAAACAAAATGTATCTGACACTATTTTTCTAGCTCCATCGTTTACACTTTGTTAATTTTCATATCGTTCTTGTTTTTTTTGTATCTTTAGATTGTCTTTACTTCTATTTTAGTTTCATCTATTTCTAGCCTTTTGATAGATGTCGAACCTTTGTCAAAAAGTGTAAGGAAAAAATGTGCACAGTTCTTTCTTTTTTTGTTTTGTTTATACAATCATATTATACCCTGTATATATGTGCAAATATATTCCCCTTTACCTACGTCTTCTCCCACTACCTTATTGGGTGTATTCTCCTCTTTCTATTTGCCCCTTCTGGGAGTTTGAAACACTCTTCTGCCTGGCTTTGCCACTAGGAATCCTTAATGCTCTGATATAGAACTATTGTGTGTGCCCTTTCCGTCTCTCGAGCCTGTGAATTTGAGGTATTCTTATCTCTTATTTATATAATCCCCAAAAATCCAGTTTAGTTTTTTTTGTTTACAATATGACCTAATTACAATCCCTCCCCCATATGCTTTTACCAAGTAGGATGGTCTACTTACACCTGGCCCTCAGCTCGAGTCCCCTGGCATAGAGACTCATGTAAACAACCAGTTTGACTTTTGTCTGTAGGGTTCCGAACAGGAATTTCTTCAAAGGGGTACCTGTCGACCATATATCGATCACCGTAGGTAACTCTGCGCTCGTCTGTATTATGGCAGGAGCGGTCGAGCGTCTGGGAATCTAGATCTGGGTTCTGTAAGGAACGCATGGTGGCAATAGTAAGACAGACACAACTGATCACAGTTCAAGTGTGCTCATTGAACTTTTGCAAGAGTGTGATAAACGCCTATCTAAACCTAAATCTACAGATGGGAGAAAGCTACAACCATTAGTCCTAGTGGAGTTTTGTCAAAATAAAAGGGCCCATACTAAAAAAAACTATTGCCAATCTTTACCGCTAATTTACAAATAGTGTGGGGGACATATTCACGAAAAAGAAAAGTGTTCGTAAATGATATGTTGGGATGTTCGGGCCGTTGGCCTTCCTTCCCCACGTTTTCCGCACAGGGCAGGGCGGTTCACTTGAGCCAAGCATACACTCTGACTTCTTTGACACGAGGATGAGGATACAGTTCAATTTCCAGCATCAGGGCCTTCTGTGCCCAAGTTTCTTTTCTCATCCAAGTCTCATGATTCAGAGGGCCTGATGTACAAAAATTAAGATGCAGTTCTTTTCTTCACATATGTATTCAACTCGGGTACTTCACCCTGGATCCCCCTCAGCTGGGCTCAGATCCCTATTATTTACAACTTAATGCAGATCCCCACTCCTCCGGGCTCAGATCCAACTTTTTACAAAGTTCAGAGAATATTCGTTTTCTCAGACACCTCCCCCACCCCCCAGATCCCCTTTTTTAATTAGTCTCCCTCAGCCGCCAGGCTTGCAACAATTGTAATTCACCTTGATTCATCAAAGACCTTCGAATGTGCACAGGATTTAGCTCGACCTGTTTGCAGGACCACTTTGATACAAACCTATGTTTTACAATACAGTTGCCGTTTAGTTGGCTACCTAACGGAGACCGTCCAAAGAGCACCCATGTGGCGCTGGATCACTGTGTACACGGTATCTTACTTGGCCTCCCAAAGTTAGTTCACTCGTTTGGTTTCAAATTATATTTGCATCACTCATCACATGCGTTTCACACACTGTCCTCTTTGGATTTTTTCATATAATGTTGCAGCTTGTAAACTTGTTTGAAACACAAGCTGGTTTGGCATCGCTCTCCGACTCATCAGCTGTGCTGTTTTTACTGGTGCTGCTTTGTTGTAGGAGCCAAGGACAGTACCACAATGGCCATCGCTCCTCCCTGCCTGGGTTATCTACACGGGAGAGCCCCGGATACCTTTTATGCACAGTGTAGGTTTGTTCAGCTTTAGTTCCAGGTCTTCGGCTTCTTATTTTCCAAGGTTCGTGAAAGTAACAGTCTTTAAAGGTCAAGAGCACTTCCCTCCTTGCAGCCCTCTCCGTCTTTCCCCTTGTATTAAACTGCCATCTTGGGACTGCTATTCCTCGTGTGCTTTTCCTCGCTCTGAGTGTGCTTTTGTTCTCCGCCTTTTATCCGTGTGGGGAAGTGTGATCAAAGTCAGGTGTGTGTAATGATCAGTAATTGCCTGACCATTGTATTGGGACATTTCAGGTATACAGCTCTGGTGTTTGTCCATTGTCGCTCACAGTGAACTGCCTGTGAAAAAGTTTGTTTCGGGAAAGGGGGGGGGGTGAGTTCCTAGGTATCCTACCTGGTAGGATGGGGAAAAAGTATTACAGGGAAGGGGATACCGCATCTCACCATGTAGTGTTCCACATTCACTCCCCGAAGACCCCTCATCCAGGTGATCCTCCCACAGTTGTCCACCCCCAGGAACACCTTCCGGTTTCTCACAGTTCTAGGTCTGCGCTCAAGTTCAACTAGACCAGAACCATCTGCACTGTTACCAAATGTGCTCTAGCACCCTGAAGCATCTGTTGTGCTAGATGGAATTACCAAGAAAATACTAAGGAAATGTTAAAGTACTGCTTTAATCTCACTAAGTAAAACAGGGCAAATAGACACTCCTCAAATCGACTCATGCAGGATAACATCTTGTCATTTGTTCGTAGTTTATATGTTGCTAGATGCTTCATCTATGACATCCTACGTGGCAAAACTTCAAAAACATATCGAGGGGTTTGATTGGATTAAGGGATTACTTAAAAGAAAATGTTCGTATTAGTCTCTCATTGGTGGTCTCTTTTCTGTAAAACACACCCCGAGTTACTTATAAAACATGTGCTGCAAAGCCCTTGTCATAGCAGAAAATGTGGCAGCGGACTAATATTTTGCAACATTCTATGTAAAAGTGCATGACAGGCTTTTCTTATTGGTTGGCAACCCAACTCCAACCTTGGACATTCGGCTTTCTAGCAGCACATACATAGACAAATCTCAGGTGCTTGGAGATAACGCCAGCTTGCCTTTGTTTCCCCATTTAGTCCACCCTCTCATTGGTAGGCCTCATGCCAGTGTCTTCTGTTTGAAGACTGACCATGTCAGTCTGCACTGTCCCGGGACATTAGAGGCAGTGTAGGCACATCGCTAGCTTTGCTTCAGACTTGATGAATAGCCCTTGTTTGCGAGCTCTTCGTCACGTGTTTCAACACTGTGAAATTGTCCATATTGACAGTTTTTTTTAACATCATTTGATTCAATAATGCTAGGTGCAGTTGCTCCTCTGGGCCTTTAGAGACTTGCTCACTCTATCCCATATTAACTTTAAGCCCTTTTAATTATCCAATATTTGGCATCAGTAAATGTTCTTGTTCCACCAAATCTTTGGGAAATATGTCCTTGTGAGTGGTCTGCTCGTAGACTCCCTTTGTGCTTTTCCTTCATCTCTCGAAATAGCATCCTTGGTTTTGAGCCAATGTACTCCTTTATTCTGCAAGGGTAAAACAGCTTCTACATCGTCTTTCAGTATTAAGACTCTGGGCTTGTATTTTGAGGTAACTCGGTTGATTGACATAAACCGCCGTCCATCTTGTTCTGATGGTAGTCCTAAACATTGTATATATACCTCTCGTAAGCAAGCTACTACGTATTCTTTCTACCTTGCGTTTCAGCTTATGTGCAGTTGTTGACTAGGGCGTCACTTCATTCTTCTTTGTGTTCACACGTATTGCATCATGGAGCACATATTTCTCATAGCTGTCCAATTACATTGTTTTTCTTAAGTATTTTCATATAGTTTCAACACAGGTTCATTTATATGTCTTCTTTCGGACATTCTTTTGTTATTGGACTTCGTTTAACGTGCATACATGTTGCGCGCTATTTTGTTCTTGGTTGCCTTTCGACAACTCTGCAATGGAAATCCTTCTTGGTAGCTCTCCTCCACGGTTTCAACGTGAGGGTATCTTCTGAATGCATATTGCCTTTCATACAGTCAGCATGGTATGGACATGTTGCATAAGCTTGTGCATGGGTTTCACAATTGTGTCTTCGCATCTGTCTTTCCAATAGGTGGGGGTCAGAGGGCGCTGACTAGAGAGAATCAGTCCACTTGCTCCTCTACAACTGCCAGTTTGATGCTTTGTCCCTGCCCCCAGTTGGCGCTCGGCCCCAAAACTCTACCTAAGGTTACTTCAGCAGCCTGGAAGGTGCTCTTTTGACCAGCCGACAATCCTGTTTTAATAGTTCCTTTTTTTGCTTAGCTTTCCTTCCCTCTGACCTGACTCAGACACCATGGGATTAGATGGCCCATGAATATCATTGGGGTGGAGGCCATCTATTTAAAAACAGGCTTCCCACATGCTGGTGATACTGTTTGGTAAATGTGCTGATTGCAATTCAATATGAAACAACAAAAAAGAAATGTTCAAAGTGAAACCGGTTTCTTAAACCTAAAGCCACCAGTTGATTTTATTGAATCTGTATTTTTTTTTTTTTGTGGGCATACCCACAGCAAAACTCATCCCAGAGTATACGTTTAAAGAGGTTACTGACTTGTCCAACTGCTCAATCTTAATTTAAATACTTCTTTTGTGTTCACAGAGATGATTGGGAAATTAAGATGCAAGTTCCTCGGTCCCCGCTTTTGATTTTCAAAATGGGGTAGACCTTATCAGCCTGAATATGAGCAAGTGACTAGACCAGTCCTTCCCCTAGTCGAAAAGTGCATTTTACAGCAAATATTGTTTTAGAAGCAATAGCAAGCCATGTGTTTTACAGGCAGCTTTCAAAATATAACATCTCAGCAACATTCACTAAACCTGCTGAGCTACCTTGGTTGCTTTCTGCTTCAGGACGTGTCGTTCTATTTTCAAAGAGTCCATCTTCGGAGGTGGATTCCCGATTGTCCCGGTATTACCAAGAGTAGTTCATACACCCACCTTTAAAGCCAATAATTCTTCATCTTCAGCCACACTGAGCTGGCACACAGATTAATTAAGGATGTAGAGCCAGAAACTGTAAAGATGTCTAAGGGGGCAAAGTGAGGCTCCTGCCCCTATTGCTAAAGAAATAAGGGGGTAATTACCAATTGTCTCCCCTGTACTCTGTGCCTGAGGGTTATCTCTTGTTAAACACTGTCATTGACTATTATTTGAAGCAGAGCTGTGAGTGATGTCTGTTTACTATAAGGTGCACTGTCCCTTACTGAGTGCATACTATTAGGTGGTTGAGCTAAGAGTGATTTCTTCTCATTAAAGGTATGCTATCTCTTACTTATGTACATTGTCCATAACAAGCTGCATGCTTTTGTTGACCTGCATACATTTTTCTCCTCATTTCCCCCAGATTGTGTCTGCTGTCCATTACTGCCATCAGAAGAATATTGTGCACCGGGACCTGAAGGTGAGTCCAGCCTCTTGATGTACAGGTGGCGCGTGTTCGTCATTCCCAGGCACAGAAGTGATGCCTCCCACCCTACCCCCCGTGCCCCAGAGCCACAGTGGAGTTCTGAAGGAAGTTGTATGGGCTTGGTGCCGGGCACAGAGGTGGGATGTGTCTGATGTTTTTGTGGATACCTGCTCCTGCTTTCTCAGCCTTGCCATCCATGTTTTGAAAGCACCAGTTTGAGGTGGTGTCGTAGTTGCGGTTTCAACTGGTTAACATGTTCCTAGGCATATTCTTTGTGCTTTCATGAATAAAAATGTTCTCTCGCAAGGCATTTAAATAAGATTGAGACACTTATTCTCCACCTTTTACTAAAATGTCTCAACAAATTGTTTATAAAAGGGGGCAATAAGCTGTTTTTATAAATTGTCAATGTGCTGCTTTTTGCTCGCATATTTTCATGATCATGTAACTTTTCTGTTTCATTGGCTTCCACTATGAGGCCCATTTCCTGTTCCATAACTCCATCCTGCGTGAAAATGCCCCTTGTTTCCTAACCACTGGCAGCCATTTTGCTATTTCAGAAATGGAGCTTATGCTCTTTATAGATCTGTTACAATTGCATGCCAGGCAATAAAGAACTGTGACCAAGACCAATAGTCCCATACAGAGCAAGACATATATTAATTAATGTCTTCATACTTTCTTGTTTCAACCAAGATTATATCAACTTTTTAAATTCAATTTAAAAATGCATCAAAACACTTCATAATGTACATATCAACAATTTGTTATCAACAGACACCTCTTCATTCAGCTGAATACATGCATATCCCACAAGTCATACACATTAATTCCCTTTCACACAACTGTTGAGTTTTAATTCTTAACCCAGTCACACTACCGGGATTACAGACTACTAACATGAATCCACTATGAACATGCATCTATAACTGATAACATAAACGTGTCTCTTCAACTATCTGTCAACACGTGTTTCAGCCGGTTCTTATTAGCCATACAATCAGGCTAAATACTGTTCCAGACGTCATCAGGACAGGAATGGAATCTCAATGGTAAACCACTCAAACTACAATGTTGTATTGATAGGTGTCAGTGCATATGATCTGGCAGTTATAACACACCTATACATAAGTGTTTCAAGGCATACCTTCTACTTGTCCCACAAGCTTCCTCCGCTTCTCCTCTGCCAGCCCTCTATATAACCTGCCCTTTTTCCACGTACACTCTCCTGTGGCCTCTGTTGATGTACACTACCTCTGGCCACTATTGTGCAAATGGCGTACGGATTACTAGCTGGCTCACTCTTAGCAGGATGTCCAAAAGTCTCCACCTCCTCCTATTCCAATTTATTTCTTGGAGACAGCTGTCACCAACTCCCAACAGCCACCTTGGGCTGCGGGTGTGTTGCCGCTATGTACGTCTTGTTCTGCCACATCAATAGCTAATCTAATGACCTGTTCCACACTTGCATCAATCTGAGTCTGGGAGGCGCTCTGTCACCATAGTCCTCCAGGTAAACCGGAAGGACTATGCTGACAATTGTGAGAAACCAGAAGGTGTCTCACCCACTTGTCCCCGGGGATCTTTCATCCAGGTGGCCAGGCCACGGCCATCGCTTTTGGGTCCAGTTCCTGGGGGTGGACCAGTGCGGGAGGATCACCTGTGTGAGGTGTCTTGTGGGAGTGGGACACCGGATGGTGAGACACTGTATCCCCTTCCATGTAACACCTTTACCCCCATCCTACCAGGTAGGACATTTAGGAACTGTGCCCCCCAGCCCCCTTTTTTACAACCTAAACACTTTCTCACCAACAGCCCGCTCTAAGGGAAAACAGACGAACACCTGAGCCGTTTATCTGACATCCCAATACTATGGGCAGGCGAGGTCAGGTAATTGACTCCCATTACACTGCCCCACATGGAAAAAAGGTGGAGCACGAGAGCACACTCCGAGCGAGGCAAAGCACACGAGGAAACAGCAGTTGCAAGATGGCAGTTTAACAAGAGGAGAAAGATGGCGAAACAGAAGGGGATTGCAAGGAGGGAAGTTCCCTTCACCTTTTTCGACAAGGAACAGTTACATTAATGAAACCTCGCGAGAAAGCTTGAGACCAGTAAACCAAGCTAAAGAATCCTGCATTGTGTGGCGGAGGTACCCGGGGCCCTCACAAGTCAGTAATGAAGGCGGGGAAATTCTCCAGCCACTGTGGTACTGTCCTTGGCTCCAAGAACAAAGCAGCTTCAGTGAAAGCAACACAGCCAGTGAGTTGCGGAGACCGATGCGAGACTGGTCTTTGTTGAAGCCAAGGTTGCAAGCAGCAACATTGTATGGCGAGCGCTGAAACGAACATTGTTGAAACAGTGTGATAAGAGACACAAATGAAGTTTAACTGCTGATGAGTGATTGAACTTTAAAGCAAGTTGCAATACCTTTGACAGAGAGGTCTGGCACCGCGTGGGTGCTCAATCGAAGGTTTCTGTAAGGTACGCAGCTGAAACGTAAAAGTTGATCCGAGCCCGACAGAGGGAGATCAATTGACTAAGTGTGAATCGAAGTGGTCCTGCGACGGGTCAGGTCAAATCTCGCACACAGTCAAGTCTTTGATTTTGATAAAGTAAAACAAGTTTGATAAATATTTTAAAATTGGTCTGAGCCCGACAGAGGGCGATCCATTGAAAACTTTGTGTTAAAGTGCGTCTGAGCCCAGAGGAAGAGGTGCCCGGGGGTGAATCGAAAATCTCCCAAGAAGTTGTGCATGAGAATCAAAAGGAGCAAGGAACTTTGAATGTTTGTCGTATCAGGCCGTCTGAAGTAAGACTTTTGAATGGCAAAGAGACTTTGACATAGAAGGCCCGGATCCTGAGATTTGAACTGTATCCTCGTGCTAGAGAAGCCACAGGCAGTGCTAAACTTGAGTGTGCCTTGTCCCGTGCTGAAAACGTGGGAAAGGGACGCCAACGACTTGAATATGCTGACACATCATTTCTTGAACACTTTTCTTGTGCATAACATTGTTTCCCACACTATTTGTACTTAGAGGTAAGGATTGGCAATAGGTTTATTAGTATAGGCCCTTTTATTTTGAAAAAACCCCACTAGGACTGCGTTATTATTTGATGTTCATAGGTTGTTTCCATCTTTAGATTTACGTTTAGATAGGCATTTTTCAAACCCTATTGAAGTTCAATAAACACCCTTGAACTGTGATCACGTGCATCTGTCTTTACTGTTGCCACTGTGAGTTCCTTACATAGAAAAGCCCATCCCGGACTCCGATTGATGCAAATGTGGAGCAGCTCATTTGCTATTGAGGTGGCAGAACAAGACGTACATAGCTGCTAACGGTGGCATACTTTTCTATTTTTTTTAATTATTTTATACAGTTTGTTACAAACTTTTAAAATACATCAGTTATCACATTTCCATTATTACACTACATCAAATCGTCTCAAGACTTAGGTTACCATCCTTCACCAAAGTACTCTATACAGTTTTGCATGATTCATCACCTTTTGTGGGTCAAAATTGATATCTTTAATTTTGTGTTAGCAGTTCATTCAGTTGAGCTAGAAGGAAGGTTAGTGAATAAGTCAGTTTCTTATTTGTACCTTTGGATAGTGCCACCCACCAGTCGTCTCCACTTAGACAAGATCTTTCTGATAAACATTCCCAGCTATTTCGTTCTTGCATCTCTAAGTGCTGGACAGAATAAGGTTAAATGTTTTAAAGTTTCTTCTGTGCTAAAACAGAATCTGCAAGTTTGTTCCTCTAATTGCAGTTTCTGTCTCAGCCCCTTTATTTCTTTCATTTCGAATAGATTCATTCAAAATATAAGGAACAGGTTACTTTGTTTGGCCCTTGGAAACTTCTCCAGATAGTGAGTTTGGACATTTGGCTTCAGTGGCAACATCTTTCATTTGCTGTCTGGATCTTAATTCGCCAGTGTGTACCCAGTCTTGCTGTAACAATCTTTTTTTAACTAATGTGGGGTTGGTTAATAAGGCATCCTTGTTTTACGCTGCTAATGGTTTTGATTGGGCTAGATAGAGTTCCTGCCTTGTCCAAACGGATTCTTATTTCGGTTCCTGTATGAAGATCTTTTAATGCGCCTAGCAGACTTGCGGGACAATTCCAGTATTTTAGTTTTGACCACAGAAGTTCTCGGTCGACACTATCAAAGGCGTGGGCCATATCGATGAATGCAAGGTATATTCTGGTCCCCTGCCGAATTGCTTCCATCTTTAGTAGGTTAATTTTTAACAAATTCAGCCCACTGCCTATGCCCTTTACAAAGGCTGTTTGTCTTTGATCAAATGTACCTGATGTTTTTGTCCATGATATTAACTGTTTGAGTTGAGTAGCAAAGATTTTTCCAAGAACGTTTAAGAGGGCAATTGGGCGATAGTTCGTAGGGTCAGATCATTTGCCTTTTTTAAAGATGGGGACCACAATTGCACACTTCCATGTATTCGGGATCATACCATTGCCTGCAATCATCTTGAACAGCAAGGAACAAAAATCTGCCCATTTTTCTGGGTTCTCTTTTAAAGTTTTATTCGTGAGGCCATCTGGACCTGAAGCTCGAGATGAGCGAAGTTGCCGAATGTTCTTCAGGATTTCGTTTTTCAATCAACAGGTCTCAATTCTGGCATTTCAGGATCTTTTATATTGTGTTTAGCAAAGAGGGCGCTATAATGGTCGATCCACTGCTTCTCTGTGACCATGTTACACATGATGGCCTGTTTTGGGATTTTATTGTTTAATAGTTTCCAAAACTCGCTAGTTATTTTTTGCCATTGTGCTAATCATCATCTCTGCATCTTGTTGGTCTGTCGGATGCTTGTGTGACAAAGGCCAATTTCTATATTTTGGTTTGCCCTTTTTTTGCTCTTTTTGATAGTTTATCGAGCTGGTATTCCGTATACTACTTGGTTCTTTCCGAAGCGCTTTTTAAAACAAATCTGTGTCAAAGGCATGACATTTCTTTCACTCCATTTTTTTCTGAGCCTTGAGTATGCTCCCTATAATGGTCCAGCAGGGTACAATTTTCAATTTTTTCCCGATTGGATTTGGTTCTGTTGTTTTGCAGTGAACTGGTAATACTTTCCAATTTTTGTGGGTCAATTCTTACTCTTTCTTCCAGGTTCTACCCTTAACTTTGGTTTCCACATGGGTTATTTTTCTCTCACAATCGGCGATATTTTGACTAGGTTGTGGTCGCTGTGTTCCATGTGGATCACCTGCATAGCATGCGCTCTTTGCGCAATAAGTTCTGTCACAAAGAAGTAGTCAAGGATCGAATGATTTTTTAAATTTATTTATTTTAGTATTTCTCAGGTTGCTTTAGCAGGGGTGTTTCCGTTTAATAGTGTCAATTCCCTTACTTCCTGTTTTTGCAGCCAGTTGGTAGCAGTTTCTTGACAAGTTTGAGTTCCTGTTGGCTCTTTTCTTGCTGATTTCACATTTAGGCAATCAATGTTTTAATCTCTGCAAACTATGATATTTGAGCGAGGATCATTCAGCCTAATATCTATTATGTCAGTCATCGGGCCGATTAAAGGTCTGTGTACCTGCAGCTCGATGTTCCCAATAATCATTTATTATGATTATCTTTTTGCCATTTTTCCCTTTGTGATAACAGTATTTCAATCTCAGATAGTTGTATAATGTAAAAAGTTCTTGGTGCTGATGATTCGGCAACCACTCTTTCTTTGCCATAGTTAACAGTCCGGCAACTGTTCTGCCTTTAAGATTTTCTTTAGCAGGGTTTACAGAAATTTCATAGCCTTCAATCATTGGCACATCAACAAGCCAGGTTTCCTTCAGGCATAGTAGATCTATTTCTTTCAGTGACTGTGAGGCCTTGTTGAAAAGATGTGAATTGGCCCCTGGTGTTCCAAGATCCTATAGAGAAATTGTCCTCTGTGTGTGAACTGGAACGTTAGCTGTTGTTGCATCCTCCCAATGAGCTTGCAAGCCAACTCCAACCATCGTCCTTCCTTTCTAAGTTCACTTCGTGTTTTTTTCTTTTTTCTGTGGGGTCTTTGGTTCCACAAGATATTGTAATTCTAATTTGGTTGCTCGTTACTTTACTACTCGCGACAAATTGTGTTTCTTAGTTTATGATTTCCTTTTGGGCAATGCTGTTATCATATTTCGTGCTTTGAGTTTTTACAGTTGTTTTGGCGATGATTTAATACATGATTATCTTCTTGAGGAGACCATTTCACTGAGGGTTTATCGTTCTTTCTAGGTTCAGAAAGATCAAAGCCAATTGGATTAATGGAGGGTATAGCATTCATTAGCATCTCGCGAATTGCTGCCGATTGAATGCGTCCCTCGGTCATGAATTCCTGCGTCCAGAAATTCCACTATTATGTCATCGGAATCAATAGTTCTGAAGATGGGAACGAGATGTAGTAAACGCATGACATTTATTCTATTGAGAATGAGCCCATGATATACTGGAAGGATGTGCTCTAAGATCAGAGTAATTTGAAGATGCCTTTTTGTTTACCTTTTGGTGTTTTTTTGGATCAGAAGGGTATCCTTTTTGATAGATTGGCATGTCCATCTTTTTACCCTTTGGACTTGTTCCTGAAGATTGGTTTATGGTGCTTTTTTAGTTGGTTTTGATCTATGTCGGCTACTGATTTCACACTTTTCATTGCTCAAGGTAAACAATCTGCTAGACAGTGTTTTCCTTTGTTAGAACAGTCTTTAGGAGGTTTTGGGTATCTGGTTCGCTCTGTTGTATCTTAATGTGCGGAAGCGCAATGTTCCTTCACCTGAGCCAAGATTTACTTTTTTCTCTCACAGACCGAACTTTTGGTTTTGGGATGATTTCGCAGAATCTCGACCCCTCGGGCTCATCTCATTTTGATTTCTCATCACAATTTTGAGAGTCTCTGTATCTTGTTCGCAGATAACCTTGTTGTCTTTTAGCCCGTCCAAGTTAGATTCTTCTCCTTCGACCGAGCTGTATATGGAAAGATTTAACAACTCTCATCATCTCATCATTGCTTCCTTTTTGTAAATCAGTAGGAGCAATTGGAGCATTTTTGATAGGGTTAAAAGTCATGCTGGCTGAGGGGCTTGTGCTAACATCACCAATTCTGTTATTTGATTTTTTTTGTGTGTTTCCATTGGGATTATTGTAACGTTCAGAGATTTTATGTTAGAGGAATGAGATTTTATGTTAGAGGAATGAGATTTTATGTTAGAGGAATTATTACTGTTGCAGCTCTTATTTCTAGGCCGATTCTTTTTTTTATTTTATTTTTTTAAAATTTTCTTTTTTTTTCCTTCCTTTGGGAATGATGTGCTCATTTACTTTTTCAAGGCCTTTTTTAGTTGCTTGTAAAATGGAGTATGTTCCTTCAACATTCTGGCTTTCGGCTATTCTCTCACCACTTGCTGAAGTAGAGGGTTGTGTTGAAGGACCATCACAGTCCATTTCAATTTGATGTTCTTCCTGTTCCGTCCCTTGGAAGGGACGCCCATACAGTATGGAGGAAAGGGGACGGGACGTAAGAGTAACAGAATTTACGACTAACATCTTATTGGAGCACTTAAACATGGATGACAAGAGAAGCCTTTGCTGCATTAAGTTTTAAACAACATGAAGCGGCTCCGAACATGCAACAAGAAACTACAAAGGTGGATTCAACGAGTCTTATAAGTAGTGGTTTTAATGCCCTACCACAAAACAAAACACCAACCTGTGAAATCCTATCGAATCATCAGATTGAAGCTTGTGTGCTGACTACAACTCTAGTTTCTGAATCCACACAGTCTTCCGTAGTAAAAGATACTGCAAGTTTAAAGATCAAAACCCCTCCTCGGGGGGTGAGGGGGATATTTCCACCAGAAAAAAACCTTCTTCCCCTTAAAATTTAGAGGAGCGCTGGGGTGCAGCCCAGGGAGCATGCACTGGCCTGACTCTGCCCTCTGGCGCCACACCTCAGTCCCCTTTTCCGTGTCGACGGGAACAGGGTGAATTCACCAGCGCTCCTGGGTTTGGCTTCGGTCATGTGATTCCACACGCGGATACTTCTTTGTCTTTTCGATCATTCAGGTACTCTGTCCTCAGGCGTAACGCTCCTCCCCGTCGTATGTCGACTTTTACAGGGTTCAGCAGGTGTCCATCCTGCAACAGGCTCTTCCCAACTTCATACCCCCACGCCCTCTGCCTACGTTGCCTTGGCCCAGACCACGGTTGGCAATCGGGTTCGGTGTGTGACTCGCTATCCTCAAAGGCTCTGAAGAACAGACTAGCCAGGTGGAGGGAACTCTTCCGGAGGTCGCCTCCAGAGGATCTCAAGAACTTTGTGAAGCATCGAACCAGGCTCAAGGTAGGGCTGATATTTTCCAGCGCACCCCGCAAGGGAGACTCCTTCCAAGAGACTCTCCCGCGCAGGAGGGACCGGCCAGGTCCTTCTACCAGCACGTGCACTGAGGCTGCTTCAGCTACCGCCTTCGGGTCAAGGTGTCCTCTGATCTTCCCAGGCGCAGTGTTGAGGGACCGGAAAGTTCTTTTACCAGGTCTACACACGAGGGGCTCCGCCCTTTTACCGGCACCATGCCCAAAGGGCTATGCCCTAATACCTGCAATATGTCAGAAGGTGTCGCACCTACCGGGCCAAGGCCTGAGGAGCAGGGTAGGCCTCGTGATCAACACACGCAAGAGTCTTGGATGAGGCCAGGCCCAGCGGGCCGAGCACCACGTCGCAGGCACCTGGTAGGCAGCTCGACAAAATGGCTGCCGTGCCAGAAAGAGGCACCCATCCGACGCCATTCCAGGAGTTCGGCGAAGAACGAGTGTCAAGGTGGGACTGGCCTCAACCAGGTATGTGGCCTACAGTCTAGCCCTCATTTGCGCAGGGCAGCTTTCCTTTGCGTCCATATGGACAGGGTATGCAACAGCTTCAGCAGCCCCCTGCTACCCTGTCGGCACCCCCTGCCACCTCTTTGGCCAGTGAGGAGGTGCTTTTTGATAAGTTCCTCGGCCTCATGAGGTCACCTCGGATGGGGGTTATCAAAGACTCCATCAGGGAAGTCATTCCGGACATTCTAGCGGCACCACAGACTCCTCCATCGAGCCCCGATGCAGCCGCCGCCTCTGGCTCCACAGCCAACTCCGCAACCTCTGCCGCCTCCTCAGCCTCCGGCTGCGGTTTCTGTACCCCAGCCTCCGGCGCCATCTGCTCCTCCTCCGCCAGGATCCTCCAGATCCGCAGGATACGGACGAGGAGGAGGATCCGGACCCGCAATCCTCAACCAGGACCTTCCACAAACATCTTGCTGGCCTGGCGCAGTAC